>NC_085122.1:314423-628846 GCF_030269925.1 Bombyx mori
AATTTCGCAGAGACGTGGTCACTGAGAGCACACTGTGTCAACAACCTGTTGTTATTGTAAATGTGTAGTCCCTGACTTATTATTGGGAATTCCTTATTTCAGCATTATATTATGTACTTACTCAGATATTGTAAATATTATTATATCCAACAAGCTTTTATCCTAATTAAATATGTTTTGTTGTATGTATGAATCATCAACAAAAAAATATTTAAGCTTTTGAATAATATTTATTTTACTTAGCATTTTAGACGAAATTCCGGAAAGAATTAGACATAAGGCCTAAATCCCAAGCACTCTGTGCTGCGGCGGCTATTCCCTTGAAATCGGGACACACAGGCACACACGCCAATACTTCGCAGCAAGAACAACTGATGGCACTACTCATCGTTTTTTTTCTCACCTAAGTTGAGAGCCTTGAGAGGCTATATCAGCTTAACCTTAACTAGTAGGTGAGCTCACGGGGCTCAAACCTGACGACGTTGCTAACACGAACCCTAGCAAGAGCCGTGCTTCGCAGAATCTACCACCGGATCGGAAACGCGACCCACTGAGAAGATCCGGCGAGAAACTCAGTGGGCTGTGTCTGAGGGTTAATTTACTCGTCGAGCCTTTCGTCGCAAGCGACGGGTTCGACGACAACGATGACCGGTGCTTGAGGTACCTAAAAGCACCGTTAGTGTATCGGGAGGATCCGAAATGACGTGTTTGGGGCGACGTCGACTGCTTTCCATTCTGTCCGCAGAATCGGGAATGTAGTTACCGGCGGCCACTTTGAGAGGGTTCTCGTATCGTGCCGCTTTATCGAAATGGCTACTCATTTCTGCGCACCTACGATATACACTACCACCGCTAAAGGAATTCAAAACTGTAGACAGGAAGGCTATGATAACAACATGCCTGTAAGAAGGAGAAGGCAATTAAGGATAGGAAACTGCTAATACGAATGCGATAATGGAATTAGTAGCAACAACTAGAGCTGGCAGAGGAAGGGGCTAGGGTCGGACCCATGTCGTTTCATGCATTACTCAGGAGGCTGTTCATTACGGAGAGTCTTCTACAAGAGAAATAAATAATAAATCAATTCCATGACAAAACCGTTTATTTTCGCAAACTTCACAATAAATTCAACGGGGCAAGCAGTTCAGCTGCCGTCAGGCCGCGCTGACGTCACCGGCGGCGTCAGGTTACAGCGCCGCTGATGAGAGATGAGCCTATGCAATAAAGAGCATAATTATAGAGTACATGCAGACAATACTTACATACATGTAATCGTCAACAACTTAAACATACTGTCAACTTTCTGGATCTTTTCCTTTTTATATCAAACTTTGAAGGTGTCAAGGCAGTTATAGTATGTTCTTTTTTAAAGTTGTTTCTAAGTCGATAGGACCGCCGGTGAACTCGTATTGAAGGATGCGACTGTGCCGATGTTCAAATGCTTCAGACAGGTACCATTTATTCTCAAGGAGTGCGTACTTTACATATGTCTTGATGTCGTATTATAAAGATCAAACTTGCAAAATTATAAAATTGCGTAACTACTGGAGCCCATCGGGGTGTACCACCGCCCAGCTTGTTTTCTATGACGAAGCGGTCATATCTGGGGCCGCCGTTGTATAATCCAATATACAAGGGTTCGATCTCACGCCTCAAGGTGATGGCAACATTCACGTTATGATGTCTACGGGCCACGGTAACCACTTAAGACCAGTGGGCCCCGAGGTCCTTGACCAATCTAAGAAAAAGTGCATAAATAAATTAGTAATATTATTCATGCTATTTCTAATTCAGTATCATTAACTCAAATAAATCCTCAGGTGCTGCATGGGCGCTCTCATTCTCAATTCCCGGTTGTTGGCGCTCGTTACTTGCTCCACCACCCTGCTCTTCGGAGACTGACCTTCGCGCGTTTGATGGGCTCAGGGTCCTCTGCATGATGTGTGTCATAATAGAACACGTGTGCTGGATCACAACGCACACTTTTCTGGCCGACACCAGGAGATATGAACAGGTATTCAAATATACTATCTCAGTGTGGTGTTTGTATGGTCCGGAGCCAGTAGAGATTATATTTTTATTTTACACTAGCTGACCCGGCAGACTTCGTAGTGCCTCAATCGATAAATAAAAGACCTAAACTTTTGTATAAAATAAATTTAAAACAAACAAAAGGAATCCGTCTGACGGGGGGGACACCAAAGGAAAAACAAAATTGTTGTTTTTATTTAATTCGGAGCATTTTCATATTTATCTATCTTTTAAACCTTCTCTGGACTTCCACGAATAATTCAAGACCAAAATTGCCAAATCAGTCCAGCCCTTCTCGAGTTTTAGCGAGACTAACGAACAGCAATTCATTTTTATATATAAGATATAGTTAGTTGTTCTAAGCTTTCCACGAAAGTCTGTTGAGTACCTTTTCAATATGAACGTTGTCATCGAGAAGAGCTAAGCACTTATGGACATTCCATAACAGACCCGTCGAGCCCTGGATGCAATGCTGATGGCGAACAGCACGCTCGTGGTGCAGATTTTCTTCATGATGTCTTCCTTCCTGCTCGCACACAAGCTGCTGCAGCAGAGACGACGGGGAGAGCAGGTGCCTGTCGTGCGCACTTTCTTCGATACTATGATTAACAGGATCATAAGGTAAGACAAAACGTGTAAGTTGCACTAGGAAGGGGTCACTTTCAGCAGTAAGCCTCTTTTTTTACTACCTAAGCTGGTAGCCTTAGAGGGCTATGCCAGCGTCACCGAGCGAGATCAGGCTCTGATGTTGGTAGAAGCACTGACAACAACAACAGTAACACGGACGCCGGGCCGGTCTAATATGTGGATGGCACTGTACATCCCGGGACATGCTACGAGAGGCTGCGACGCTAACTTGTAGGCCTCTTTGATATGATAATGATGAATAATAAGCTCGCTGAAATTTAGGTGAAATTAACGTCTTGCCCATCAAATACTATCAAGATGTGTTCCGCAGAGTGAGTCCTAGTTACTTCGTGGTGGTTTGGTTCGCTGCGAGCTGGTGGAGCCGCGCCGGGTCGGGCCCCATGTGGACCCCGCTCATCGAGGCCGAGGTCAACATCTGCAGGAGCAAGTGGTGGACTCATCTGCTGTACTTGAATAATATTGTCTACGCAAACGACAAATGTCTCATACAGACTTGGTAATTTAATATTGTGTTTGCATTTGCATTTTATATTAGCTTTGAATTACTTTTTTGGTTACACTGCCGGCCATAAATTGAAGACCGCACTTAACAACATAATTATCTATTAATTGTAATAAAATCCCATAAGACAAATAAAAGAAATGCACATCTACATATTCTATTGTTAATATTGAATATTTAAAGAGTAATCCTTTTGTTTACTGAACGTAAACAGCTGTTAGTTAAATGAGTTATTGGACAATAAACATCTATTGTTTTCAAACACGGACAAACGTTGGGTTAGAGCCAGATGGTAGAGTCATAATAATATTTTTACAATTGCTCATTACTAATTACTTTTTTGTTTCGCATTGGTCAATAAATAAGATTGTTTAGCTTCTGCAAACACGTGTTTCCGAATACTTATTACCTGAGTTTAGTTGGATTTGTTCACAAACAATCTCAATTAGGCTGAACTTGTGGTTTCTACAGTGAAGACATCTTAAAATGGGAAATGCACGCAAAATTAGCAGTGAAGTGCGTTCAGCCAGTGTTGTTTTACATAATGAGGCAAATCTGAATGTGAGATTCCTTCACAACTGAAGTTATTGAGGACTTGTGTTTATGACACAATAACTCGATACAGGGATACAGGCAAT
Organism: Bombyx mori; assembly: GCF_030269925.1. Taxonomy (NCBI): domain Eukaryota; kingdom Metazoa; phylum Arthropoda; class Insecta; order Lepidoptera; family Bombycidae; genus Bombyx; species Bombyx mori. The sequence continues at coordinate 318,243 of NC_085122.1, forward strand.
TTTCAAGATCGTCCACGCTCGAGAAGACCGAGAGCTACCACGTCTAATGAAGATAATTTCATCATTGTTAACAGCAAGCGAAATAGACGCTTAACAGCACCAGAAATTCATGTTGAAGTAAACAAAGCCCAAGTTAAACCTTTATCATTGACTACAGCAAAATTGCGACTGAGAGATGTATGAGATGTATGGTCGCGTCGACGTTCGAAAACCTCTGCTAAGACCACAAAACAAGAAGAAACTGATGCAGTGGGCTAATGCTCATCGAGATTGGACTGAAGCAGATATTAAAAAAGTTTTTTGGACCGTTGTATCCAACATTGAACTATTGAGTTCAAAACGAAGAATTTACGTTCGCCTAAGAAAAATGATCACTGTGTAGTCCATACAATCAAGCATGGTGGTGGCTCAATTTGGTCTGGAGTTGCTTCTCTAGCCAAGGAACTGGCGATTTGATCACAATTGAAGGAATTTTCAAAAAGGAACAGTACAAATAAAATTTAGAACAAAATGCCGTTCCTTCCGGGTTGCGAATAATTAGAGATGGAATCATTTTCCAGAAGATAATGATCCAAAGCATAGCTCAAAATTATGCAGAGGATATTTAGAAGAAAAAGAGGCACAAGGGATGTTAAAAAAACATGATTTGGAAATTGGAGCAATGTATCACAATAAGCTATCAACAAATTGATTGCCCGTATGCCGAAACTTATAAAATAGTCATAAAATGCAACGGAGAATTTTTTGATGAAAAATCAGTCTAGCTAAGGCTAAGGATAGCTAAGCCAAAGGATAGAGCTCTTTTTAGCATGGGCGTTACATTTATTAGCATATTTCTTTACACTTTTAAAGTATGTATATTGTTTGTCAATCAATGTTTTATTAAATGATTAAACAGGTTAATTAAAGATTTAATATTTTATTGGAGTTTTATTTTATTCTATTTTCCTGCTTTAATCATGGTGTCTTAAATTATTGGCCTGCAGTGTATCTCGTATGCTTAAAATACACCCGATAACTATTTCGGTACATTTATGTAGGTAAGCGTAACCGTATTCATCGCAATCTCTGATGAATTATATGTGACCTCGTCTCAAGCACAACAATGAAAACAATTCAGTAAAAACCTTAGTGACTCAAAACTTGTGCAAATTGGACAGTGAAAATTATCTTTCAAAGCAAGCAATGTAACGCGCGCGTGACTTCCACTATAAGTTCCATTCCAAAGTTCAACTGGAGAACAAATTTTGAATTTCTTGTTAAGGTATTTAGCAGCAGACATGCAGCTGTACGGCCTGTCTCTGCTGCTGACCCTGGCGCTGTGGCGATGTCGGAGAGGCGCCATCTACGTGTTGACGGCCTTACTGGCGGGCTCCATCGCCTTGCTGTTCGGCCTCGCCTACACGTGGAGACTGGTGCCGACTTTTGTGATGCATCGACCAGAGTGAGTGTCTTCCACAACCGCACTATAAAAGCTTTACTGCTTACAGAACCTCAGCAATTCCGCAGCACCACGAGGATATTAACGCCCAGGTAGTGTTAAATCGATAGAATTTGGCATATCGTATGGTTGTCTGTTGTACTGGTCTACTGCTGGTAGGGCGTGCCGGAGCCAACGCAAAGGAATGCAACGGTTCTTCGTATTCAGCTGCTGAAGAAATTTAAGAACCGGTCCCTTTTGACAGAAGCTCCATTTGAGTTTAGGTGTAGCGGCCATCAATACAATACCATTGTAATTTCGACTTGACATCTCATACTGGGTACATATTTATGATATGGTTATTTTACTGGTGGTAGGACCTCTTGTGAGTCCGCGCGGGTAGGTACCACCGCCCCGCCTATTTCTGCCGTGAAGCAGTAATGCGTTTCAGTTTGAAGGGTGGGGCAGCCGTTGTAACTATACTGAGATCTTAGAACCTATATCTCAAAAGGTAGGTGACGCCTTTACGTTGTTGATATCTTTGGGTTCCAGTAACCACTTAACACCAGGTGGACTGTGAGCTCGTCCACCTATGCAATAAAAAATAAAAATGCTCGACGCACTCTCTGCTCCACGACCTACCAGTCCATTTGTTAGTCCGTTGGTACGTAGCATCACGAACAACTGAATACACTTTGGTATTCTTTTACCAGTAACTTTGATTATATACACGACCAGTAATGACCGCATAAATATATTTTGGCCAACGTTTTCTGACCGCGGCTCAAGTCAATCAACGTGTGGGTATTAAAGGGACGTTAGGGTCAGAAACTGTGGCGGTAGGTATCATACAATACAAGATATTTGACAGATGCCTAAATCTCGCTTACGACATTATCAAGATAAGCGTGCATATACCTATATACAAGTTCCGAACATTTGGACCGTCGGTCTACCGAGCAATATCGCCCGCTCGAGGGAAGATCTTTCCCTTCGTCGTTTAGGCCTCCCACAGAGACATTTTCGTATTTATTTCTAGTATGTTTTTTAGGAAAATATAATAATTAAAGACATCGTTGAATGAACTTTATTTATAAGGATCTCGTCTCTCTCTGATACTGAACTTAGGACGTCAGTTTAGCTCACGGCTCACCTGGAGTTAACTAGTTACCATAGATATCAACAACGTAAATGCTGTCACCCACGCCAGTTATAAGTCTCATTTGTTTACAGTACAACGGCTGCCCCACCGAACCGAAATACATTAATGTTTAACGGCAGAAATAGGCAGGCCGGTGATACCTACCCGCACTAGCTCACAAGATTCCTTGCCTCAAATTTTTTTTATAATATTAATACTATATCTTTGGAACTAAAGCTCCAAAGATATAGTATTTGCCACCCCTGGTGTAAAGCCCATTAAAATAAATAAACTATTTACCTAAATACAAATTATTATAATTGCAGATCAGTTCGAACAACATACAGCACGGAGCCCTCGTTCAATGTCCTATATCAGTCACCTCTGGGCAACGTGCCGGGAGCGCTGGCAGGCTTGCTGCTGGCACATCTGCATCATCAGCTCTTGGACTCTCGCATCGTGCTCAGCAAATATAAGGTGGGTCTTCGACTTATTGCAGCTAACTCTTTCCGTTCCAATGCCAGATCAAATCGTAAAACTAGTTTTAATTGTATGACAAACATTCGCTACGTAAAACTTTTCATCGAATTAAATGGCTGTAGGTATCCCAATGAGGGGATTTCTCTCTAGTTGAAGAGAATTAATCATAGTAGCGGTATCAGAGGCAGCCTTTCTGGTGTTTCAATTTCATGTTGTTGATCAAACTGAATAATACAAAATTATAACAAAAACTATATTCGCCTTCAACAATATTTGATGCGAATGTCATCAATGTAATTGAGGTATATAATATATCCATTGTTAAGGATAACTCAAAAAGTACGGGTAAGATTTTGATAAAAGTATATGGGACCACATGAAGCAGCAAGCAGTTTTCAAATAAGAACAGAATCATCAATATTGGTTCACCTAGGAAAAGTTCCGAGGTAACTTACAAACATAAAAAAAAATACAGGATAATTGAAATCCTCCTATTTTAGTCATTTTAAAAATCCAACATAGACATTTTAGTAGGTACGAGATTGCCGATCAGGATAGGGCACTTTACTCAGGAGTTTTGTGTCTAAATTGACGAAACCTCAGAAGAAGTATGATAGGGTGGAGTCATACTGTTTAGCGGTAGGTGCACTATTAACAAAATGCGGCAAAATGCGACTTCGAATAAAATATAACTTCTAATGGTGACATTGTAAATTTGACTAATACTCGTATAGTGGCGCATAAATTGATACTTTCCAACTCTACATTTTATAAAATTATACAAACCACACCTCATTGTCGTCGCGAGACGTTCCTACTTTAAGTACTACTCTATGTACTGGCATGTAAAATTATCTTAAATTACATGTACAGCTGTACAAAATAAATAGTGTGTTTAGTAGTAATTTGTAATCACTTTTATGTGATATAACTCAAATGGGTATAGTTAAATAAAATAGTCGGCACTGCTTCCTTACGCTATTACTGGAAATTACGAGACAGAACATACTGCACATAAATTCACTGGGCTAGGCTATGTGTCGAATATTATTGGACATGCAACAGAGGAGGGCTGAGGAGAGTCCTTGGCGGCTGGGCGGTCTCTTTGGAGCACTTTAATATTATCTCTGAACATGTTGTCGTTGTAGTCCTAGAGTACCCGCTGGTTCATAGGGCCCTCACAAGTTGTCTCCACTTGACCCTGTCTTGCGCTTGCCCCTTAACATCACTCCAGGTCACGCCGGCTATCCTTAACCGATATAATTGGATGATTGTGATGTTTTTCTTAAATCATTGTCCCTTCCTTCTCATCATTAAATATGTACTTAAATTTGTTTGGTATAATGTGACCTGAACACATTCAGAGTTAACGGTTTGAGCCTAATTATAATGGCTTAAAGGTACTTCGCTCTGATCCCGGAGACGCCTAGACGCCTCGAGATAAATAGTCTAAAGCGCCTGAACTTTCTTTCTCGTTGTTTTTGTACTTTAGCAATTTATTTGTTTTAATTATCCTAAATTATAGTAATACGGTATGCGGGTTTCGTCTGAAATTCTTTCAAACACGTCCCCAGGGGACGACTGATTCCGAAAGGAAAGGACTCCAATGTGATTTAGGTTAAAACTCACTCCCGGACCACTACAAATTTTAGTTAGGTATGAGTATACTTCTATCGAGAGCATTGTTATCTACGAGTAATTAGATCTTAGTTGATGCCCGTATCACATTCTGAAGGAAACATGAACGTGGTGTTTAAATTATTATATTTTATTATCATCTTAGAATTTTCAGCCAGTCAACTTACAATTCGACGATTTTTTAAACGTTCGCATAAATTATAGGACCCCTGTAATTACAATATAGTGTTTTATAACCAAGTGGTCACTAGCCAAGCTTTCATTTATAATAAACAACAAAGTTACATTATATTTTCAGTCTTTTCTAATATTGCATTTGAAATATACAATTTTTAGGGAAGTATGTGTATACATGTAAACCGAATCACTTGTCCACAAAAGACACTAAATAAATCATTTCATGGATTAAAAATAAAACCCACAAAATTGAATTGGGTAATTAATGGTTGGTGGTAGGGCACGTTGGGTCCACGCGGAGGTATGGCGACACTGTCTATTTCTGTAACGAAGCAGCCGTAGGCTTAAGGAATCTGGTTGTCGTTGAAACACAAACGTTGTTGACCTCGTATCTCAAGGTGGGCCTCCCATCCAGACACTCTGTGTTGTGATGCCTCTAGGACTGGGTAGCCTGCTGAGTTACTTTTTATTTTTTATTGCTTAGATGGGTGGACGAGCTCACAGCCCACCTGGTGTTAACTGGTTACCGGAGCCCGTTTACGTTGTAGATGTGTAGACATCTACAACGTAAATGCGGCCACCCACCTTGGGATATAAGTTCTAAGATCTCAGTATAATTACAACAGCTGCCCTACCCTTCAGACCGAAACCATTACTGCTTCACGGCAGAAATAGGCAGGGCGGTGGTACTTACCCGCGCGGACTCACAAGAGTCCTACCACCAGTAGTGCAGCACGTGTATTAACATTTGTCTTCCTGCGCGTGTGAAGTGGTTCCGCTGGTCGGCGGTGTCGTCGGTGTGCGTGTCGGCGTGGTGGGTGGCGGCGAGCCCGCTGCTGCTGGGCCGGGGTGCGCCGGGGCGGGGCGGGGCGGCCGCGCTCGCTGCACTCGAGAGACCCATCTTTGCGTTCTTCGTGGGCGTCGCCTTGTTGGGAGCCATGCATGGAGTACCTTGTGAGTTGCACTTTCCCAACAACGATTTTGAAGTGAAACTTCTTTAAAATCGTTGTGATTTCAAACTAGATGAAACGAAAAAATAAGTCCATAGAGACACAAACACATAAATGTATAGGATTCAGCCGGCGAGAGAATGAGATAGAACACATTAGACGTTCTCGGTGTAGTTTTTTTTTAATACAGCGCCATCTTTGAGATTTTTTAATACTAACGTGTGTATGAAACCTCTTGTAGTGAATTTTAATTTAGGATTATACGTGAAGTTAAAATATCAATTCACAGAGGGCGCTACCTCATACTATAAAATATGTTTTACAATTATTTACTAATGATAAAATTTTACTTAAACTTAGCCATTTAGGATAATTGTATTTTAATTTTTGAAGGTTTCCTTTCTACCACGAGTGAATATTTTTTTTAAATTACAAATGCAAGCCAATAAGATACAAGTGCTTATTACAAACGCGAAAAAGTCATAAGTTTCAGTTGATGATTGAATTAAGGAACTCATTTCTCAAGATGAATCCTGTTTTTGGGTGTGCCGTAATCTCGTCTTCTCATCTGAATCCAGTGCAATACCATCAGCTGTGCAATGATTGACTAATGATACTTCAGCCCCGATAGGTAGTTTCTTGTCGTGGCGCGGGTGGGGCTGCGGGGCGCGGCTGTCGTTTGGCGCGCTGCTGCTACACCTGCCACTCAACAAGTCGCTGGTGGCGGCGCGCCTCGCACCCACACAGCTTGACAGACAATCTGCAGTAAGTACCAGCCAGCATTCTGGCGCGTGGCGAGGCGAGTGCCATTTTAATACGCTTTTATTAGCTTCAGACGTATGTATGTTTGTAACGGAATCTTTGAACATGATTTTGACCCCCTGCAAAACGTCGGATTAACTTGAAATTTGGTATACTTATTAAGGACCGATGACAACTAAATTTAAAAAAAATGTGGAAAAAATTGAAATTCAACGAAAAACTGAAAAATAAAAAATAGTTTCATAAAACTAACAAAATACGCTTTTATAGAAAATCCAACAAAAAAATAGAAAATAAATTTTAATAAATTTGAATTAAAAAGTGTAAGAAAAAATGATTTTATTGTAAAAAAAGCGTGGGGTGCAGTGGTGGTATCAGTAGTTATAAATATTTTATGAACAGATATGAGTAGAAGGGTTATTTTGATAACATCCTGAAAAGCAGCCCACGCTTTTTTTACAACAAAATCATTTTTCCTTACACTATTTTTGATTCAAATTTATGAATTTTTTATTTCAATTTTTTTTAGTTGGATATTCTATAAAAGCGTATTTTGTTAGTTTTTTTAAACTATTATTTATTTTTTAGTCAGTCACTCTGCGAAATATTATTTAAGACTTTCGTTACGATACTTTTCATGGATGTCACATACACATACTTCTTCTTCCTATTCGTACACTCTTGACAGAGTGGTCGTGGTCATGCATCAGTCGGATACGACCTGCTCATGACTCTCGTGGGAAATTAGTGCAGTGGTTTCCCGTTGCCTTTTGCACCAGCATTTTAGGGGGTATTTGATCCCCAAGGTTTCTGACGCCTCTTCCGTACAGGTTGTCCTGTCGGGTGTGTATGGTTATACCGCCATTGCTCGGTCGCCATTGCCCCGTTCGTTCTCTAGCAGGGAGCACCACGGCTACCTGTTGGTCGCCGCCGCCATCCGGCGCGTGCAGGTGGGGTTGACAATAGGGCCGGTGAAGGTAGCAATCCGATCTCCCCTTACACATACATGACTTGTAATTTAAGTTTGTTTTCCTTACGTTCCTACTCTACCCTCCATATTTCTGCTGTACATGATGTCCCACAAAAGGTATATCAAGCTGATATCAAGCTATAATATCAACAATGTAGAGTACGTTAAAATTGTAAAAAAAAACTAATTCGTAATTAGTACCTTCATACAAAAACTAATTTATTAATTGTTCAACTATTCGATGATGGCCACTAATTTATACAACAAAAGTATTACGATTAGACTGTTCATTCTGTTAAACGCTACGGAAAGAGGGTAGAGAGTAGAGTTAAGAGCTCCGGTAACTACTTAACACCAGGTGGGCCATGAGCTCGTCCACCCAACTAAAAAAGAAAAAACTTTGTTATCTTTTGATATGTGGCCAGCTCTATTTTTTAATACGAATCATGTAAGTAATGGTACCTTGCGTAAAACACAATTCAAAGGCTGGCAGAGGAATAGTTTTTTCGTTATGTTCAAGTACACTTTATTCCGAAACTAATTAGTCGGGAACATATTATTTTCGTCAAATCGCGTATTCTATTGGAACAAAGTATCCAGTTTTTAGCTTGACATACTTTTTGTGGAGCACCCTGTATGTACCTAATGTAAATTTCAGATCCTAGAATGGTTCGGCGTGGCCTCAGTGTCATATCTAGCAGCCCTGCCCCTCGCGCTCTGTGTGGAGCTTCCCGCCCAGCGACTGCACCGCGCGCTCTCAGCACTCCGCCGCCGGTCACACGCCCAGTCGGATGCAGCACCGCACGATACGCGACAAAAGACTGACTTGTAGTTCACGCCGCAACCAATAACTTAACAACTATCAATACCTACCCTGTGGTTATAATTTTAACTGTTTAGCGACCTTCAAATAAGTACGTCAATAATGAGTTAACATTCGCTAAACTTCAGTGGAAAACATAATCATTGCATGGCAATCTCAAAACACTAAAGTGCGCTCTACACTCTTGCCGAGACGTCTGGGCCAAATGTTTTGCCGAGACATGACGAGATCGAGAGCGGCCCTCCACATTCCCACTCACGCATGGCCCGTTCAGAACTCGTACAGGATGGACTTATTAGAAACTTCTGCCTACTACAATTATATGTTAGTAAAAGAAAAAAAGTCATAAAGCGCCGTTTCTTAAAAGGTTAACTCGAGATCGTGCGTCCATTTCGTTTATTGCCGGCGGAATAATCGAAACTATTCGAGACGGGAGTGTGGAGTGGAGGGCTGTCTCGCGCAAACACAAAACTCTTTGATAGTATCAACATGAACCCGAGAGGCGAGACTACACAAATGTAGGCAAGACTTGTCGAATAGGGCCTATAAACTTCCGTATTCGGCTAGTCTCGTGTAGTTTTACCTAGAATGAGTGCGCTTAACCAACAGCTATGGTTAATGACATAAAATGGCGCTACTAAATGGTACTAAACCTTAACGGTGATATGTGTTGTGGGTTAGTGTTGTAGTTTAATAAAGTTTTCAGAAATTGTAGTATTTTTAAATGTTAGTGTTTTTACACTTTATTTTAAAATTATGTATATATTTGTGTAATACAGTAACTTCAATGTAAGGTAAGGCTCACGACTTCTTCGACTAACGCTGTACATTTACGGAGCCCTCAGTTTTGCCGTGTAAGCTAGTTTCATTTGAAACCATTGCGTAGGACCACCGCAACAGCTGTGTATATGTAAACTTTCGAACGAAAATCACTCGTCGCACCGTATCCATAAATATATTATGGTCAGGTAGTCTTTAAAAATACACTTTTGCACACATCGGCGAAAGGCACCAAGTACCCATTCATATGGATGGGAGAAAGGAATTCGAACATTTCGTCGGCATGTTATCTATATACCACGTCAAGGTTATGTGAAAGTGTAGTTTTCCGTAACAATGGGTTATTTTATTGACTTAAAGGAAGCCTGTGTCGCTCTCCTAACATACAATTATCACTTTAAAAAAATCATATCATTTCGTTGCTTCTTTTTGTCGTGAAAGAAGGGCAAACACTTTTGTATCAATAATATTAGGATGTATAAATAGGACGTGTTGCGATATATTATCGCGCCATGGCGCTAATGCTTTAACAAAATAATGTGTTAAATTAAAATCAATATAAACCATTGACTTTCTCTTAAAATGATTGAACTAATATTTTTAACTGTTACTAGTTTGAAATATCGGGTAGACATAAGAAGGGTTTGACAACTTTGATGATACAATTGATGTTTTAAAAATATTTTGTAAATTATATTAAAGTTGAGAAATATAACTAGGAACGCTCGATTTTTGTGGCCATCGAAATTTCCTACCGCAACAGTATCGCAACTTACACATCAGCGAACATGCATTATTGTATATATTTTATCTTGGCGAGTGGGGCCATCAACTTCATGTAACTTTAACCATTATTTACTTTACTGGTTACTGTACCCTGTGATCACTCAAGATTAACTGATTTTGCGGTAGGCAGCGGCTTGGCTCTGCCCTTGGCATTGCTGAAGTCCATGGGCGACGGTAACCACTCACCATCAGGTGGGCCGTATTGGGCGACGGTAACCACTCACCATCAGGTGGGCCGTATGCTCGTCTGCCTACAAAGGCAATAAAAAAATAAAAAAAAAGATTAACAGACAAATCTTTCAACAAAGTGGCTGATTCAGCACCCATCTGTTTAAAGCTGCATTCCACCAGCCCACCACCACGGTTCCTATTGCGTATTAGATTCAATAGAAGCGGAGGGGAATGTGTAACTAAAATTGGACAGCTCTGCAACAGCTGGTGCTGAGGTGCTGATGTGCAGTGTGAGCTTGTATGGTTAGACACCACTGTCCTGTGCGTCTGTACAGTGAAGCCGTCATGACTTCTATTATTATACTATCTCAGAAGCAGTAGTGGCCAGTGGAATTTGACTAATAATAATTATAGTTAGTTGACACTGCGTGTCTCATAAATAAAAACACTAGTTATTATCCAAATTGTTTTTTATTTGTTTTCAATCTTTTGATATTCACACCCACAACGACACATCCTATCACATATCTGCTGACAGTCTCAGTAAACTTGTTACACTGTTTGTAACTAATCTAAATTCGAACATAAAACATTCAAATTAAAAATATTTTGCATAAGAGGTTGTCGTGTCCTAAAGGATAAGATGCCGAGTTACACACATTTAACAAACATGCATGATTGTTGCAGGTTTTATGCTGCGAAGCATTCCAATTTGCCCATTAAGACAGCATTTATCCCAAACAGTACAACTGGGACTTTGATCTCAAACCTCATGGTAGGTGCAGGCCTTCATAAAGTCTATAGGCTCCAGTTACAGTGCAAAAAAATTCAAAATTATATGGATAAAACATTGTCAAAACTCGGCCATTGGTTAAGTTTGGTTTGTACAAGGCAGTTTATAATAACTTTTTATATTTAATTACAATAGTCACCCCCGCATAAACCACACATAGATATTTCCTCAAGCCAAAACAAGATTGAACTATTACCCATCATATGGACAAGATTTCTAGATTATTGGGACTGATATAAGGATAGAACATAGAGATTAAACATTGTATTGATTGGGAGTCACAATAAGTCACCATAGGGTAGCATCAGTGTGTAGTGTCTATTTGATCAAATGGTCCATGAGACCTAAGATGTGTAAAGCAGATTGAAGGGTGACCAAAATAAAAAAACAGAAAATCTGGAACAGGACCTTATTGTTACATTTGAGAACATAATAATAATCTTTGAACAAACAGTTGTTCTATTTCCAAAATTTGTATTTTTCTCACTTAGATATATCAATATATAAGAATGATAATGAAATAATTCCTTGACAATTGAAATATAAGACAAGTACAACTTAAGCTATCTAAAAAATATCTTAACGCTAGCGTCGAGATGGTCCTGACCCACCTTGCCAGCCTCCACGGTGGCCCCCACCTCTTCCACCTGCTCGTCCTCGACCAGCAGCTGAAAATTTCAAAGATTTGTATTTTACTTCTTGATTCCTCTAGATGTGTGAGTAAGCTTACAACCCACTTGATTAATGATTTACTGTGGCCCACAAACATCAAAATAAGGATGCTGGTTGGCATGATACTTGAGATGAGTATGAAGAGATACATATATTTGATCGCTCAAATGTATTGTAGTTACTGTCCAGCCCGTCAAATCAATTCACATTCCTGTTTAGCAACAGAAATTTGCCGTAATTATTTAAATACACAAGAATGGGTTTTCACAAATGTAATAGATACAGTTATTAGTTTGCATAACATTATGTAAAATAGGTTTTACTTTAGATGTGTGAGATTGTGTGCATTAGGTACTTGACATGGTCTCATCATTCACATATTTTCTTTAACCACCCAAAGTAAAATTGTCAATAACATATAGTTGAATGATTAGAAACAATTAACATTGGAACAAAATACTGATTTGATATTACAAAACTTAAAATTGCAAATTTGACATTGTATGTCTATATAAGCACTCAAGAATGAAAAATTGTAAAATATTCTCAATTACTATTAAAAAACTGTGACAAAAAATATCTATACAGGATATAAACAAACAAGACATTTAAAAAATCAAAGCTTCAAACTACCTATTTTTTGCTCATTTGACCCAATTGATCACTATGTATTCAATGCATTTGTACTAATTTTAATGAAGGCTATTTATTGATTGTAATTAAATGTGCTTATCTTTCATACTTGCATACGTTTTCTACTTAGAAATTTTCGTTTAATAATTTGGTTATATAGTGCAGTAATTGTTAAATAGACTTCACTCAAGTCTAATTTATAACAAGCCTAAAGAAATGGGTTGTTCTAAGCTAAAGATGTTTATTCTTTTTTAAGTCTTTGAATTAAACGAAATTAAGAACAATGCATATTCACAATTTCAGTGCTAGATGTAATTAGACTGCAAGTCAGACAGCACTCATTCATATATTAACACTCGTATGTTGTCTTGTTGATAATGAACACAATCACTACGTATGTGATGCGAGAGAACATTTAGGATACCTAGCTCGATAAACAAATCACATACACACTATTTTTATATTGTTCAATACCTTGGGCTCGCAGTATCGCACTCTTCCCTCGTCCTGCAGTAGGTTTATTCCCTTGTCTTTTGAACATTGGCGCGTTCTTCAACATGTCCGGTAATATTAAAAATCTGATCTTGGAACCACGGATGTACACATTCTCGAGCTGTGCAACTCGGCCATCTCTGTATGTGACTGTTACGAGAGTCATTTGGCAATTCATATTATCCTCAGCTTCAATTAATTTCCCTCTATAAACTTCACCGGTATTTGTTTCACAAGTCACTACATGACCTTCCGCCTCGTGAAGTACTTTAATAGGCACACCGATAGACATGTTTACGTTTTAGTTAAGAAAAACGTACGATAAAGGACAATAATTCAGTATTATTTCTTAGATTATTTACGATAAAAATGGGAAAGAATATTTCAAAAAAATTAGACGCTTCAAATCCATAGACATCTAATGTAATATGGCGGCGAGTTCCGTGCATAGACAATAGACATTTTTATTCATTCATTGACAGACAAAGACAACATAACCCATATTACCAAAAATCCATTATGATTTTTAATTCCCTTAGCATTGTGAAAATCAACTTTACTGGTGGTAGGAATGGTAGGATGTCTGCGAGTCCACAGAGGCAGACAACACTACCCTACCTATTCCTGCCGTAAAGTAGTACTACCTTTCGGTTTGAAAATGCAAGAGCATCGCAGGGTATAACTATTGAGATTTTGCAAAAAGTTAAATGTAATCTTAGTTAATTCCAACCATTTTTCTAAATAAATTACATTTCACTGTACATAGCCTAATAGACCTAGTTTCATTTGTAAAAAAAGCTAGGTGCTTAGGCTTTATGCTTGGGGTAGCAAGGGGGCGTGTAAATAGCCCTCCTGCGGCGGGAGCATATAAAGCGGGGTTGTAGAAAGGCGTGTAAATAGCCGTCCTAAGCGGTATGTGACAAATGTTTGTCACTTATAATTAGCGGAGCGGTAAAACTATATAGCGGTAAACAAAAGCTAGTAATCAAACTAAAGATATAAATTAAATACACATAAGCGAGCGGGCGGGCGAATGATTACACGAAGCAGCAATAAAATGGCAATAAATTAAAAGAACTTGCACTCACCTGTAGATCTTGCCAGTGACTGTCGTGCGGGCGTCGGCGATGGAAGCACGCGGGCGGCGGGAGGGGGTGACGAAGCTCACGTAGCTTTTCGTAAGCTCAAGCACCACACAATATACAAGTGCCGCCATCTAGGCAGCTAGCGGTAAAGCGTGATCGATCGGGTAGAACCACGCTTTGGGTAGTCGCGGTAATTAGTTACTGACAAACTCCAAAGGTGGCGCCATCCCAATAATTCATTAGCATCCCATTACTAAATCCGCGTGACCATCCTGCCCGCCTTGAAAGTTCGCAGGACTTTCAACAAATATATAAAGATACTAAGATAGGAAGCATAAAGCTTAAATAGCGGGAAGTTATTTGAAAAGAAACAAATTTTAATTAATAATAAGCCATCATGAATGTTTACGAGTAGAGTTGAAGCGGTTGATGACATGCGGTACTCTAATTTATTCTAGCGGTAGCGGATATAATTTTACAACTGGACGTTTAAGAAATCCAGATTTCGTTTTTACCAAAGCAACGCGTATAATGTTATCGGCACCTGGATACACCTCTTGTATAACTCCAAGTGGCCAGCGGAGCGGTGGAATGTCATCTTGATGAATAAGAACTACTGTCCCAACCTTCACGGGGTTATCTGATGTACACCACTTCTGTCTGACTTGCAACGTATGCAGGTACTCTAATCTCCATTTCCTCCAATAGGAATTAACCAAACCATCTAACAACGCTTTGCGATTAGTCAGACTCATCTGATTTGCGGACAATTCAGACGCGGGTAAATACTGCAAAGGAGTGGACATCAAAAAATGTGCGGGTGTGAGAATTTCGGGGTTGGGATCTGCGGATAAAAGACATAAAGGTCTGGAATTCATAAGACATTCTATTTGATTCAACACAGTTAACATCTCTTCGTAAGTGAGAATTTGTGCGCCTATTACTCTATTTAAATGAGTTTTAACGGATTTAATGTTTGATTCCCATAAACCTCCAAAATGTGGAGCCCGAGGCGGGATCATCTTCCAAATGATTCGGTATTTAGTTAATTCATCATTCCATGCGGATATAAAATTATTTGAAACTAGAAGTTTATACTAGAAGTTTTTAACTGAGCCTTTGCGCCAACAAAATTAGTGCCATTATCTGAATACATGAAAGAAACTGGACCTCGACGAGATATAAAACGTTTGAAAGCGGCAAGAAATGAGTCCGTTGACAAATCCGAGGCTAACTCAATATGTATAGCCTTTGTCGTTAAGCATACGAACAGGCAAATGTAAGCCTTTTGTGAATGATGACCACGTTTGCGTACAAGCGTTATCTTAAATGGGCCCGCGTAATCTACTCCCGTGTGACAGAAAGCTTTGGCCTCCATTACACGGCTTGACGGAAGGTCAGCCATCATGGGAGTTGGGTGTGAAGGTGATACACGAAAACATGATTTACACATATGCACTCTTTTTCTTATAACGTTTCTAGCGGACAATATCCAAAAGCGTTGACGAATAATGGACATCAAAAGGTCCGGACCAGTGTGCAAGTTTGTATTATGAAAATAATCAACAATAATATTTATTATGTGATCGTGTTTTGGCAATAAAGCGGGGTGTTGCGTTTCAAACGGTAAATCAGAGCTCGAAAGTCTACCCTGAATACGTAAAATTCCATCTTCGTCAATAAATGGACTAAGTTTACGAATATTTTTCGAAGGTAAATCTAATTTTCTAATGCTGGCAATATCATGACCAAAATATTTAGCTTGAAGAGCTCGAATAATAGCTTTCTCAGCAGTATTTAAATCGGATGCGGTTACAAACTTGTTTCGCGGTAGTTTTCTTATAAATCGAAGTACATAAACAACACAGCGAAGAAGTTTTGACCATGACGAAATTCTCAACCCAAGTTGATATATTGGGGAATCTTCGACAACAGTTAAAGCGGTAAGTGTTACAGATTTTTTCATTTCAGGTATGTCACTTCCAGATTTACAAGGTACAAAAGGTTCAATAGGCCATTGTGAAATAGGATAGCAGGCCCAAGAAGGACCCTGCCACCAAAGCGAGTTATTAATAATTTGTGACGGTAAAAGACCTCGTGACACACAATCGCTAGGATTTTCCTTACCATTAATATGAAAAAAGCGGTCAGGTGATAAATTCTCCTGAATTTGAGCGATGCGGTTTCCTACAAATATTGACCATCTATGCGGGGAAGATTTAATCCAAGAAAGAGCAATTGTAGAATCTGAGAAAGCGTATATAGCGGTGATAGGATGTAAAGAATTATAAGCGTTATAAATAAGTTTAACTAATTTTGACAAAAGAAGAGCGGCACAAAGCTCAAGGCGAGCTAATGTAGTTATCTTAACCGGAGAAACCTTTGATTTTGAGCACAATAATCTTAAAGTAATATCTCCTGTGGGATCTGTAATGTGTAAATAAACAACGCAACCGTAAGCGTTCAAGCTTGCATCACAAAATGCAACAATATTTACTTCACAGTCTTTAAAAACTCCAATATGGCGCGGTATTGCGATAGTTGAAAGCAATGGAAGCTCTTTCACAAGTGAAGAGTAGCGGTAAATAATTGTATCTGGAGGTGTATCATCCCAGTCTATTTTAGAATTCCAGAGTTCCTTAATAAGCAATTTAGCGAACAGTATAACTGGAGCAACTAAACCAAGCACGTCGAACAAGCGTGCGACTAAAGATAATATTGTTCTTTTAGTGCACTTTTCATTAGTGTTTGAGCTCGTCATAAAAAATGAGTCATCAGCGGGAAGCCACGCAAGGCCTAAAACTTTCATGGTATTATTAGCATCATCAGAGAAGCTTACAGAAGAGCGGTGCGTTTCTGGAAGGCTATTAAGAAAGGCAGTGGAGTTACTTGCCCATTTTGTTAAATTAAAACCTCCTGATTTAAAGAGTGAAATTAGTTGTTTCGATAGTTTGATAGCTGAAATATCTTCGTGTAGGGATGTGACGAGATCATCCATATATAATTGAGACTCAGCTACACTAGCGGCTTCTGGATAACGATAACATTCTTCTGATGCTAATTGACGTATAGTACGCATTGCTAAATAAGGTGATGACTTTAAACCAAAGGGCAGACAGTTAAAAGCGAAAATGCGAAGTTTATCATTTTTAAAGCGGTACAATATTTTTAAATATTTATGGTGGTCTGTGGTCACCCTAATGCGTAAATACATTTGTTCCACATCAGCGCACAATGCCACAGGGAACAAACGAAAGCGGAGTAAAAGCAAAAATAAGTCTGCCTGTAAATTTGGACCAGTATGCAAGACGTCATTAAGTGACAGTCCACTAGATGTTTTAGCACTAGCATCAAGAACTACACGTAGTTTAGTGGTAGTCTTGCTTGGGCGGATAACTGCATGGTGCGGTATATAATAACCGTTATCGGTTTCCTTAGCGGTGTCGTTAATTTCAGTTAAATAACCTTTCCTAATGTAATCCTGTATAACGATATCATAATCATCGCGGAGTGAGGGTAATTGAACAAACTTACGTTCGAGCGAAAGAAAACGGCGGTGAGCAACAGTATAAGACTTGCCAAGGTCAGCGGGATTTCTACTAAATGGTAACTCAACCGTATATCGGCCATCATTATCGCGGGTAATTGTAGAAATATATTTGTTTTCACACTCGGCTTCCTCAGGGCTAAGATGACGCTCATGAGGAATCTCCTCTAATTCCCAAAATTTATGTAAAAATGACTCAAGGTCTTTATGCGTTATAGATGAAAAAGTTTTATTTAAAGTGAATGCAGAATGAATTTTAGTATTTTCGAAAGCGGGTGGATTATCAATATAAACTGTACTAGATAGTCACAAAGAGGTATTATTATCATTTATAACAGAAAAATTATCATGTTGCGGTTTCATAATGCCGGTGTAACTCACTTCAGGTACGTCACCCATAAGAACATAACCGAAGGTTGTTTCTACGGCAGGTGGCGCTAGTGAGCCGGTATCTATACGATTACCTAAGTATATATATGGAAATAACTGAGCACCTAACACCATATCAATCACACCTGGAACGTTCCAGTTTGAATCGGCAAGCGGTAAATTACGTATATGATTCATATTTGAGGAATTTATAAAATAAGCGGGTAATTTATCTGTAATACAGTCTACTACTAAAGCGTGAATATAATATTTATTAGGAGAAAATCTAGATTCAATATTTAAATAAACATATCCGTGAATCGGGCGAGCGGTTAATCCAATACCTCTAATATAAGAATTATTTAAAGGTATAATCGGTAATTTAAGTAATTTACAACAATTGACAGTTATTAAATTATTTTGGGAACCATTATCTATTAAACATCTAACTATTTTACGTTCCCCTTTATTCGAGTGAGCGTATATTTGAGCGGTTGATAATAAAATATTACTATTCGATTTTATTTCCGAACTGTGAGTCAACGTGGTAGCGGTCGTATTATTTTGTTGTTGTATCGTTCTGTTAGAGTGTAAACAAGTATTCGAAGCGGCATCATGATGATCGTAACTCTGAACAACAGGTTGAGATTGAACCTGGGACCGACCGTAATCGGGCCGCGCGGCATCACTCGGAATTCCATGTACCTGCGACCGACTGACCTGCCTGTCCATATCAGCGTAGTCATTCGATGGACTGGGTACGCTTTTACTTTTTCGATTCGCCCGTTTATTACCAAAACAGAACAAAGTATGATGATATTTCTTACAATTATTGCATGTTAACTTTGATTGACATGCTTTTAATGTATGCGATAAGCTTAAACAATTGATGCAACCCTTGTGCGATTTAATAAAATCATAACGTTCTTGCGGTGAAATAATATTTTTAAATTCATTACAACGATATAATTGCGTGTGGTGCGAGCTCGAGCAAAGATCGCACGTAGATAACGAAACCGGTTTGTTAACCCTTTCAGTGCGGACTGGGTCATTATAACTACTGGAAATAAACGATTTGTGATTTTTAGATTTCTCCATGTTACACTTCGGTGCAGAGCGTTCTAATATTTTTATCTGATCCTGTATGAATTTAATAAACATTTCAGTTGTGGGTATTTCAATACCACGAACCGATGCTTCAAACGAATGTAAAGTTTGAGGATCCAACCTTCTCAGTGAGCATTGTAATAAAATAAAATCAGTCAAATCAAGTAAATTTAATTGTTTCAAAGCGGCAATCGAAGATGAAATTTTTTCAATATACATATTTAAACTATTTGCGGTAGGTGAACAATTTTTTAAATCTAATATATTATTCAGATAATGACATCCTAAAGCTCGTTTATCCTGATATTTACTAATTAGATTCGACCAAATAATATTATAAGTTTCACCTGTGGGTATTATACCAGCGGTTAACTTTAATGCACTATGTGTTAATTTTCCCATCAAATACTGCACACGTTGCGCATCAGACAGTTGCGGGTTATCGTGGATGTTAGCTTTAAAAGCCTGGTAAAATGTTTCCCATCCTTCAAGAGAGCGTCCGTCAAAGGAAGGAAGTGAAATTGTTGGCAATGTTACATTTATGGCGGCGGTAGTTCTCATTACATTTGACGAATTACCAATTGTAATTTTGTTACGAGCGCGTCTTACGTAACTATATAACGTGTCAAAAGACGATAAAGCTGCGTATTCAGGCTCAACTTCGGGGTTTTGCTTTAAATTTAAATCATTGATATCATCCAAATTGCTTTCAAATCTAACACGCATGTCATCAATCGATTCTGATTCGGCAAGAAAAGTTTCAATTAATTCCGAATCAAACTCCGAAATATTTTTTGATTTATTATATAAATCATTAATTTGTGCAAATACTAAATTATTCTTCGCGATAAGTTTCTTTAGTTGTCTATTTTCCATAATGAAGTTTTGAAATAACTGACTAAAAATAACACTAAATGAACTACGTTAATAAATATAATTCAATATGCGGTTACGAGTTATTATTACTAATAGCGATGAATGTAATTAACTTTTACATACAATACAATACTGTAACAAAATGGCGAATGGGGGTAATCATAAATTAATTATAATTTTAATTAAAATTTAAGCTGGATCTAATCCAGGCTCGCAGGACCAAACTATGGGGTAGCAAGGGGGCGTGTAAATAGCCCTCCTGCGGCGGGAGCATATAAAGCGGGGTTGTAGAAAGGCGTGTAAATAGCCGTCCTAAGCGGTATGTGACAAATGTTTGTCACTTATAATTAGCGGAGCGGTAAAACTATATAGCGGTAAACAAAAGCTAGTAATCAAACTAAAGATATAAATTAAATACACATAAGCGAGCGGGCGGGCGAATGATTACACGAAGCAGCAATAAAATGGCAATAAATTAAAAGAACTTGCACTCACCTGTAGATCTTGCCAGTGACTGTCGTGCGGGCGTCGGCGATGGAAGCACGCGGGCGGCGGGAGGGGGTGACGAAGCTCACGTAGCTTTTCGTAAGCTCAAGCACCACACAATATACAAGTGCCGCCATCTAGGCAGCTAGCGGTAAAGCGTGATCGATCGGGTAGAACCACGCTTTGGGTAGTCGCGGTAATTAGTTACTGACAAACTCCAAAGGTGGCGCCATCCCAATAATTCATTAGCATCCCATTACTAAATCCGCGTGACCAATGCTATCTTTGCCTCATTTGCCTGTCAAAAAGACGAAACAAACGAAAGTCTGTTTCTCGGATTTGTAAACAAACCTCCGTATCACAATATCTTTTGATGCCGTGGTTAATAGTACTGTATTAAAACCTATTAGATGGTAACTATGGACGAGTTAAAGTTAGAAATTGTAGCGGACTCGTGCTGTGTGTGTGGAAATGTTAGCGACTTGCAGTCGCCAGAAGAATATGACACGGAAGCTCCACCGGGACAAACGCCGCTGAGGATGATGCTACTACATCTTAACAACAACAAGGTTAGCCTAGCCACTATTAGCATAATACTGCGGAATTTCAACAAAAAATCCATTGATTAGTATTTTCATTTAAGTTTATAACCTAGCAAGAATGATTACAGATTTCCTATTTCCCAACTCCTGCAACACAATATTTGTGTTATTTATAAATATATGATTTCTGATTACTAATTCAAGCGTCTGAACTTTTTTGGGTAATGTATCACGACATTTTTATAATCCATCGATCCACTCAATAATATAATATACTCTGCCTTTCTCCTCTAAATATCTTTTCTAAGATATTGCTTGCTGCCAGTAATGGTGTTTCATATAATAATAATAGGTTTAATTTGATCTAATCTATTTAAAAAATTTAACCTTACTTATTGGTTAGACATAAGTTAAACTCTAAACTTTTTAATTAAACTTTATATTCTTATTGACCTCAGGTAGTACCTGAAGGTCGACTGTGCTCAAGCTGTATCCAACGTACACTAGAAGCTTATGAATTCAGTACTGCACTCTCCTCAAGTGGAGTACCGCCTCTTAGTGAGAAGATCAGATCACTCAGGAGAAAGTATGTAAATCATTGATAAATCGGAGAATTTTATTGTAATGTATAATGTAATGTTTTCTATCAAATTGATATTGAAAATATCTTGCTTCTATACATAAAACTTATGTATAGAACTACTATAGAAAATAGTGAACTATTGTAGAACACTACTATAGAAACACAAACTGATAATTGGTGAAGTTTATAAATTTAGTTGACCTCTAATAGATGAACGAGCTTGTATATCTTCAAAGGTAAAACACCACAGTGTGAATACCACTACCCACCTTGAATGATATTCTCTACTATTTAATATGTCAATTTGCATTCACAGACTTCATGAACTCACACAGAAAATAGATGTCTTCATAGTAGTGGGAGGTTCTAGCTTAGCATCTGGAGGATGTTACAATGAAGAAGACATCATCATGGTTGACAAAGCAGCCTTGGCAGCTGCTGCTAAAGCTGATGATGAGGAGTTGGAAAGGGCCAGAAATGCAAGAGGAGATACTGTATATCAGTGTACAGTTTGTCCAGCTTCATTTCAAGTGAGACAACTGAATAGTATTAACACATCTTCAGTAGGAAACGCATAAACTAGTTGGTCACCATTGAAGCACAGGAGATGACAGGAAAAGTCTGAACAAAAGCATGAAACAGCCAAAGTACTGTGATTATCTGTGGCTGGTGGAACACAGAACTAATAACTGTGAAATAACTGAAACTAATAATTGTAAAATAATTGTGAAATGTATTCTTGCAGCGTGTGAGCGAGTACCGCACTCACGTGGAGTCTCACGGCAGGGCAGCGTCACACGCGTGCTGGACGTGCGGGGCACAGTTCGCGACGCGCACCGCTCTTCACGATCATCTGGCTTCTCACGCCGATACCACTGACAACACTTGCTATGTCTGCGGGACTACATTCCAGGTTAATTTAAATATCGGGAATTGTGACTGTTGGTCACATCCTGTTAACGTATGTAAGGTAGACGTAGGTAGGTCTATGATATGATAGTATTGCCTGTGCTCAAAATTCTACCAAATGTTTGTAAAGAAACTAAATTCTGTGTGTGCTTAGTGCGAGTTTTTTGACTTCTCGATCACATAAAAGTTAACTCAAATTTGTATATAGTTGGAATAGCTTCCCCTCGTTTGCCGCTTGGAGCGCTGTTCCAACTCCATACAAATTTGAGTTTAAATTATATTTTAGAGAAGCATAAACAACAAACGAAATAACATTTAAGGCTCTAAATATTTGTGTATAGAGAGGTCATTTGTAATAATATTTTAATTTAAATTTTATTGTAATCATAATATATCATATTCTTGAGTTTAACGTCCATTTTGAATCTATGTAGGATTTTATTCGTTATCACGGGAGCGTTATCACGGAAGCGTGTGCGTGGTTGCAGCGGCAGTCGGAGCTGCGTCGGCACGAGGCGGCGTGCGCGTGCCGGTGCCCGTCGTGCGGCGCCGAGCTGGCGGACCGCGCGGCGCTGTCGGCGCACGCGGCGGCGGCGCACGGCGTGACGTCACGCGGCCGCCCGCTGTGCCCGTGCTGCTTCCGCTCCTTCCCGGACGGGGAGCTGCTGGCCGCGCACCTGCTGCGGCACCGGCAGGCCAAGCAGTTCGTCTGCGGATACGACTCGTGCATCCTTCGGTTTGCGGCCAGGTATGTCATATTGAGGGTAGGTTTCAATTTATTTACACTCATCACTCACTGCTAACATTTGAAAAAAAATGCTAAATCTAATATATAAAATTCTCGTGTCACAGTTTTCGTTGCCATACTCCTCCGAAACGGCTTGACCGATTTTGATGAAATTTTTTGTGCTTATCTGGTATCTATGAGAATCGGCCAACATCTATTTTTCATCCCCCTAAATGTTAGGGGTAGTCCACCCCTAAATTTATTTTTTTATTTTTTAAACAAAATTTTTAATTTCTATTTTTTTATGATACAGCATACAAAAATACATACAACCCTAAATTTGCACCCCTCTACGATCAACCCTTATTTTTTATTTGCTAATTAAAAACTAAATTTTTTGCAAGATTTTTGTTTTTATTTTGTCATGACTTAGAATAAAAAATTTCATATTGCTCTGAAATTTTCACCCCTGTACGATCAACCCCTATTTTTTATTTGTTAATTATAAATTTTAAATTTTTTGGTAAGATTTTATTTTTTATTTTGTCATGACTTAAAATAAAAAAATATATATTACTCTCAATTTTCACTCTTATACGATCAACCCCTATTTTTCCATCCCGATTTTTATTTTTTTTATTCTATGCACAGATCCGCAATAAGGTTGCAAGATGGCAATCAAATATTATAACTGTAGTACGATAAATTCTTATTCAGAGTTTATAATTTCAAGTTCCTTTAATTATGATTTTTTTTAAATTCAATTTGATCTCCTGCCCTCGCCGGTCGACTACTGATCAACTATCAATCGATCAGCTATCCCCGCCAGGTGTCACCACTCATCCAGCAAACATCACGTAGTAGGGATGAGGACGAAGCCGGTCTCCTGTCTTACTCACTATACATTTTTTTTTCGATAAAAGTTTTTGATTATAATGAGGTATAGTCCCCGGCACGTAACTTGGCAAGAGTCGCTAGATGCGCAGAAGTCGTTTTTTAGGTCTCTTTTGTTGTCAAGCGGGACCCGCACCGCGTCCACGTTCCGTTCGCTCCCGGTTACACATGCGCCTACTAAAGTTGTAGGAACCCTTTGTTTATATTGAGTTTTTGTTACGAGTTGTTATTATTGTTTTAAATTTAGTTTTTGTTACGAGTCTTATTGTTTTAAATTTGTTTGCAATGGCAGGACCAAATACCAATGACCATAATTATAGTCGATTCAGTCATTGAGCGTTTTATTACTTACGCCAGTGACGACAGCGACTCTTCGTTATGTTGACGATGAGGAGCCAACTCCTTCCACCAGCTCAGGTGCTACCATAAATTTAATCCAAGGGGTAGCACTATTAGAAAATGATAGTGACGACGGCGACACATAATTTTTTATATTAAGTATATTTTGTTAAATAAACTTTTTAACTTTTAATTGTATTTTATTTATAACACCTAATACACTTCACGAATTCCTCTCTTTTCTTTAACTTTCTTCTAAGCACACAGGCTTAAAAATAAATTATGGCAAATAAAAAATTTAATAAAATAAAATAAACATATATGCGGGTAATAAAAGTGACCATTTTTTTGTTGAAATGTACACTATGCGCGACATTACCCCCACTACACCAAAATCTTGCCAACTTACGTGCCGCTTACTATATGTGGTTGAATGAGGTTTTTGAGAATTTTATATATTAGACTAGAATTTCCCTAGAAATCTTATTTAAGGCAACACAACGTTTGCCGGGTCAGCTAGTCATATTATAATAATATGTAAGTCCATAACCAACAAAATTTCTATTTAGTATGAAAAAATTAATCTAATTTTTTTATAAAATTTATATTATTTCCACTACCGTCTTTAATTCATCGATGTTGACTTACGTTTTGGGGCGAACACGGGGTTCATTTATTAGATCAAAATTTCACACCTCAGTAATGTTGTGAACCGTTTGTGTAGTCATGTTACCGCCACGAATTTCATACTGCTTAATTACTTGGTATTTTTATTGTGACCATTTTGATATAGCAAAAATAAAAAAGGTTAATTAATCATTAAACAAATGACTGAATTAGCAAATATAATTTCATATATTTAAAATAAAATTTATTTATATTTAGAATTAATTCCCAGTCATGCATAAGTATAATAAGGTATCAAACGGTCAACTGCACGGCTAAGACGTATGATCGCGTGCAGGAGCAGCCTGCTGGCGCACGTCCGCAAGTGCCACGGCGCCGAGCTGCCGGCCGAGCCCGCGCCGCCCCGCCCGCCCGGCGCCGCGTGCCGCCACTGCAGCCGCACGTACGTGCTGTCCCGCACACTTGTATTCCACCAATCTTATCTCGAAATGACAGTTACTATTGCGGTCTCAATAAAAAACAACTTTACTTAAAGACATGTTAAACACGTTTTTCAGGTTCGGTTCCGTGGCGGCCATGAAACGTCACGCGCGCGTGCACCGCGACGACCGCGCCTCCCCGGACCTGAAGGTACGCCCCCCAACCCGCGCCCCCCGCGATCTGAGTGGCGTCGGAGCAGCTTATATACCAAACTGTTCACAGGACGAGTTGGGTGCCGAGTCCCAGGAGGAGGGCGACGAAGGCGAGGTGGAGTACCTCGAAGTGGAGACCCTGGAGGACGGAGAGGTCGACGAGAGTGTGCAGTGACACCAGGCTCCAGGCGGACACTTCAGAAGGTGCGCACTGCTCTTGGCCTACAGTTCTCAATCAATGAAACTGATTGCTGTAAATTGTTGAATGAATATAATAAAAATAAATGCAACAACAGTAACAAGTATATTTATTGGAACAACAACCAGACATATCAATAATATACTGTATATAAATAACAACACATTTCCATAACAGATAACTGTGCAGAAAATCCCAAGGATTTAGGTTCGTTTGTAGCTAATCTTCATTTTTTATCTCTTGGCTCACCAGGATCAAACATGGCCTAAACATGCTCCTTGTAGCAAGCGCGGTTTCAGAAATGGAAAGCTAGAATATTGATTCCTGTCTCTGCACCCAGTCAGGAAAAAGCCAACGAAAATTATTATACTAGTACATTACTTGCGTACTTAACTAAAAAACCTTTATTTTAAAAATGAACAACAAAAAACATTAGGTTATTGACCCTGGTGTTTTGTCGGCTTTACATCGTCCGTTCACTATTTATTAAATGACTAAGGATATGTATGTATGTATGTATGAGTGGTCGGACTGCGCTCAGCTAGAGGGCTCGGGGCGGGCGCGGCACAGCACGGCGACGCGGCGGCGGCGCGGCACGGGGCGGTGGCGCCACTGGCTGCGCTCGCCGCCCAGGACCGCGTGCGTGAACTCATAGCGAGCCACGCCTCTGTCGATTCCATATAAAATACATTCTTTTTTTGCTAAACCAAAATTTATGTGTAATTGCTGTGAAAAAGTCAATG
Organism: Bombyx mori; assembly: GCF_030269925.1. NCBI lineage: Eukaryota > Metazoa > Arthropoda > Insecta > Lepidoptera > Bombycidae > Bombyx > Bombyx mori. The sequence goes on from NC_085122.1 coordinate 344,596, forward strand.
AAGGCATTACAAAATCATTATTACTAGAAAGAGAGGGCAGACAGTGCATCCTACTGATGGGGGTGGCTCCTATGGAACCGACATAAATACTTGATTCCAGTGTGTGTAACTGTTCGTTCCTTTTTCTGAGGTGCCCAGTCCTACTACTAGGGCTAATGACAATCCGGAGACGGAACACGTTGCCAGAATTGGCGAGCTAGTGAAGAGTTATCATCACTCCGGGAACTGTGCTTTTTGGTCGCTCGTCAAAGTTTTAGAGAAAAACTTTAGTTGATCTGGTCTGCGCAAGTTCGATGACAGCCTGGCCCACATAGCGCAAAAGAAGGCTCGAACTCGACTATTGATGACAGGAAAACCACGCCACGAAGCATCCCCCGGTCTCATATATTATGTCTGTCGGAGACCTGCTTCACAGTGTACGGTCAAGCGGGAGCTTTCGCTCCTGGACGTCCATGGGTCTAATGGACCAGATTGCATCCATGCAGTGGTTTTGAAAACGTGCGTAAGAACCAATACCTGTACTAATGCGTTTGTATCGCCTCTCTCCTTAGCATTAGCTGGGTTCCATTTTCATTGAACATCGCCATGTACAGCCTATCCCCAAGAAGGGTGCTGACAGTTCGGACCCATCGAGTTATAGGCTCATCATGAAATTTCCTTAGTTTCCAAGGTGATGGAGCGGATAATAAATACGCAACTCCTGAGGTATCTTGAGGATCGCCAGCTAATCAGTGACCGACTGTACGGTTTGCGTCACGGTCTCTCAGCTGGCAATCTTCTGGTACTACCTTACTAACAGGTGGGCTGAAGCCGTGGAGGGCAAAGCTCTCGTCTTGATATCGTGAAGGCTTTTGACAAGGTCTGGCATAGACACTTTTGTCAAAATTATTAGCTTACGGAAGCTGCTGCTCCGATACCATGACGATTAATGTTGGCGTTCCACAAGGTTCAGTGCTTTCCTTCCATTCTTTTCATCCTGTATATCAATGACATGCTATCTGTTGATGGCATGCACTGCTGTGTGGATAGCAGCACGGGGGGTGCGCGATATATCGACCATCAGTCTCTCGGAGCGTGGTGCAAGAGAGACGATCGAAGCTTGTGTCTAAAGGACAGAACTCCCTGGGGCGAGTCTCCAAGTGGTGTGAGGCGGTGATGACACGGGTTTGTAGGCTTACTGCGGAGAAGGACCTTTTTGTCATGGTGCCGCAATTGTAAAGAGTATCCCTACAAGCTTCCACCAGTTTTGGGATATTTGGGGTCGATATTTCCGGCGATGCCCGCCCAGTCAAGTAAGCATCAAAATGCTGGGAATCCTTAAGAAAGCGTGTCGGTACTTCACGCCTGGACAAATATTGTTGCTCTACAAAGTACAAGTCCGGCTTCGCGTTAGTACTGCTACTGCTCTGGGCCGGGGCTCCCAAGTACTAGCTACTTTTACAGCGTTTTTACGAACGTACTTCCAGCCACCGGAGTAGAGTTCTTACTACCTGGAACCGTTGCGTTCATCTACAGTGCGTTTCCAGAGATCTTTTCTCCAAACGAGGCTTACGAAGAGTACTCAGCGGTAGGCACCGGCTTGGCTGTGCCCCTAGCATTGCTGACGTCCATGAGCCACGGTAATAACCAATTATCAGGTGGGCCGTATACTCGTCTATCTATCTACGTGAACAATCACAGAGACACCACTTACTTCATGACGTAGAGCGCCCGGTGCTCGAGCAGCGCGTGCAGGGCGAGGGCCGGCTCGTGCTGGTGCTCCAGGCGCATGACGGCGCTGGAGCACAGGCACACGCCCGCTATCACGTCGCCGCAGAACTGCAACACGTCGCCGTCCTCAATGACCTGGCGCGGCAGACTTCCCCCGAACTAATCGGGGGCCTACGCCGCGACTACAACCAGACAAGTCGTCGTGGCCTAAAGGATAAGACGTCCGATGCATTCGTGTTGAGCGATGCACCGGTGTTCGAATCTCAGGCGGGTACCAATTTTTCTAATGAAATACGTACTCAACAAATGTTCACGATTGTATTCCACGGTGAAAGAATAACATCGTGTAAAAAAAATCAAACCCGCAAAATTATAATTTGCGTAATTACTGGTGGTAGGACCTCTTGTGAATCCGCACGGGTAGGTACCACCACCCTGCCTATTTCTACCGTGAAGCAGTAATGCGTTTCGGTTTAAAGGGTGGGGTAGCCCTTGTAATTATACTGAGACCTTAGAACTCATATCTCAAGGTGGGTGGCGCATTTACGTTGTAGATGTCTGGGCTCCAGTAACCACTTCACCCCAGGTGGACCGTGAGCTCGTCCACCCATCTAAGCAATAATAAAAAACATGCAAATTACTAATGACTGCCGAAGGTCGGAAAATTTTCTAGACCTAACAATGCATTGATGTGTCCCAAAAACGATTCCAAGATGCCTCCAAAGAACTGGATTGAAATACCCCACAGATACAGCCAGCAGTCTCAACTGCTCCACGACTGGCGTCTTTCTAACTGTGGGGCGAGCTCTGCCAACTCTACATTGCTGTATAAATACTACATAAACTACGAAAATGACGATTGTGTCTGTACTTACTCGGACAGCGTCAATATGCGGCTTTATGAACCCAGCGGCGGCCAGGTCCAAGACGTGCACGTGCGGTAGTGTGTCGGTTGTGAAGGCTAACGCTTTAACGCGGTCCAGTATGACTTGGTTCTCTGGCTTGAACTGGCTGCGTTCCGTCTCTCTGAAGCCTTGGATGGCCTAGAGAAGCGTAAGGTACATTTTTACAAAAACAATTGGTTTTTTTTTTGTTGTTAAATAATGGCAATCTGCTGATGCTTTCAGCAATTTCTGCCAGTGTCGTGTTATGGCTACACATGGAACATTGTCGAGCTATTTAAACACACTTTTTATTATGAAAAGTATCCAATTTTGGAAATAATAATGTTGCCTGGGACTAACACAAAATTAATGTTACTATAAACTTACATATTATAATAAAGATTATGTACAGAGAATAATGCACTACATATAATTATAATTTTATAGAGTTAGTAGTTATAAACTTAATAAAAGCATTTATAATACGGGAGTCTGGGAATAGTGAGAGGAGGTGACGGACATTTACCGGCCGTTGAATTTTCAGTTCGCTAATAACTTGGTCCCATATGAGTGAGTTGTTCAAGCGACAATTGAGGAAAATGTGATCTATACTGCCGTCGTCCAAACCACATTCACACAACAAATTGTCACATATTCTAATTTTATGTAGAAATACCGGAGAACAGCAATGACCTAAACGAACTCTACAGAGCACAGATATAACAGGTTTGGAAATCTTTTTGAATTTAAAAAACCATGGTTTTGTAGGAACGGTGGGTTGGATTGAATCATATAAGCCTCCCTTCGTCTTACTGGACTCTGTCCAAAAACAACTGTTAATATTAGTCGTGCTTTTCCTGATGCCACCACTGACCCGGTGAGGCGAAGTCACCCCGCGAGGTCGAGCTGCTCGTTGGTGGTTGTTGCTGATGCTCACAGACGCTCAGAACCGGAGCCCAGAAAAGAAATTCCGCCACGCATCTTGCGGCATGAGATCTAAATCTCAATTGTATTATATCACAGCTGTTGTCTCATATTCCTAAGTCAGAACAAATAACAGCTTCACGCCAGACATTTGCAGGACGGTGCTATATACCTGTTCAAGCTTACCATACGCCCTACCACTCTACTATACTATCTCTGCTAAATGTTGAAAGCAGTTCGCTTGTGTAAAAAAAAACAAGACTTGTGTCCCACAAATAGTCACTCTGTTGCAAGGTTTTGTTTAATGCAATTGATTCCCCATGCGTAAATCTTTAACATGATTAGTTTCTAAGTTGCAGGAACATTTTTAGGTTGCAAGTCACAATTGTAATTTTGACAATATCTCTGTTCTTTTTATCAGTAAAAACTGTTTTTTGTTTGAGTTAACTGCATTAATATAAAGATATAGTAAAATCAAATTACATCATCCCAATGATCAAATTCATATCTCATTCTCTTGAGGTACGGTTCTAATTCAGCCAGCAATGATGCCTCTTCTTCTTCAGTGACGAAGCCTGGGTACACTTGCATATCCTGGAGTACAGCAGCTCGTAGCTCAGGCTTGATATCTGTGTCCCACGTTGGAGATATTTCAATGTAATTGGGATCTCCTGTAATTACCAGGAAATGTTTTAATTTTAATTTAAGCTAACAGGCAGAAGCTAAATAGACTACTTTTTTGTTGACGGAGCGATGGCTATACCTCGGAGGCCCTACTAATTTCACCAGGACGAGTAAGGGAGCTGGTATGGGGTGAATAGTGGGCGAAGATCAGCAAGTATGGGGTTTTGGTTCTGTAATAAGTTCGATTTGCTGTCATTGTAAATGGAACCCATTTAGAGCTTATACTTATTAAATTTTAAATAGATAAGATAAGTAAATACCTATTACGCGAATAATTCGTTAATACAAAACTGGATCGAACACAATTCCGGATACGTTTTGAATTTTTGATAAAAAGAAACATCAACAATTTAACACAGTAATTTACTACAAAATTTGATAAATAACAATAATATTTAAGCATTTTGGTTCATCGGCTGAAACATAAAAATTTACAAATTATTTGTTTACCTTTAAGTTGTGGAATTTTGGGTTCAGTCTGTGTTACTCTACTATATTTTCTCGGTTTCCCATTGAAAAATGATTTCAATGTGCAATTTTTTAAGAAACTAAAAGTAAGCAAACGCATTTTTGCTTATGTTACCTATCTATTTTCCGAATTTCCATCAATATAATTTCCATCCTTCAAAACTTCAAACTGTTTGATTTTTTTAAGGCCATTTTATGACCTGGTCACTAAGACCTTTAAGTCATGTCTAATTTTAAATAATATTCTTATTTTTATGAAAAATGATAATATTGAGTGAAATGAAATGATGATCATTAATTTGAGACATTAATCAACTGGGATGATATTAAATGAAATGAGATGATATGGACTGAAATATAATCTTAGTAAAATGGTGGTCATTTACTGAGATTTTTTCAGTGGACTTTTTGGAGTCTCCCGAGAAATTACATCCAGCGGCTTTGTTTCATTTTCCCACATTTGTGCACTTTCACAGATATTAAACAGTTAATAAACCATCGTTATTACACATTTAAACCTGAAGAAACACTAATGAGACAAAATAAAAAAAACTTCAGAGGTGTCAAGGGACACCCGGATGGAACGAAGTTCCTTTCGATTAATTAGTGAAGGAATTGTAATTTTTTTTTTAAGTTATAATAATAAATTACGGCATTATGAAGAAGAAAAAAACAATACTATGAACTAAATTACTATTGTTGAAACGCTATCTCGAGAAACTGTACTCATTACGCGGACCAATCGGATACGAGCAATGTCACGCGATAAGCGCCTACACGTTGATTGATCAGAATGACGGATCTAAAAAGTGTCGTGACAACTTTTCGTAAGATTTTTTTCCGTCTAGCCCCCTTTCACAACGCGCGATAAGGAACTTCGTTCCAAAATAAAAAGTAACTCAGCAGGCTACCCAGTCCTAGAGGCATTACAACACAGAGTGTCTGGATGGGAGGCCCACCTTGAGATACGAGGTCAACAACCTTTTGTGGTTCAACGACAACCAGATTCCTTAAGCCTACGGCTGCTTCGTTACAGAAATAGACAGTGTCGCCATACCTCCGCGTGGACCCAACGTGCCCTACCACCAACCATTAATTACCCAATTCAATTTTGTGGATTTTATTTTTAATCCATGAAATGATTTAATTAGTGTCTTTTGTGGACAAGTGATTCGGTTTACATGTATACACATACTTCCCTAAAAATTGTCTATTTCAAATGTAATATTAGAAAAGACTGAAAATATAATGTAACTTTGTTGTTTATTATGAATGAAAGCTTGGCTAGTGACCACTTGGTTATAAAACACTATATTGTAATTACAGGGGTCCTATAATTTATGCGAACGTTTAAAAAATCGTTGAATTATAAGTTGACTGGCTGAAAATTCTAAGATGATAATAAATTACGGCATTATGAAGAAGAAAAAAACAATACTATGAACTAAATTACTATTGTTGAAACGCTATCTCGAGAAACTGTACTCATTACGCGGACCAATCGGATACGAGCAATGTCACGCGATAAGCGCCTACACGTTGATTGGTCAGAATGACGGATCTAAAAAGTGTCGTGACAACTTTTCGTAAGAATTTTTTACACTCGTCGCCTGCCCCGCATGGGAGGGGTGGCGCCGTGTCCTCGTCGCAAAAGTAGGAAACGACTTGTCGTTGCCGAGTGTTGTGGCATCGATGCTCGGCGACGACGAGTCGTGGAAGGCGATGCTCGACTTCTGCGAGTGCACCATCTCGCAGAAGGAGGCGGCGGGGCGCGTGAGAGACGCACAATCCCGCCGCCGTCGAGCGAGGGCCAGGGAGGCGGATCTCGCCCAAGCCCTGGCCCTCTAAGTGTTTCGGGTCCCCCCTCACATGTCGGTCTGGGGACCGGCGAGGGGGGCCTAAGAAGATGACGTACAAGCTGCTCTGCACGCGTTTTACGCAAGAGCATCCGGGTGATGGAAGGCCGGCTATCCTCGACCCATGCTGGTTCTGGTCCAGCGGGGTATTCCGTAGGATAGCTCACTCTAACCGGCGCCATCTAGGCGGGCTTCGGATAGCCTGCCGACCGAGAGGGCTGGTGGTCGTGGCGCCGACGACCGCCGGTCCGGCGTCCCGAGGGGGAGGGTGATGGGAGAGATGTGCTCCGCACTAAACGCTTCACTTTCCCCCCTTTGCCTCTTCATGAGTTCTGTCTCATGCGAGGTTTGGACGTTGGTTGTTGAGCGACAGGAGGTTTTAGTCAGTTCGACTCTGACATGCTCCGCCCTCTATCCCCAGTGGAGGGCGGAAGTCTGGCGATTTCCTCCTGACCAAAAAAAAAAAAAATTATGAAGAAGAAAAAAACAATACTATGAACTAAATTACTATTGTTGAAACGCTATCTCGAGAAACTGTACTCATTACGCGGACCAATCGGATACGAGCAATGTCACGCGATAAGCGCCTACACGTTGATTGGTCAGAATGACGGATCTAAAAAGTGTCGTGACAACTTTTCGTAAGAATTTTTTCCGTATATCCCCCTTTCACAACGCGCGATAAGGAACTTCGTTCCAACAAATCACACAACTTTACTCCTCGCGTTCCCGCCAAAACGTGCCATATTGTTTGAATATTATGTACCGTAAAATGGGGCGATTAGGGACAAATTCCAACTTTATGAGCAATTTTAAGGTAGTTGTTGATGTATATAATGCTATATCAGGATCAAAATGGTTGAGTCTTGGGGGCATCTTTGTTGTCTAATTTAAAATTATGCAACTAGCATTCCAGTTTAAGCAAAAAATGCAAAAATAGGTGTAATCCCTATTTACCCGAAAATTGCGGTTAATTGGGACGAAATGAGAAATTTGCTAGGGTTGGCACTACTTTTATTTTTATATATAGTTTTAATTTATTTATTTATTTAGTTGCACCAACAAAGTGATCATCAATAAAAAAAATTGAAAACTGACAAAAGTACATGGCAAACATCACCTCAATTATAGGTGCAATCGACAGTGCATTAACAACAAAAAATATATATATATATTTATTTATACATATATAGTGGGCTTTCTTAGAAACGGTTTATATTTCTCCGTTCTTGGTAAGTACTTAGGGGCTGATATTTCTATCTGGGTTAAGAGATTAGGTGTGTCGGTTATTCCATGGATTAATCAGATGAATACCCCCACTCTGAACAAATATTAAATATTTTATTATGTATTACTTAGACATTTTTGTCCACCTTGAGATTTCATTGATCTTGTTACATGTCTCTGCAAAATCGACTTACTTATATTAAATTGCTTATCTATTTTGATTCAACTAAAGACTTATTCCCAATTTCGCTTCGAATAAACCAGATTTTTACCAACAAATTTAAAAAATATTTTATAACTACATAGACAACCCTACAAACCTGTACCTATTTATACTTAGGTCGTTTCCATTTCACGCATTCTCATCCCAATTGACCCCTTTATCGTTGTTATTTATACCTAAGACGTCCCCAATATCCCCAAAAACAATAACAACTGGGACTTACCTTTAATATATATGCTGGTTCAAACACTAAACAACGTTTATAAATCATAGTCGTCTTCTATTATTATCAAATAAATAAAAGAGAGCAAAGTTTCTAGCACTAAAATAATTACCACCACAGGAAGTTAATTTGAAACGCGATTTTTTATAAGTTAGCAGCTATTATCATGCATATTCAGATTTGTTTTGTGAACTTTCAACATTCTACTATTAAACTACAAAAAACGGAAGATTTTGCAACGAATATAAAACTTATATTGAGCGTCGAAAGATTTTCCCGGTTTTTTCCCGATTCGCCTCTCAATCCCTAATCGCCCCATTTTACCGGTATGTACATACTTAAAGTTCCATTTTCCAACAGGAAAGACGAAAGTATCACACCGTACATCCTAGTTTTTTTATAAATTCTGTTAATTAAAAAATATGAGTGAAAATGACATGAAATGAATGATTTAAGCTTTGTAACTTAAAATTTGATAAAATTGTAGTCATTTTGTCATGTTCACGAGTGATTATTTGGCCATCTATTATTAAATCTTTACAATATCACGGTCACCATGTCATGTGGCCTCCTCGAAAACCAAGGAAAACGTTTCTCCGTTCAATAGAACTGTAACAGACAGGTCTATCTATGGTAAGGCTGGTAATGAACCTGGCCATATCTGCGGCGATCTGTGTATCAAGCTGCCTGCCCACTACAAGATAGGTCATGGGCTGTTTACATTTCGAGGATGCCAATTACGAATTACCTAATTGAAACGATTTAAAAAATCAAAGGCGGTCTAAGTGAACAGCAGAACATGCAGCAAAACGTATAATTAATGGTTTTTTTAATTGTCATTTTTAATTATGTAATACGTTTGGGGGTTGATGCTTCCCGCTTCCGTAGGTTTAACCCGCGATTCCCTACAAGTAACCCCTGGGTGGTGCTAAACGGGAGCCGAAAACACAATCGGTGGTAGGACCTAGTCCGACTGGCTGGCGACCACCCTCCAACTAGAGTCTGCCGCCAAATAGCCTAGCTGTGTTCCGGCATGTGGGTTGGAGAGCCAGTTCTATTCCTTTCCTTTCCTCCTCCTTGTTGGGGGTGAGTCTTGGTGGTACTTGGAACATGCAGAGCAAACGTGCGCGCAAGTCCGCGGGGCGTGGGTTGCTGACGGGGGTATAGGGAGACCCAGTGAAACGGTGCCCGCCGCCGCCCGCCGGTCAGTAGGGGACCTGAACCTGGGTGTCACAACTAAACTCCGCCCCAGGAAGCTGTCCCGCCAACCGGTGTAAAATCCTGTCATGCGGTCGTCGTGCCGGAGTCGGAGACCGGAGTGGATCCCGGCGATCGTATGCAGGGTGGACTGGGGGCCCTTCCATGCCCTACGTCAGCTTCTCGCGCAACCCCGGATCAAGTGTTCATTGTGCCCTGCGCTTTATTCAGGTATTGCCTTGATCTCACCTCTAGCATCCTACCTCTCCAAATCCTTACTCTCCAACTATAATTATCATGAAAGTCGACAAAAGAAAAAGAGTTTTTTCGGCGGATCCCCATTCCACGTTTAATGTGGATTTCAGCAATGTCAGGGGCCTACACAGTAACCTTGACGCCGTACATCACCACCTTGAGACGGCGCAGCCTGCCCTCTTTTTCCTGACTGAGACGCAGATATCTGCCCCGGACGATACGTCGTACCTCGGATACCCCGGCTACGCATTGGAGCACACCTTCCTGCGTAAAGCCGGGGTGTGCGTGTTTATCCGGGAGGATGTCTGCTGTCGTCGGCTTCGGGGCCTCGAGCAACGGGACCTGTCCCTCTTGTGGCTACGCGTGGACTATGGGGGCTGTACCAGAGTCTACGCTTGCCTGTACAGGTCTCACAGCAGTGATGCGGGGTCAGCTCTGTTTGAGCATGTACAAGAGGGGACTGACCGCGTGCTTGAGCAGTACCCATCTGCGGAGGTGGTGGTCCTTGGTGACTTTAACGCTCATCACCAGGAGTGGTTGGGGTCCAGAACCACTGACCTCCCGGGTCGGGCTGCCTACGATTTCGCCTTGTCCTACGGCCTCTCACAACTGGTGACACAGCCCACCCGTGTCCCAGACATTGAGGGGCACGAGCCTTCTTTATTGGACCTTCTGCTGACCACTCACCCAGCTGGATACAGTGTGGTGGTCGACGCTCCACTTGGATCGTCTGATCACTGCCTTATCCGTGCTGCCAGACCACTCTCTCGTCCTAGTCGTCGAACGACGACCGGGTTTCGAAGAGTTTGGCGGTACAGGTCAGCAGACTGGGATGGAATGCGTGAATTTTACGCATCCTACCCATGGGGGCGGCTCTGCTTTTCCTCCGATGATCCTGACGTCTGTGCGGACCGACTTAAAGACGTGGTGCTTCAGGGAATGGAATTATTTATTCCTTCTTCTGAGGTGCCCGTTGGGGGTCGCAGCAAACCCTGGTATAATAAAGCCAGTAGGGATGCTGCACGCCTCAAGCGGTCTGCATACGTGGCATTTAATGTTGCTAGGAGATGCCGGGATCCTGATATCTCGGAGAAAAGGCGGAAATTTAACGCCGCCTCTAGGTCCTATAAGAGGGCTATTGCCAAGGCGAAGTCGGAGCACGTTGCCAGAATTGGCGAGCGACTGAATAGCTATCCCTCTGGGAGCCGTGCTTTCTGGTTGCTAGCTAAGGCTGCAGAAGGTAACTTCTGCAGGTCTAGCCTTCCACCACTGCGTAAGTCCAATGACAGTCTGGCTCATAGTGCGAAGGAGAAGGCTGACCTTCTGGTCAAGCTCTTTGCCTCATGCTCGACTTTGGATGACGGAGGAGCCACGCCACCCAACATCTCCCGGTGTGACAGCTCCATGCCTGAGATTCGCATCACACAGCGTGCGGTCAGGCAGGAGCTTCGGCTTCTTGATGTCCATAAGTCGAGTGGGCCAGATTGCATCCCCGCAGTGGTTCTAAAAACATGCGCCCCTGAATTGACACCCGCGCTAACGCGTCTATATCGCCTCTCGTACAATACCAACAGGGTTCCGTCTTCATGGAAGACTGCTCATGTCCACCCTATCCCCAAGAAGGGTGACCGGTCGGACCCCTCGAATTACAGACCTATCGCGATAACTTCCTTGCTTTCCAAGGTGATGGAGCGAATCATAAACATCCAACTTCTTAAGTATCTTGAGGATCGCCAGCTGATCAGTGACCGGCAGTACGGTTTCCGTCATGGTCGCTCAGCTGGCGATCTTCTTGTATACCTCACACATAAATGGGCTGAAGCCTTGGAAAGCAAGGGCGAGGCTCTCGCTGTGAGCCTTGACATCGCGAAGGCCTTCGACAGGGTCTGGCATAGGGCACTTCTATCGAAGCTTCCAGCATACGGGATCCCTGAGGGACTCTGCAAATGGATCGCTAGCTTTTTGGATGGACGGAGCATCGCAGTTGTCGTCGACGGCTGCTGCTCCGATACCATGACCATCAACGCTGGTGTTCCACAAGGTTCGGTGCTCTCCCCCACGCTTTTCATACTGCATATCAATGACATGCTATCTATTGATGGCATGCATTGCTATGCGGATGACAGCACGGGGGATGCGCGATATATCGGCCATCAGAGTCTCTCTCGAAGCGTTGTACACGAGAGGCGATTAAAACTTGTGTCTGAAGTGGAGAACTCTTTGGGACGGGTCTCCAAGTGGGGTGAACTGAATTCAGTTCAGTTCAACCCATTGAAGACACAGGTTTGCGCGTTCACTGCGAAGAAGGACCCTTTTGTCATGGCGCCGGAATTTCAAGGAGTATCCCTGCAGCTTTCCGCGAGTATCGGGATTCTGGGGGTCGATATTTCGAGCGATGTCCAGTTTCGGAGTCATTTGGAAGGTAAAGCCAAACTGGCCTCTAAAATGTTGGGAGTTCTCAACAGAGCGAAGCGGTATTTCACGCCTGGACAGAGACTTGCGCTTTATAAAGCGCAGGTCCGACCTCGCGTGGAGTACTGCTCTCACCTCTGGGCCGGGGCTCCCAAATACCAGCTACTTCCATTTGACTCCATACAGAAACGGGCTGTTCGGATGGTCGACAGTCCTGCTCTCGCGGATCGCTTGGAACCTCTGGGTCTACGGAGGGACTTCGGTTCTCTCTGTGTTTTATACCGCATGGTCCATGGGGAATGCTCTGAGGAATTATTCGAGATGATTCCCTCATCTCCTTTTTATCATCGCACCTCCCGCCATCGGAGCAGAGTTCATCCATATTATCTGGAACCGCTGCGTTCATCGACAGTGCGTTTCCAAAGATCTTTTTTGCCACGTACCATCCGGCTTTGGAATGAACTCCCCTCCACGGTGTTTTCCGAGCGCTATGACATGTCCTTCTTCAAACGAGGCTTGCGGAGAGTTCTTTATGGTAGGCAGCGGCTTGGCTCTGCCCCTGGCATTGCTGACGTCCATGAGCGACGGTGACCACTTACCATCAGGTGGGCCGTATGCTCGTCTGCCTACAAAGGCAATAAAAAAAAAAAAAAAAAAAAAAAAAACGTATGAATAGCTTACAATGACTTCTGGGAATCTTTGAAAGTCAACGTGTGTTAATTTGAGAATGCGATGTCATGTCTAAAGGCTGACTGCGGTATTCATGTATCTAATAAGTGACTCTAATAAGTCCCCAAGTCGAGGGGAGCCGCCATGGCGCCGAGGGCGTGTGTTTTCTGGTTCAGAGAGCTCTGTCTCAGCTGGGAGTAAGGTGGCGGCAAGGGCGATATAGCACGTTCGGATATTTGGTTCCGCTATATGTTTAAAAAAAATCTACCACCATCAGATATGTTGAAAACAAAAGGTGGGTGGTAACAGTCATCCTTCGAAAGTTGATCGCTGCTTGTACATAATTTAATAATATTGGTAATGTGACTGAGGACTAAGTCCAAGACCTTGCCGTCACTGTTGAGCGTGTGGTTATATTGCTGTAATTTATTCATCGAGCAAAAATCAAGAAGTATATTAGGCAATAGGTGATTTTTTATTTTATTGCTTAGATGGGTGGATGAGCTCACCGCCCACCTGGTGTTAAGTGGTTACTGGAGCCCATAGACATCTACAACGTAAATGCATCACCCACCTTGAGATATAAGTTCTAAGGTCTCAGTATAGTTACAACGGCTAACAGTACCAACACATCATCACACATCTATGCATTATTAGGTCTAGAAGACACTGTCCGACCGTTCGACAGCAATAGTAATTAGCATGTAGTTTCGTAATCAGGCTACACTAAGTACTGACCCACGTCACCACGGAGCTCCACCTGTACGTTACATACATAGATAGGCCTTTTAATGTATAAATTTAATACTTTTTACTTTTTGTTGAATTGACTCGGTATTGTTAGGCTGCCTCCGCGTTAGTAGAGAGCACAGCGGCATCTTTTTTTTTTTATTGCTTAAATAGGTGGACGAGCTCACAGCCCACCTGGTGTTAAGTGGTTACTGAAGCCTATAGACATATACAACGTAAATGCGCCACCCACCTTGAGATATAAGTTCTAAGATCTCAGTATAGTTACAACGGCTACCCTACCCTTCAGACCGAAACGCATTACTGCTTCACGGCAGAAATAGGTAGGGCGGTGGTACCTACCCGCGCGGACTCACAAGAGGTCCTACCACCAAGACTCTATTGGAATTACCCAAAAAATCTTCAAGAACTTCCTGCCTAAGGGGTGAGCGGAGGTAAACTGCATAACTCCCCATCGCGTCTGTAAGCAACATATCTATCCTCTTCGATCAACAATAGTAAACAAGTAATACAAACAAGTTACAATTGTTGATCGAAGTCTATCCTCAAACAATTCAGAATCGAAGACGCTACCATCACACCATGTCTCAGTAATCACGACCATGTCCACAAGAAACCCTGCTAAAAAAATCAGAAGTTTTGATTCTCAATCCACGTACATTTTGGTAGTAAATTTTGTATCATTAAGATATATATAATAATATGTATGTATGTATAATACACTCGAATGCAAAAAAAAAGAAGAAAAAAAAATGGATTAAATAAGTGACAAATAAAAAACAAAGTATAAAATAAATTGGGAATTAATAAATTATTAAACACGAAACTATTAAACAAAGCTGAGCTGAATGCCAAGCGATTGATCACTAACTTAGCGACTTCAAAGTTTCCTCACTGCGAGCGTGCGCGTACCTCGTAGTTTCGCTCTTTCTGAGGAAGACTTTCCCGTCCCGGACACAGACGAATTTATAATTCAGTTGGTGCGCCACGCGCCGCCCGCGGCATGAAGCCGTTTAGTTTCTGGCGTGAGGTGCTCGGTTACGTAGATGGGATTCTTCTTATTGCCTCCGATACCAAGTATTGAGCTTATCTTTAGGGCTGTTACAGTTGTACTTGATTACCGACGCCAAAAAATTGTCGCGCAGACGCCTGCTACCAAATTTCACTACGGTCCCGGGAACCTTTTTTTTTTCGGGCCAGGGCCTAACCTCCTACGAGGTCCCCGCGCCTAGGAGGCGTGCGGGGTATGTGGGATCTGACGATCTGCAAGGTGTTGGGAGCAGACCGCGGGCTCAAGGAATTTTAGGGCCCTGCCCACTAAACGACTTCCCTGCACTCTTCGCACAAGCGTCCGATCCCCGCGGTGAACACTACAACCAGACAGCGCAGCTCATCCCAAGGACGCCCTGCCGACGGAGCCTTCGAAGCGAATCGAAGGCTCTGAAACGCTGGCCGTCTCGGTACGGCAGCCTGTCAAGCCGCCCAGACGGTCCCACTGGTGTCCCGCTGGATCAGAACCAGCCTGCCGGGTCGAGACGCGATACACCGCCAACCGGTCGCTCTATATACTCCTCTGCAGCGCGCTAGAGTGCTGGTAGCGCGCCGCGCGGCCTCTACCCCCTCAGGTCGCCCCTTGACCTTCACCGGCGAGAAGCCGCCACCTACAGGGGCCGAGACGTACGGGCATTTTCCTTCCTCCGATTCCCGGCTCGACGGCGACGGATCAGTGCGGAAAGGGATGAGCTCTCCCTCTCTCGTTCCGCCGTCTCCTTCTGCGATATGGTGGACTCGCAGAAGTCGAGCATCGCCTTCGAACTCGACCTAGATCGGGGACTTTTTTGTTAAGTTTGGCAATTCTAGAGCAGTACTAAATGTCAGGATCGGTCACTGGGCAGTTGATAATTTTACTGAACTGTTGAATGGTGTTCTGTTAATTTTCATCCTTGTGTTTTGGTACACACAGTGCACATCCAAATTGTTAGAGTGCGAAAGATTTTCCAGCACGTGCAGGCGAAGAGACAGATCTTGGGACGTAGTTCGAAGTTTCTCGTTGTCTTTTTGAAGCACTGTAATTAGAGCCCTGTGTGATTCGTTTTCTTCCCTGAGTAAATCGTTCTGTGTGCGATTCGCGAGAGAGCTGTGAGAGATTCCTCGAAGCCTATAAGTTTTAACTGAATGGCATTCAGCTGAGAGTTGAGCTTTCTATCGAGTTCCTGTCTTATTATTTCGCGAATACTTTCAGCAGAGACACAGGTACAGCCGCTGTGCGGTCGCGTGCGTATGGTAACGTTGTCGAACTCAAATGCCGGGGCGTCGCGCTATGGTTGATATACCACTCCCGAGTCCTGTCTTTGGGTCGAGGTTCCGGTGCAGCGGACTGGTGTGTTTGTATTATCATCGGACTTCGGCTCCTTGCACTTACATGATGGACACACCCACGTTTCCCTCAACTCTTTAGATAAGATGTAATCTTGCCTACTAAAATTAATGAAGGTATAGTGGTATTTGTCCTCACAGCGACAACAATACATAAATGACAGTCTTTTCAAAATACTAGTGGTCCCGCAGTACCTAGTCGAAACTATAATTAATTGAAATTATAAGTTTCAACATTATTATGGTTCTATTGTCAAAGACTATATTATACTTCAACAACCACAGATTTCGCCAAGACTGCACTTTAGACAAATATTAATAAAGACAAACAATAATAATCTATTCTCAATTTGACCACACACTTTAAGCAATAAGAAAAGTTTGACAATAAACAAATAGTATGCATGCCTGTGTGTGTCAAATACGTGGTAGTGTGTGTAATGTTCTTATTATTGGTTTAATGTATTATTATTATTAATTAAAAAAAAATAGCATTCTGCACTCCTTCTCTATACTCTGTATAAATGTGGGAAATTTTATACTCCTCCGTTCGCGCAATTTCCGTAAAAAGGGGTACAAAGTTTTTGCTTCACGTATTAATTTCAAAATATTAGGATAACCTGCGCATTTTGACTAACTCATTGCAAACAACTGCTTAGGTAAACAAGCTTAATGTCCATTTAAATGAGAACTCAGTTCATTCACAAATCCAGCGCAGCTACAGCTCACAATCACTGGTAAACTTTTTCCTTCGCCGTTTCGTCTAAAAGGTCGGAAGCGCCATGCAAAAAGCAGCGCTTATGCGCTTGTGTTGATGTATCAGTATTGTATTGTACGATGTTGAAATTTATAAATGAAATTACTGCTTGAAAACCGAAAACACTTGATCCAGAGTATTTGGGATACCGCACTGCGTTTGTTTAGTACAAATTCGAATCAAAAATATCGTAATTAATCACTAAAAAACTGATTGACTGACACGAAGCAAAGCAAAAAGGATGCTGACCGCAATAATTCAACTATATACATGGCTGTGTTAAATAAGTACGCGTTTATGAGCTGAATTGAAACCGAATTAAGTACCTTACAATTTTTTATTGTCAATATTATATTACTTCCGACGTTTCCAATCGACGTGTTTTAAAACGCGAGATAAAAAATCGATTTTAATTATTATACGTTTACAAACGTGGCCGGATTTCAAACGAAACCGAAAAAAAAACATCTTACGTAAAACGTAATGACTCACTTAAATAAACAAGAAGCAAACCACAATAATTTTACGGAAAAGTAAATGACGTATCCGTTGAAAAAACCACCATTGTCACCAGACAAAGGAGGTCGAAAGTCATGGAGAAAATCATAAATTACACAAATGACAATAATAACATGTTACATCAATGTTAAAACATAACAGCATTTATTACTGCTTAAATACCTAGGATTAATTGCTGAGCATTTGAAATGATCATAGATAGAACTCCGATTTGAATGTTGCTACCGGTGCTGGGCGGCGGGTGGTGCGATGGTAAAAAAAAAGAATGAGATATCTAAAGCAGCCTTTCCCAAAGTGGGCGATAACGCTCCCTTGGTGGCGCTGCAGGCCTAAAGGGTAAGAGACCCAGAAAAAAATTGGGGGCATTGTGAAGAAGCTCCGGAGACGATTTGTAATTTTATCTAGGAGGACTCTTAGATACCGATTGAGCTCTCGCTATAGTAGTATTTAAGTAGGTGATAAAATAGGGGCGCTAAAAATAGTTTATTCTCAAAGTGAGCAGTAGACAAAATAAGTTTGGGAACCCCTGGTCTAAAGCAATTAGGTACTGAAAGCACTCTTTGTGAGGACGTTCTGTGGAATGTAACAAAACACGGAGAACCAAAACCTTTTACAGTGAATTCAGGATTCGGCCACCCAAACATTTCAATTTTTATATTATTAATCATTAGATAAATGGTTACCAGAGCCCACAGATGTACCTACCTATGGGTATACCGCCTCCGACCTCGGGACATGAGATCAGTTACAATCGTATTCTTTAAAATACTTCTCCCCTCATGCTCCGCGGCTGAAATTCGGATAAAGATTGCGGTTTATCCGAATGCGATAAGTTATACTAGAGACTAATTAAAATTTAATAAATTAAACTCACTCCGTGACGCAGTAACGCCCCTGACCGTTGCGACGAGGGTCGTGAGTTCGATTCCCGCAGGCAAACATTCTTGTGATGAACTTGTTTGCTTGCTCTGTGTCTGGGTGTTTATCTATACTAATATTATAAAGAGAAAAGATTTGTTTGTTTGTTTGTATTGAATCGGCTCTGAAACTACTGAACCGATTTGAAAAATTCTTTCACTGTTTGGAAGCTACACTATTCCCGAGTGACAGATAATCTTTTTGGAAAAAATTTAAGGAATCCTTACTAAAACTCCAATAATGTAACCCAAGGTGAAAAAAAATTACCTAACATATTCTTTACATCGCGTGCCCTGCGAAAACTATTGATGACAGAATAAAATAATGTACTACGACTTTGTAGAACACTTTATTATTTACAAAAAGTGTCGACAGCATATTATGTCTAACTATTATAGTTATGCCGCAATAAGTGTTATTTTATTTAAAAAAATAAAACAACATCAAATATCGTGGAAATTTTTGTTAAAGGCCCGAGCGGAGCCGGAGCGGGCCGCTAGTTATCTATATATGTATACATTTAAACATAAATGAGTATGTATATCAATCTCTGGTACCCATGACACAGAGCATTCTAATTTGGGGCTGGACGAGCGTGCGTGACGTGTTTCCGGTTACTTGTTTATTATATAAAAATTCCGCATACAACAAAAATATCTTATAAGGTTTTCATAATTTTTTCGAGTACGCGATTGAAATATCCAAATTACGCGCAGTGTGATGTTTATAAACATTAGCAGAGCAGACTCGAGCATCATTCCTTCGTTCGGCTTCTCAACGATCGATTCTCAATACTATGTTTTTTTTTAAATATAATTATTATAATATTATCAGATAAAAGAGTTCAACACCATTTACATGTTATTATTAATTTGTAAAACTTTCCATAACTATTGTTAATACTTAATAGCGACAATTAATTAATGTAAATTGAATTAATAAGATTCGAAAGAATCCATCTGAAGAGCTATATAAAATTGTAAAATTGCTTAATAGTTAGATGAAAAGTGATGCTGGGCCGATTCCTTTTCACTGTTTTAATTACTGGTCTAAGAGCTGCCACTGTTGAAGGTAAGGGTCTCGTTTGTTATCTATTCATATCCTGACGTGTTCGCTGGTGTTATGGTGCCCTTTGAACCGTTACACGCAATAACTTCGCGGCAGAAACCTCCTAGCCGGCGTAGCCGATGTTGACAAGAGAGAGAGAGAGAGAGAGAGAGAGAGAGAGAGAGGTAAGAGAGCTGTCCTACTGCGCAAATGAGACTTCGAACCAATGTTAGCAAAAGCTATTGTACTCTATCTATTCTATAATAACGTATTGCTAATAAAATACCGCAGCATACATGCCATTTTTATTTTTATTGCATTAATGGGTGGACGAGCTCACAGCCCAACTGGTGTTAAGTGGTTACCGGAGCCCATAGACATCTACGACGTAAATGCGCCACCCACCTTGAGATATAAGTTCTAAGGTCTCAGTATAGTTACAACGGCTGCCTCACCCTTCAAACTGAAACGCATTCACGGCAGAAATAAGCAGGGTGGTGGTACCTACCTATGCGGACTCACAAGAGGTCCTACCACCAGTAATTTGGAAAATTATAATTTCCCGGGTTTGATTTTTATTATACGATGCTATTCCTTCAACGTGGATGTCAATCGTGAACAATAGTTAATAACTTTCAAGTACGTATTTCATTAGAAAAATTGGTACCCGCCTGAGGGATTCGAACAGTGTTGCATCGCTAGATACGAATGCACCGGACGTCTTATCCTTTAAGCCACGACGAATTTTAAATGCTTTGTCTTAATTTTTTCCATAATATCTGTAAATAAAACGGTTGTCTCCAAGAGATCGCTTTTAGTATGGTATCTGCTTGTTGACTGTTTTCTACTGTTAATTGTGTTTTGGTGTAAAATAAAGTATTCGCTCGCTCGCTCGCTCTCTCTCTCTCTCTCTATCTCTATCTCTCTCTATCTCTCTCTATCTCTCTATCTCTCTATCTCTCTATCTCTCTCTCTCTTGAACCCTTCTCTTGAATTGAACCAAGTTCAATTCACCCCATTCGGAGACTCGCCCCAGAGAGTTCTCCAGACTCTTGCTAGGGTCAGTGTTAGCAACACTCCGGTTTGAGGCCCGTGAGCTACCTACAAACGTTAGAGCGAAGCTGAAATAGCCTCTCAAGGATAACCTGTTTTTTTCCTTTTTTTTCCCTACCTATGCTGAAGGCAGTAACTACGAGGGTGGCACTGACAATTTCGGGAATTAACGAAGTGACACAACATTACTATTTGAAAATGTATTTATTGCTTTTCGAAGTATTCTCCGCGAAATTTGACACATTTTTCCATACGATGGAACTAATCATTGAAGCAACCATTCCATTCGGAAGTTGGGGTCTCCAAAATTGCCGTTTTGTAGGCGTCCACAGCTTTTGTTCTGTACGCGGTGTGAGAACTCGCATTGTCGTGATGGAGGATGATGCGGCGGTTGCAGTTCTCTTTACGGAGTTCAGAAACGACCCGTGGCAAACAAATGCTAGCATACCATTCTGCATTAACCGTTCTTTGTCCCTCAAGAGGAATAGTCGTAACGTGGCCGGTTTTGGAGACAAACGTGGCCACCATTTCTTTTGCAACACTCCGTGAACGAACAATTTTTGTTGGCTTTAACTCATTTTCGAACACCCAAACTCGTTACTGGTTTTTTGTTTCGGGTTCGTACGTGTATATCCAGGATTCGTCACCTGATACAATGTTGTATGCAGCATTTGAGGATCCTGCGTGGAATCTTTCGAGAGTTCTGACGCACCAAGTAACGCGAGCCGCTTTTTGCTCTTCACAGAGCGAATGCGGTATCCATCGGGAAAACAACTTTTTACACCTAATTGTTCATGCAAGATTATTTGTATTTGACTCATGCCAATATCTAAAGTTGCCTGAATTTCGCAGTATGTCACATGTCGATCTTCCTCAATCAGCTTACGCACAGCATCAACGTTTTCTTGGGTGACTGCAGTTTTTGGACGACCTTAACGGGGATCATCACTGAGCTTGACACGTCCACGTTGAAACTCAGCAAACCAGCGATAAATTGTGGTTTTGGATGGGGCTTCATCACCAAATGCAGAAATCATCCGGTCAACACACTGTTTTTGTGTTAAACCACTTCGAAAGTCATAATAAATCATCGCTCTTGAATTTTCTCGAGTCAATTCCATTTTCTCAACGACTAAACAAGTTTGACAAAACCTCGCGACAAGACCGAGAATCTTTTTTTAAATAAATAAATGGTATTCGATTTTTAAAACCAAGGAGTTTTAAATTAAAAAGATTTTAATATGACAGGAACAGTGGAAATATTCAATTCCCGATACTTTTAGTGCAGCCTAGTACTCATTACAGTACAAAATGCACCAAACGGATATAAAGAGGCAAACATCACCTAAAACCTAATTAATAATTAATTACTAAAAACTTCACACGGTCGCGACAAAAAAAACTCTTAATGTATATTTATGTTTCAGTTTCTTATTATAATGACGTTACATCCACTTCAAGGAGGAACTCATTGTATTCTAAATTTAGTGATTTCGTTTTTGTCTTAGAAAAAAATTATGCCGAAAATTTTTTATTGTATTTATCATGTACTTTTGTACTAAATGAACGAATGTCTAATGTTTATTTTATACTGCGTCTAGGTATTTGTTAAATAAGTATGAAATTGCCGTTCTATTGTAATAGGTACTTCGAATTGAAATAGAACCTTCATGGTTTGAGATTTTAGAGTAAAACTTTTTCAAATGGTACCTATAAGGTTCTTCTTTTAAAAAATGTGCAAAATTCGACTATCGACTTTCAGATGTTTTTTTTATTCGGCTTAGACAAGAAAGATTGATACTTAAAAAAATCGAGTGATTTTTGAATACGAGTTCCGACGCGGAACTAACGCTGCAGAAACAGCTCACAATATCAATGTTGCGTTCGGAGAGAAGACTGCTAATGAACGCATCGTACGATTTTGGTTTTAACGCTTTCGTGATGGAAATTTTTATTTGAAGAACGAACTACGTGGAAGACCGCCCACATATGTGAATAACAATGAATTGAAAGAGATGGTGGAAGCAGATTCGAGCCAAACTACCCAGGAATTAGCGGCATGGTTTAACGTTACCTTACCAACAATATTGACTCATTTGCGTCAAATCAATAAAATAAAAAATATTAAAAATGGGTGCCTCATGATTTGACTGATCTGCAGAAAGAAACGCGTGTTGAAACTTGTGTTGTCCTGTTGAATCGATACAGAAATGAAGGAATATTGGATCGAATTGTGACATGTTATAAAAAGTGGATTCTTTACGATAACTGTAAGCGAAAAATGCAATGGCTGACCCTAGGTCAAACGCCGCAATAGTGTCCTAAAGCAAAGCTTACTAATAAAAAGGTAATGGTAACTGTTTGGTGGTCTCAGCGTGGTGTTATTCACTATAGCTTTCTCCGATCTGGTCAAGCAATAAAAGTAGATGTCTACCATGCCTAACTCCGAACAATGATAGCAAAACTTGCAGTGAAACAGCCCCGACTCATGAATATGCACGAGAAACCGTTTTAACTCTACAGAAACTGCAATTTCGTGTCGTCGTCGTCGAATCTTATTATCTTATATCTTATCTTTTCTTATATATCTTATCTTTTAGGCCACGTCGAAGTCGTCGTGGCCTAAAAGATAAGACGTCCGGTGCATTCGTGTTGAAGCGATGCACCGGTGTTCGAATCCCGCAGGCGGGTACCAATTTTTCTAAGGAAATACGTACTCAATAAATGTTCACGATTGACTTCCACGGTGAAGGAATAACATCGTGTAATAAAAATGAAACCCGCAAAATTATAATTTGCGTAATTACTGGTGGTAGGACCTGTTGTGAGTCCGCGCGGGTAGGTACCACCGCCCTGCCTATTTCTGCCGTGAAGCAGTAATGCGTTTCGGTTCGAAGTGTGGGGCAGCCGTTGTAACTATACTGAGACCTTACAACTTATATTTCAAGGTGGGTGGCGCATTTACGTTGTAGATGTCTATGGGCTCCAGTAACCACTTAACACCAGGTAAGCTGTGAGCTCGTCCACACATCTAAGCAATAAAAAAAAAAAAAAAAAATTAGATACCATTCGTCATCCTCCGTATTCGCCAGACCTTGCTCCAACGGACTACCATTTTTTTCGTGATTTGGACATTTTTCTACGTGATAAAAATGTTTCTTCCCAGGAGGCAGTACAATATGCTTTCACACAGTTTGTAGAATCTAGAGGCATAAATGACCTTCCTATTATATGGTAGCAAATAATGGTAGATATTTTGATTACGTAAATAATGTTAAATGAAAAAAAAAACAATTTAAATTTTTCAGTACAAATCGGCAATTTCATACTTTAACCCCTAAAGACTCCTGCAAGACTCACATTTTTATTAATTAATTGCATAGGATGAGTGGACGAGCTCACAGCTCCTAGTATTGGGTCGTTAACAAAGCTCATAGGCGAAAAACCTCGCAACCTGGCTACCCAGCTGTTCCTGAGCTATTGCAACACAGTATTAGCGTACCATCGATGAATCTGAGTGATGGATAAAGGGTTCGTGTCCTATGATTTAACAACTCAAACTTAACGGGCTGCTAGCCCTAGCAGCAAGCTCGTGAAAACAATACATTATTTACATGTATATATCTTACATACCATAAACACTGAAAACATAATTCTGCCTGTTAAGTCTCGAACCTGTACCCCTTTTTTATTTTTCATTGCTTAGATAGGTGGACGATTTCACAGCCCACCTGGTGTTAAGTGGTTACTGGAGCCCATAGACATCTACAACGTAAATGCGCCACCTACCTTAAGATATAAGCTCTAAGGTCTCAAGTACAGTTACAACGGCTGCCCCACCCTTCATACCGAAACGCATTACTGCTTCACGGCAGAAATAGGCGCGGTGGTGGTACCTATCCGTGCGGACTCACAAGAGGTCCTACCACCAGTAAACCCCTATAAATTGTATGTAACCTATAAGTTTTTCTGTTTCTGCTTTCACATAGTAAACGAGCCTATAACTTCCCAGATGAGCTGTTCTATGATTTACCGCAGCTGTTCCACCTGGATGACTATGAGAGGTGTCTGTCTAACTCCGGAGTCTACTGCATGGGAGAATTTGATCTCTTACCACACAAGAACGAGCCATTGCTAGAATATATCGAGGTGAACATTTTTGAAAGGACTATAATAATATGGTGGCTATTTACTTCAATAAACCAGCTATTTATATTTGACTCCGTAGCTAACACAATGTATCTCCCATCCGAATATAATTTTCCTCCTAACAATCATGTCCTTCCCCTTCAAGTGAGCTTTAAAATTAGTCTTTATATCTCTTCCCGGTAGGTAGCGGCTTGCATTGCCGCATGCCAATGTCCACGGGGAATCCGACTACATAATTCTGGCTCCCCCGAAAACCTTCTAATATTCTCATCAAATTACATATTTTTAACTACCACTACTATGTGGATACTACCTACTAGTTACCTAGGTACTCGTAAAACTACATCAAAGAAGATGAAGATGTAACAAGTAGTTGTGGCCGTCCATTTTTAATGAATCAACAAGCGACAAATATAATCAATTTTCAATTTGAATCGTTTAATAAACAGAAAAAAAAAAGAGAGTTCAGAGCGTGGGAGTGCTTACATAGATCGTTTCTCAGTACTAATAAAACTACCATATAACTAATAAAAGCAGTTTTAATTAGTTTTATTGTTTGTTAGAAATACTCGGCGGATAAATATCACTTCAATCGTTCCCACATACACCGCGCGTACTGCGTGACGACGCGGTGCGCGCGCGGACCCGCCACAGAAGAGGCAAGCTTCGAGCAATGCGTCCAGAACCACACAAGGTGAGCATTTTAAATTGACACATATGGGACTCGGGACTCCTCTGAGTCTCACAGCGCCGTAAGTATACCCGCTGTGCCTAACAGTAAGTCCGTTCCGATTCGATAGTAGATTCATTCGCAAAGCAGCTACTCGCTGTTGTACTACCAGTTGTTAGGTCTTCTTCGGAGGCGCTTGGGCAGCTGTTAGCAAATCCCACTCCTCCTGGCTGAGCCGTTGCTCGTCCACCTGTCCTGGTGGAACTGGAAAGGCCTCCGGCCCACCAGAAATCCATCAATCACTTTATATACTAAAACGCTTACTTGCATCGGAGTCACATTCATCAGTATTCACGCAATATGGCACACTCGCCAGAGGTCTAGTCTAGTCTAGTCTAGTCTAGCTTTTGATATTCCTACTGGCCTCATCAGTGTTTGTGTATAATAGGTTAATCACGTCTATAGGACTATGCTAAATTCTACTCAATAAAAACTTTAACTCGCTTTATGCAGCCGATATCTTGTGTTAGTTTTCTCTAAGGTCGGAATGGAACATGCGGCTCTGACTCCCGCTCATATAAATTAGACGTAGCTGTTGAATGAGGGTTGCCGCACGGTCAACACGCCGACAGACACAGCCCACTGAGTTTCTCGCCGGATCTTCTTAGTGGGTCGCGATTCCGATCCGGTGGTAGTTCACTCAGGTTGAGCCCGTGAGCTCACCTACCCGTCTGGGCGTAGCTGTGATAGCCTCTTAGGCTAGGTAGGAAAAAAAAAGTACGACACGGGTAGCACTAAAGTATCTTGAAGTACAGTTGAATACTACAAAAAGACTCTTAAAAAAACCCTAGTATTATTCAGGCTGTGAAAGCTGCCGCCTACTGTGACGATCGTGTTAAATTTCAGGGAACGGTACGGCCTAGATTCGAAGCTGAGAAAGTTGGTGTACTGTAAGTCCAGAAGCTCGCAGACGGCGCCGGACTCCGTCGACCTCACCGTGGCTACCGCAGCCGCCGCCCTAGTCTTGTTGAATTTGATCGCCACAGCTTATGACTACTTCAGAAATCAAAATGACAAACGTAAGTCAACCAAAATGCACAAATAGATTTTACTCCACGGACTCGAACAGGCTGCGAGCTGACAAAGGCGCGTCTGGTTTAAATGAAGCATTACATTACTGTTTTGGTCTAACAATCGATCGTGCTATCAATTTACGAACAGAACAATTAGTTATTGAATCTGACAATCGCCCATCACTGACCGCCCGGTCGACGTTTGAATTAGAGATTAGAGTCGCGCGACCCTGTGCGAAGGCAGTGAATAAACACAAGCAAAACTATCCATCAGATTACTTCTAATACGTACAAGGTTAAATCTGTACGGTAATTTTTCAATCGTTTTTAATATTAAAATAATTAATTCGGTGTAGATAGACTACGACAACAAACGTCGTATATTCATTTTAACGCCATTGGTAAAAACGTACATCTCTTGATACATTTTTAAAGACTTTTGTATAAAAATAAGTAACTTAAGTACTTCGGTGACCCGACAGGGAAAATGATTTGAAATAACGTACATATGAGTCGACTATTATCAAAGCCGGCAATCTGACTTTTGGACAGTGATTGGTAAATCAGAAAAACGAATTTTTGACTTTGTATTCCATTGGCAGTCACAAAACTCTTCGGAACGACATCTTAGATAAATAACAGGTTAACTATTAACCTTTATTTAGTGCAGGTTTTGAACCGTATTCTTTGAAGGAGACGTTTATATTCAAATCAATCTGTATTGTCATATCAATACATTTTTTTTGTCCAAATGCACAGATTGCCACCTTTGATAATAGACGACTCATATGTAAGCACATACTTAACCAAATGTTTTGACGCTAAATTAGTCAGTGCACTAATTTTTCATAATTCACAGCAAATCGGTATCTCATCACTTGGTCTCTGATCTCTAATTGGAACCGCCTGACCGCCGACTACGCTGACGGAGACCAGAAACTTGCAGCGCTGAAGCCACTTCATGGTGTAAAGTAAGCACGCTCTAATTGATTTGACATTAATTTAAAAATTTCCAAGACTGAAAACCTGACTGTATTGTTACCTGAAAATTTCTCGACCGGTATCTCGAGTAATAAAAATGCAATAAATGAGTTTAATGCAATTAATTACCGTGTGAATTTAAAGGTTTTAATTTAAAATAAGACAGAAACTGCGCATGCGATACGGGGCGGTAAGTGATATCGGCGTCTGTGTGTTCCAGAACCTTGACACTGGTGTGCATCATGCTGGCGCACACCGTGATGGCCTTCCACATGATCTACCTTCTCAACCCACACTTCTTAGAAAAGGTAGGCTAGAACGATTTTCCGGTTTCAATGGTTTAGGCAGACTAGAGAGAGAGCATCCACCGGTGCAGTAGTGAGGCCCAGCTACGAGCAGTCACACTTCGTCCTGTGAATCTCTCGTGAGCACGACGTACGTTATGTTCGGGATAGAGATTAGCTCCCAAGAGAAGTAAATGTGAAGCTACAGATCTTGAATATTTCTGTCCGCAGAACAGCCACCACCCGGCGTCAGCGTACCTGCAGAACGGAACGTGCGCAGTCCACACCTTCGTCCTGGCGTCCAGCTTTCTTCTGACGTACAGCCTGCTAATTTCTGAAGACAAAAATCCAAAAGAAAAGCTCAACGTTCGTTTACTGCCGAAAATTTTGGTGCATCGGTACATCCGGTGAGGCAATCAATTAGCCTTGATCCTACTTTTACTTCAACGTGCAGCCTGCATCGAGTGGAGAGTGGTCATCGTCATCTCGACGAAACAGTGATGCCGGGAGAACAGCCGCTTCCTACCGTAGAAGATAAGTTAACTCATTTAAGTTGAAAAGGGCCGATTGAATTTTTTAATAAAACGTTCATAGAAGTAAAGAATCCTCTATATTTTTGCTAATAAATGGTACGTATTGGGAGACCACACGAGAAGGTGCCTCTATTCTGGCCAGTTCCTCTGCGAAGCAACCATACGTGAGACAGCCGTCATACAATAAAATTGAGATTTCGAATTCGACGCTCAAGGTGAGTGTCTCCATTCATATTGTGCTTTCTGCGGGCTACAGTAACCACTTAAGACCGGGTAGGCCGTGAACTCGTTTATTTATCTAGCTAGTATTAATAAAACAGACAAGGTAGCTTAGATGCGCACCGCCGGAGGATCGCAGCGTCCATTTATAGCAGGAAATCAACAAAAGTTCTTAAATTTAGACTGTAATGAATAGTTTCTGCATCGTGTCCAGGTTCCTGACGGTAGACATGCAGCTGCACGTGGTGTGCTGCGCGGTGGTGCTGTCCCTGGGCCGCAACACGCGGCGCGCGCTGCTCGCGCTCGGGGCGCTTCTGGCGGTCGCGGTCGCGGCCAATTTCGCCGCCATCTACCACTTCGAGCTTCGGTCGATAGCCACACTCATGTTTCCAGAGTAAGTCCTACTACTAACTACCTACTGGCTACCTACTGGCTACCTACTGACTACCTGCTGACTATCATTGGCTACCTACTGACTACCTACTAACTACCTACTGGCTACCTACCGCCTACGTACTGCCTACTTATTGTTAAGGTTCATGTAGTGACCGATGGAGTGCCGGCATCCACCACGATGTCTAATAATTTAATATACATAATAAAAATCCAATCGTGTGACGACGCAGCTATGCTCATGCTGTCACTGATAATTTAAGAATATTGTATTAAAACTAAGGTTATCTAGATATCATAAAGCTACGTTGAGAAGAGATACCTACATTTATGTAAATGACTGTCTGCGCCCGCGGCTTCGCCTGCAACAAACTGCAATTTTATATCAAAACATAAAAGCCATAAGACGATTCGGAAAGCTAGCTAGATAAAAAAAAGTTTAGATGAATATACATATGTATACGCATACATTTTCTTTATATAGATTTCATATCAATCCGAATAGCGGTAGGCAGCGGCTTGGCTCTGCCCCTGGCATTGCTGAAGTCCATGGGCGACGGTAACCACTCACCATCAGGTGGGCCGTATGCTCGTCTGCCTACAAAAGCAATAAAAAAAAGACCTATGGGTTAAAAGGTAACTAATCCTTGCCACCAGCGCCACCTACACGGCACTTAAAGTAACTATGTTCACCGGAGTGAACGTTCCTGACACAGCAAAACGTGACCGGTTCCAATAGCAATAAAAGCATGTTGACAATCAAAGGATGTCAATCAAAAGTTTGCGATGGGCATCTTAATATACAGGCAAATATTTAAAATACGGTTTCTGGGGTGATCATAATAGGTAATCCACAGATCACAGAAACACAGTGTTGTTGTGTTTCTACGCTCTGTGGTAATTACATACGTGTGAATAACTAGCGTGCTGAATTATAATTTAGATGTTGTAATAAGCTACAGCGACCATATCTACAGTGGTGCATGTCCAGAATTCACCTCCTCATTTTGAATACGCTCAGGTACATCCGGGTCCAGTTCGAGAGCGAGAGATCGTTCAAGTGGCTGTACGTGGCGCCCTGGGACGCGCTGCCCGCCGCGCTGCTGGGCGCCCTGCTGGCCCACGTGCACGCCGCGGACTGGGGGGGCCGCAAGCCCGGCGACAGTCTGGTGAGTTCCTTCATGTACCTCCTCCTTGTTGACCTGCACTGAGAGAGTCCTCCGTGCCAGCGTCCCACACAAAACTTTATCAAGAGTCTATCGAAATTGGGCACTCGAAGACATTTTATATAACGTGCAAACGAAATCGTAATATAATATTTTAATATAATTAAAAACCAATATTCTTTGCTAAGAATACGTTACACAGCATTTGTCAGCGTCTCAGTTCATATAACGTGAACTCGCGCTGACTTCGAGCGGCACTTGATGCTGTGTTACACTGCGCGCTCAGCAACCGGTGCATAGATGGAACTGAAATTTCAATCTTGTATATCAGAGTAGGCAACAACATCCACGACCACTATTGATTTGAAAAGAGACTTCGGTAACTGTTCCTATCATCGCATAAATACGCATTTGAAAGCTTTTTTTTTATTGCTTGGGTAGGTAGACGAGTTCACAGCCCACCTGGTGTTAAGTGGTTACTGGACCCCATAGACATCTATAACGTAAATGCGCCACCCACCTTGAGATATAAGTTCTAAGGTCTCAGGTATAGTTACACAGGCTGCCCCACCCTTCAAACTGAAACGCATTACATACTGCTTCACGGCAGAAATAGGCAAATAATAATAAAAAAGATATTGATGGGACAGGTCTCAAACTTGAATCATGTTGTCACACGACTATCCCTGGCGGGGCGCAGCTCACCCACCTCTCATTTAAACATTTACAGATAGTCCGCATCTTGTACCGTCTCTCTGTGCCGCTAATGGTTGGGTGGGTCCAGGCTGGGTACTGGATGAAGAACTCCACAGACCCTGTGCTCTCCGCTCTGTACGCGACGTTCGACCGCCCGATATTCTGCTCCATCGTCGCTTTTGCTATATTCGGTTTCATAAACAAGTTTGATAGTGAGTATAATGGTTTTATTGCTAATGAGAGCAAATGAACAGGGGAGAAATGATATCAAAAGGTCATTCGTTGCCTTTTCATGAACTTTATTTCATTGTTAATCTCGCAAACGTAAACGACGTAGTACTCATAAGTCTTGGGAGGAAATGAGGTTAATTGTGTATGAGAAGCTTCCGTCACCTTGGTCCGATTTTTATCGAGTTTTCTATGTATCACCACAAGCACCTGCGTTGCGGAAGGTCGAGGAGAAAGCAGGATGACTTTGAATTCTGAATAAGAAAAGTCTTGCTCCAAAAACGTGCCAATGGGAACCGAAGGAACGGCTGTACAGGCTTAAAATACCCGTAATATTAATTAGTAGAGTGGTATTCATGATTATTAGAACCCATAAGAAGCAAGATGAACGGTTTTCAACGTCAATATCATCGTCTTCTAACACACTGCTAGCGAGCTGTGCGGGTGGCCGCTGCGTCCCCCGCACAGCTCCTGACGCAGTCTAATGTTTAAGGTCTGTACTGGAAGTTTTTGTCGTGGCGCGGCTGGGAGATATTGGGGCGCATGTCCCTGACGGCGTACTTGGTGCACTGGCTGACGACGCTCACGCTGGTGGGCAGCCTCGACTTCCTCGCGCCGCTCTCCATCATTAATATTGTAAGTACAGAGAGACCGCGAAGCTGAAGTATTCCAGATAGTCTGTGGCACAATTACGGCACAATCGTATTTATAGTGAAAACTAAAACTATAACTTATAGTCAATAATAATTTGCGCAGGAGTTGCCGCCCCTTTTAACATATCCTCCGCCTGAAGAACAATAGATCAAAGCGTGGCCATCTTGTGTCTTTACCACTTCGACAAATAAGATGCGCCGGCGACATGTTGCAGGGGGCGTGGTTTTAACAGTCTTTGCACACGGCACTCGGATCACCTGATGTGACATAAAATCGTATGATTTTTGTGCTGCGTTGAGATATGCGAGTTGACTTGCCCACTCGCCACAAAGGTACCGGCCCATCTAGTGTTCGGCAATTTTCAGTGTCCTGTCCTCTCGAAAAATACCACCACCAATTTCCTCTTTAACTGGAACGCGCAATTGGATCGTGACACAAATAATTGAACCAATCAACACTGGTGAACTCGAGCTGTAGCTAGTAAATCGGATGGACGGGTATGAGGATAGTACTTGACCGATCACTGATGAGAAGTAATCGCTAAAGAGTTCGCTCGATATGACCAAAGCTGCACTTGTTTAACGATTTTTGAACGAAAGTTATGGAAGAAAGAAAAATAACTGGCTCT
The DNA here is from genome assembly GCF_030269925.1 of Bombyx mori. NCBI lineage: Eukaryota > Metazoa > Arthropoda > Insecta > Lepidoptera > Bombycidae > Bombyx > Bombyx mori. The sequence continues at coordinate 376,422 of NC_085122.1, forward strand.
ATTCATTAAGGTCCATCTGATCGAAGACTTAATAGCTGTAGTTATACTATCCATTCTCTGTACATCGACTATGGTTGCCTCTTGGCACGAGTGAGCGGCACCTTCAAATTCTTATCTGCTAAATCGTCTAAAGGACTCAAGGTTTACAACAGGTTTTTTTTTCCAGGGCGGATATTGGCTGTGCACGGTTGTGTTGACCTACATGATATCAGTGCCGCTGCATTTGTTCGTGGAGCTGCCAATACACAGATTTCTACGGGTCATTTTTTCATAGCACTAGCTGTAACATCATTTTATATCTATTAAAGTTTTGCCCAGAAAACAACCTAGGTCTTCAAATTATAAGATAGTGATGAATAACGTTTTTGTGTTGAATTTTGAAGTTGAAATTGTTGGTCTTTAATAAAAATATCAAACAGTACGACGATACTTCGTACGTAATTGCCGAGCGTGGTTACAGAGCCCTCGTGACTGAATCTATACCTTTGCTCATGGACATCAGTAATTCCAGAGGCACCGCTAAACCACTGCCGACCCCGACAGCTCGAGCTTGATTAAATAACAATGAGTAAAATTTTTGTGAAAATATAAATCTCTGTACTTACGTGTACTTTTACTTTCCTGCTTCCTACTATACCCTGTCAAGTATTATCTATTTATTATGCAATTTATTATGCATATTATTATGCATTCGTAGATGAGTGAGGCGACTGAATGCAAGTGATCGTGGTCATGGTGTGGGTGATGGTGTGCTTCACAAGACGTCGTCATTTCTCGTGTACTGTGATCTTTCTTGTGCACTAGTTAACAGGACCGTTTAGATGGTCCACCGTAACGGTGATTTGCCGTGTGGTTTTTTACATGCCTTGTAGTGCAAAGCACAATATAATTGAGGATACAAGATCGCGAAGAAGGGTAGTACTGAGACTTTATTTCATCCAATATCATCTCATTTCATTTGATTTCATACCAATTGATTAGTCTCCAATATATCAACTCCACCTCACTTCATCCATATAATTTTTCCCTCCCTCTCTTTAATAAAAAAACAGAAATTTAAAGATTAGGCTGTATGCTGTGGCACTTTCGCCTTTCCTGTTGCAAAATGAAACAACCACAACTGAGAGTTTCAATCATAGACAATACACTTAACTTATTTCAATGTCAGCCAGCAAAATGTCACAGGTGACGTTTTAACAATAACCTTCGATAATAAAATTCGATTCGTTTGCTTGCTATTTTTTTGCAAGCTGGAGTTTTCCATTAAGACTTGTGTTTTATAGTGGCATTTAGAGTTATATAACTAGGCATACAGTTTGAGTGATAGTATAGTACAAATTAACCTGATGGGAAGTCATCAAAGTCATGATAAAGCGGACGGGAGTGGGAGCGGTACGAGTACACCCCGAGGCTCCCAGCGGGGTGCCGGGTCGCGATCAGGCTCCGGGGGTGACCTGCAGGGGCTGGCCGAGCGACAAGAGAAACCTCCACTTTCTATGGTGCCAGTTGAGAAACTAGGAAAAGTAAGCGCGTCAATCTATTTGCGTAGCTATGACGTTAACTCGTTTGTTTTGTTTCGTCAGTGATATATAAATTGGCGGTGATCTGCAAATAAAGCACTCGTGACACACGCTCTCTACGGATGATGGTATATTTTATCATACAATATAAAAAATATTACCACGAGGTTTTAATATTAAAAAAAAAACATAATTAACACGCGCACAATTACATGTCACTATTAAGTCCACGTTTTATATAAGTTTACATCAAGAAATAAAAACGAACCATTTAGCCTAATAGTACTGTAAATAAAAGCAATAAATCCATGGAAGACATCCTAAGCTATTTAATTAATGTGTAGATAATTGACAAGATTAACAATGCTTCATTGATTCCACACTACTGGTGGAAGGATCTCTTGTGAGTCTGCACGGGTAGGTATCCCCACCCTGCCTATTTTTGCCGTGTTTGCAGTTATGTGTTTCAGTTTGAAGGGTGGGGCAGCCGTTGTAACTATACTTGAGACCTTAGAGCTTATATCTCAAGGTGGGTAGCGCATTTACGTTGTAGATGTCTATGGGCTCCAGTAACCACTCAACACCAGGTGGACTGTGAGCTCGACCAAAAATAAAAGAAAACAACAACAACAAAGAGACCTTTAGAATTATAAGTTCAAGTATTTTGACAAAGGCTTGGCTTATATCTAGGGTCAGCAGACTAAAGCACATAAGTCAAAAAACTCGACTTTACAGGAATTAAAAAAAACTATTTAGAATCTTATACATTAACAAACTTAATAATGTTTATTTGAATTATATAAGTCTATAACACTAACTTATTATTAAAATTTAATATTTTAATGTAAATGTGATTATTTAATAATTAGATGACTTAAGTTATAAGGAACACAATAATATTATGAGTTAAGTGAAAAAGATCAACAATTAAGATATATATTATAATAATATAAGTCATAAATATAAATAACAACTCAATGTTTAATTAAAATTCTTCTTCTTCATCGAGTTCTAAAATATCTGGATCAGTATTTCGTAAAGTTTCCAACGTGGGAAGACTTATGTAAAATTCATGGAAAATATCTAGTATTAAAGGGAGCAGCGAAATTAAATCATTTTTTTTCTCGATGGATATGGGTAATGGCTGTATAGATATTATATCATCAGTTTGAGAACCTCCTATGGATGATCTCCTTTTCATAGCAACTGTCTTTATAAAATTGACACTTTCATCTAACGGTTTCATTAAACGTCCTCGGCAGACAGGTTCACGTTTACCATGCACAGTAAAAAAGTATTTTTATGTCTTCATTCTAAGCTTTTGCTTTTCAGGTTCAATAGCTCGTATTCTTTGCTTAGATTTATCTTGAATTTCCATTAAAGACGCCAAGTATGCAGATTTTTTTACATATGACCCCATTTGCCAATATTCTGTAAATATGGCATGCCTATCAGTTAATGGTATACGTTCTTTACATTTCATTCTGCAAACAGGTAACTCTTTCAAATTCAAAATCATTTATTTCAACTTAGATGTCAGTATAACACACTTGTTGAATGTCAAAATATAAATAACAGTGTTAACTCTACCACCGGTTCCAAAAAAAACCACAGTCTTGAGAAGAACCGGCGAAACAAACTCAGCAGCCTTTTTTTTTGTTTTTTTTCTCAATTTTTTTTTTTTTCATAGTGCGATCTGATATACATTTTCCTTTTAAAGTTTTGTATGCCTGTCCTAAGTTACGTTTTATTTTTTCTCTTTTTATAGTACGCATACTCTTTTTTGGAGACACATTACGATTCATTGAAATTTCATCACAAGTAGGTACTTGAACTTGATGTGATTGGAAGTCTCGGTAATTCATAACATGGATCTCGTACAAAATCATCACTAGAGAAGTCAAGTACAGAATAGTATGTTAAACTACTGACTTGACTGGATGATGTTGACGGTATAGGATCGTCTACTACTAGGTTCTCTGTGTTCAAAATCGACTGTTGACTTACATTTTCTAAAAAAGGACAAGACAATTATCTATTTATAATGATATAATATTGATATAATTACGTAATTTGCAAATCATAATTTAGAAGATATGTGAAAATATACCTTCATTGCTTTCCAGATGAGTGGATAACGCCATTTCAACTAATTTCTTGCCTCTTTGAATATTCATCTTAAATAATTAAAATACTTAAGCACTCACACACAACTAACCAACAAACTGTGCACAATCGACAACATTAGTAAATTAAAACCACTTACCGAAGTATTGTTTACGTTATAAATATTTTTAAGTAACCACTTTCTCTAAAGAAATGTTACATTTTGATGTTCTTTATAACATAAGTCAAACTTCTTACGTTAATAACTTTGTACTTATGGTGTTCCTTAGAACATAAGTCCAGTTATGTTTTTTAGTTCGTTTGATTATATTAGGATTTGATAAGGTTGATACAGAACGCCGCTTGAATACGCCATGAAATACTTGAGTTTGATTTATGTGCTTTAGTCAGATTGTGTGTTGAGCAAAATGTAAACCGATGATGTAATAAAAAATAAATTGAAAATTTTGACTTATGTGCTTTAGTCTGCCGACCCTAGATATAATCTTCAATTTAAATGATAATGAATTTATTTCTACTAGTGTAAATAACTATACAGGTTTTCAGTCTGTCAGGTGCAAAGTAGTTATCATGAACTGCCACAATCTTAATAGAAGAGCTCACTACAACGTGAGTTCTAAATCATGATGAAGTAGGTTTTGAACCACTTAAACCCAACAATCCTGTGTGGTTACTCCTATCTATAACAATTGAAAATTACACTAATGAATGATTATCAATTATTATACTCATACCAATTGTTAGAAAACAATAGAACCACAACTTATGAAAATCCAAACGAAATGAATCAACGTAGACTATCAAGTAAATATAATTTATCCAAGTAAAGGTTGTGATCACAAAAATATAGATATATGTGTGTATATTGTGATCTAATAAATAAAATAATAATGACTGCCTTATTTTCAAATTAATTTTGAGGCTAAAAATTGTTTCTAAAAAAGCGATATATCAATGTTTCACATCTAATCTTTTTATTTCTGACTGCCTACATTGTACTTGGTGTTACCTTCTGAGTTACAACACTATAATTATACCACGATTTATAATATTACGGTTTTACATAACAATAAAACCGATATTATGTGCCGAGAAGGAAAACATACAGCATTGTATTATGAAGAAGCAGTGTGTACTTAGCTTAAATTCCTTGTCTATGTCCAACCATAGACAGTCAATTTAGTTCCATCTTTAGCCGCTAGGTGCTGCCAGCAAGTATAAAGGAAGCGCAGCCATCTTTGATCTTCATAGTCTTCACCAGGAAGAACTTCCTGCAATGCTGTATGTTTTCCTTCTCGGCACATAATATCGGTTTTATTGTTATGTAAAACCGTAATATTGATGTGCCTTTGGAAAACATACAGCATTGTATTATGAAGACGTGTTTGTTATCTGCTGGTGAAATTATTAAGCACAACGCTATGATGAAATAGGTAAGCTATAATAAAATTATGAAGCGCAATGATAATGTTCATAATTTATATAATTATTAAATCGAAAAAACACAGCTGTTAACTTTCATGTTAATTCGATAATTAAAAAATATTTATAAGTTTGTAATAAACATTTTATCTTGTATATACAAGAAAATGTATAAATTGTATAAATGATGTATATACAGCATGAGTAAATGATTAAATGTTTTGAAAAGAAAGAATCGTGAGGATCTTTAGGAAGCTCTATTATTCGGCAATAATTATTGTAAACGTTTGGATGATTTGCAATTGCCTCTAGAAAGTATTTCGTCCATTGGTTCATTATCAATCCATCTCAGAGGCTACTGCTGATCTACAACTTCTCAGAGATGGGTTGATGCCACTACCTCGCAAGGTTGAACGAAGACCAGTTTCCACTTACAGTACGGTATGCCGCTTTTGTGACAACACACATAGTTAGAAAAAAGTCCTTACGAATCTTACTGGGCATGTCTTTAGTTTCATGTTTAGAAAGCACTTATGCAGATTATTGACGAAAATGGATTTCAATTTTAGACCCAAAGACTGGTATCAGAAATATGTTTTTCTCTGTTATCAAAGAAACTGTTTTTAGAAATGTTGAGCAAAGTAAGGTTAACTCTGCGTCCAGTAGCCAGCAACATGGTTGTTGGTGTCCTTCAAGCTACCTTGAGGCGTGATCTGGTGGCTGGGTTTGAAGAAAACCAATTTAGAATTATTCTCGGATCTCATGTGAATGGGACTATACTTAGTAAATTTGTAATAAATAGTTGAATTATGTTTAGTTATTCCGATGGCTTTTTTAGAATAGCAATTTTTATTAGAGAGCTTGAGAATGTTTGCTGTCCACAGAAAGTCGACAGCGCTGCTTTATGCAGAAGGATTGTTTTACAGGCAAAATTTTCTTTTTGGAAAAGAAAACAGAATTTGGCAACATCTGCAGACTTAGGATCAATTTTAAAACTGTAGCACCATATGCACCATCTTCTAGTTGCTGGTAAGTATGCTGGCAAAGTGGATTGACACCAGCAAATTTTCAATAACTCTTCTCCTGTGTAGACCAGTCTATTATTTGTACAACCTCCCCCCCCCCCCCCCCGTTTCTAAGCTTTCAGGGTTAATGTTTACCCTGTGGAGGAGGCAGGTTTTGGATTTCGTGCGAGTTATCTAGCGTTCGGGATCTGAGAGCTTGGAAACTCAAATGCTTTCGCTCAGTCGGGAAACACTACCAGGTAGGTTCCCTAGACACTGTTGAAGTGAGTCAGTCCTCTGGGGAAAAGGTTGAGAGGAGGAATTCTCCATGCTAGTTGCATCCTCTACGGTCTGCCGAAGGTATCCAATCTTGGTCGGCGAATGGGTTTATATCCGGATGACCCCACTTTCGAAAAACTTTTGTGGTCACTTGTGGTAAAAAGTGCCATTTCGCAGGTTGATTTCCTCGTGATAGCCTATCGGCTACGATGTTGTATCTCCCCGAGAGATTATAAGCTGACAGTTATCTTGAACTTATCGCTTAGGTTTAAAAATCGAAAGGTCAACCGCTAGTGAAATACTTTCAGATTCATTTTGATTGTCACTACCATTGCAAATAGCTCTTTTGTGGTTGAGCTGTTTCAGTTGTTGAGCTGACCATAGACAGGACGTTAATATTTTGTCTAATTGTAACCCCTACCCATATCCGAAGCTTCCGATGGTTGGTTTTGTGTCTCGGCAATGTTTGACATGTGGCTCCGCGTCAGCACTGCATTTGTAACCCATACACATGTCCGAAGCTTCCGTTGCCAGGAAATGGTTGGTTTTGTGTATCGGCAATGTCTGACATGTGGCTCCGCGTCAGCACTGTATTTAATTGTTAACACATGCAGGATGGCCTGTTTTTTACGGGGGTGTTTTTTCTTGAAACTTCGCAAGAAAATTTGCAAGTTAACATAGAGTGATGTAATTCCGTCAGAGTTTGAGCTAGAATGTTGTTGAGTGGCCACTTTATTTCTCGCAATTTTTCATCGAATCCCTAGCCATGTCATCTCTTGAACCAGTGTACTAATTGATTTTTTGTAAGGCTGACTTGGCCGCCCAAATAATCAAAGAGCTTCACAGCTTATGTGGCCTGAAGACTCAACTTGGACTTCTTTTGATGGACCAGGAGGGACTTGCGTAGGTGGGATAACACTCAACATCCCTTTGCACGCAATGTTTCCGTGACTGAGCATGCTATGCAAGCAAAAAAGGTGTATTTGTCTTCATGGACCAAGAGAAAGTCGCGTAGGTAGGTTAACATTTGACTTCCCTATGTACGTAAGGTCTTCGCGACCGAGCATGCTATGGGAGCAAAAAAGTTTAGTTGTCTTGGTGAAACAAGATCAAGTCGTGTAGGTAAGCTAGCACTTCGACTTTGCACGCAATGTCTCCGCGACCGAGCATGCTATGGAAGCAAAAAGGTGTATTTGTCTTCAAGGACCAAGAGACAGTCGCGTAGGTACGTTAACATTTGACTTCCCTATGTACGCAAGGTCTCCGCGACCGAGCATGCTACGGGAACAAAAACGTTTATTTGTCTTGGTGAAACAAGATTAAGTCGTGTAGGTAAGCTAGCACTCTACTTTGCACGCAATGTCTCCGCGACCGAGCGACCGAGCACCCTACATAATGGAAATTGACATGCCAGCCCAGATAATCCAAAATCTTCACGGCTTCTGCAGCCTGAAGTTTCAACTTGGATTTGTCTTGGTCGACCAAAAGGAAGTCGTCTAGGTAGACTAGCACTCGAGTTCCTTTTGCACGCAAGGTCTCTGCGACCCAGCATGTTATGGAAGCAAAAAAGGTTAATCCAAAAGCTTCACAGCTTCTGCAGCCTGAAGTTTCAACTTGGATTTGTCTTGGTCGACCAAAAGGAAGTCGTCTAGTAGACACTAGCACTCGAGTTCCCTTTGCACGCAAGGTCTCTGCGACCCGCATGTTATAGAAGCAAAAAGGTGTGGCTCTGAAGCCAGACCGAAGGGTAGGCATGTCATTTCATACTAACTCATAAGAAGGTACCGATTCCTTCCTGAAGGTACTGATACTGGTACCTTGGTACTGATCCTCAAGAAGTATCGACGAAATTTTGCGACCGATACTAGAAAAATATTCCTGAGAAATGTTCAATTTTATCATCCAGTCCCCTGGGTGGAGAAAGTTTGGTACCGAGGTGTCCGAAAACAGTATCTTTACGACCTTGTTCAACTCTCGAAAATCGAAAATTGGACGCATTGATCCGTCGGTTTTTTTTTTTTTTCGCAGAAAAAGCAATTTTTTTGTTTTTTTTTTGTTTGTTTTTTTTTTTTTTTGCGGTATTTGGTAATCATACATGGTTTACAAATTATTACAATTTTGGTGGCACTCAGTGCCTCCCGTCGGTGTCTTCAATTGCCCCCTCTGGATTGTGCCAGATGTTACAGACTATAATTGTTTATAATGTTTGGCTTGCCTTTTGTACGAGGTTGTGACAAATAGGATTGTAGCCCTCCGAGGGACTGAATAGATTTCAATTTAGTATTATCAAACAAAAATTCCTCAATGAGTGGTGCGTTGGCAACAGGATACTTTGTTAGAGATCACGGAAATTAAACTTTGACGTTTTATTTTTATCCATACGGCCCTTTTTTCCGCATACAATATAAGACGCTTTTACGGATAACTTGTACGACGATTTGCCAAAATTTTCAGTAATTATGTTACAAAGATTATTAGTTTAAATCTGTTGTGTTTTTTGTCAAAATTTCCGTATTGACGAGATCAATTTGTTTACAACAATTTTCGTTACATTCAATTGTTACACACAGTTGATGCATTATTAGATTTACAACGTCACTGACCTGGTTGGGATAACGAGCCGATTCGAAGATCGACCGTTACCTTTGAATCCCGTCGTTTCTTACGCAGAGACTCCTTTTGTTCTTTTTCGCTTGACGAGCTGTTCGAACGCGAGGCGTCTCCATCGCGTCTCGCCTGGACATCTTCCCTCTCGGAAATTATGGAGCTTGACTCAACATCACCTCCAACAGATGACGCGTGATTCATGGCGTCCGATGATAGGATTGGTAAATAATACTCGTAATGATTGCAAAACAACACTCATAGAAACACAAAATAAATATTTTTTGCAATTAATAAGAAGTCGAATAAATATTTGTGGATTTGCGACTTCACAGTACGAAAGTACACAACGCTATGAAGATCAAAGATGGCTGCGCTTCCTTTATACTTGCTGGCAGCACCTAGCGGCTAAAGATGGAACTAAATTGACTGTCTATGGTTGGACATAGACAAGGAATTTAAGCTAAGTACACACTGCTTCTTCATAATACAATGCTGTATGTTTTCCAAAGGCACATCAATAGAAGTTTCTATCAATAAAGATTTCTTTTTAATGTCTTTTGATGTTCAAACTCAGTGAGGTTTTTCATGGTAGTAATAGCGAGCTAGCAAACTCCTGGCCCAGCAGGAGCTAAGCAGTCTATAGAAATCACAAGATGAATGTAACAGTCTGCTTAATTTCAAAAACTAATTGTATTGTGTATTGGCATGACAATCCCTTGGCTTCAACACACCCTATTACCAGTATTATTATTACAATAATAACTGCAAGCTAAGATCTAACCTTGCTAAATTCTTATTGTAGAAGGAAGTGCAGGCATATCAGCCTGGTCTGGCCTCGTAACACGCATATGTTACAGTGTAGTGTTACTATAAAACATGATAATTGATTCATCATGACAAGGAAAATCACTACTTGCGTATTAAGCATTTGTGAAATTGAATTTTTGTTTGTTTGTTTTTATTTTAGTGCCATTATCTTTTTTTTTTTTTTTTTATTGCCTTTGTAGGCAGACGAGCACACGGCCCACCTGATGGTAAATGGTCACCGTCGCTCATGGACGTCAGCAATGCCAGGGGCAGAGCCAAGCCGCTGCCTAGCATAAAGAACTCTCCGCAAGCCTCGTTTGAAGAAGGACATGTCATATCTTTCTTATAATTCTTATATTATGAATAGCACTAGAATCTCAACAAATGATAAGTGCTTACTGAGATCCTTAATCAACTATACTACTGTTACTAGGGGCAGCTGTACTACCTGCAAAATTAGAACATTTTAATGTGTAAACAACAGTTGTATGAATGTCAGTAGCTGTAGAAGCTCGAGGATACCTTTTTTTTTTCGGGCCGGGGCCCGAACCTCTTACGAGGTCCCCGTGCATAGGGGGCGCGCGGGGTATGTGGGACTCAATGATCTGCAAGGTGCTGGAAGCAGACTGCGGGCCCAAGGAATTTTAGGGCCCACCCACTAAACGACTCCCCTGCACTCTTACACCTGACGTGCGATCTCCGTTCGTGGTCAAAACCCGGTCAGAGTAGGGGGTTCCCGCGGTCAACACTACAACCAGACACGCGGCGCCACCCCGAGGACGCCCGACCGACGGGTCATAGAGGCGATAGTCGACGACCAACGACGTCGGTCTCCGCGGTACGGCGGCCTTACCAGGCCGCCCGGGCGATGCCGCTGGTGTTTCGGGATACCCCGCTGGGCCAGAACCAGCCTGCCGGGACGGAATGCGATACACCGCCGACCGGGTTGCTCTCCCACAGTATGTTCGCCGACGACAGCGACGACGAGAATGCGGACCGCATCGCAGTCCGCAGCCGCCGACGCGTCGTCCCGTCCTCCTGGTGCCGGCGCGCTAGAGTGACGGTAGCGTGCGGCGCAGTCTCAACCCCCTTAGGTCGCCCCGTGACCATCACCGGGAAGAGACTGCCACCTCATAGGGGCTAGAGCTGGACAAACGCCCTCCTCCGACCCCCGGCTCGGCGGCGGCGGCACGGCACCGAGAGGGAGGAAGAGTTCTCCCTCTACCGTTTCGCCGCCTCCTTCTGCGAAATGGTGGACTCGCAGAAGTCAAGCATCGCCTGCCAGGACTCGTCGCTGCCGAGCATCGTAGCCACGACGGTCGGAAGCGACAAGTCCGGTCCTATTTTTGCAACGAGGACGCGGCGCTGCTCCGCGAAAGCGGGGCAGCACGCGAGCGTGTGCTCCGCCGTGTCCTCGTTGCAGCCACTGCAGTGGTGGCACTTCGGCGTCGGCTCCCTCCGGGCGACGAGGTGCAGGTAGCGACCGAAACAGCCGTGTCCCGTGAGCACCTGCGTCGCTCGGAAGGTGAGACGTCCTCGGTCGCGATTCACCCAGTCCGAGAGGACCGGGCCGATCGCCTCGACGGTCCGTCGCCCATAGAGCTCGAGGATACCTTGACCTAACCTCACTTTTTAAATAACATGTAATACAATACACTACCACCTTTTCTTCCAAAATTGTCCATGGCAACATATGTAAAAAAAAAAAAAATTATTTATTGCATAGAAGAGTGGACGAGCTCACAACCCACCTAGTATTACCTGGTTACTGGAGTCCATAGACATCTATAACGTAAATGCCGCCACCCACCTTGAGATATGAGTTCTAAGGTCTGAATATAGTTTCAACGGCTGCTCTACCCTTCTAACTGAAACGCATTACTGTTTCAGGGCTGAAAAAGGCAGGTTGGTGGTACCTAGCGGACTTACGAGAATAATTTTTTTTGGGGTTATCATTCATCAATATAATTTTTAATATTCGCTAATTAGTCACAGTAATAAAAATCTTTTCATAGAACGTACTGGCATGCGGGCAGAGGACAAAAATACCACGACAACACGCAGCCGTAAAAATACTATCATATCTCTAGATAAAGCTGATTTCCGTGAATCCCCTCAAACATGACATGATGGATCTGGCTATTAATCCAAGTTAATCTATTTAACCAAGATATCTGTGATAGTTTTATACACTTTTGGGTTATTTGTGGGAATATAAACAGTAGTTTTCTGATGTGTTCATAAATGACTTCCATAATGAAAAAGGAAACTTGGTTTCCCTGACGATTGGCGGAAACGAGCCGGTATTATAGGATATTATACGGTCAGGGTCAATGATTCCGTGGATTGTGTAGCGATGGCCAGCCTCACATGGCGGCCTCACGGAATATGATCATCTTAAATCAAACGTTTCTCTTGTGACGAACTGGACGCACGTCCTTACAAAATTTCCTTTATTTCCACTTTATTTTTTTCAAATTTACGTGCGATTTACATAAATTTGAAATGTCGTTTTCCCTCGAGCCCCTGCTTTCTTAACGATTGTTCTCAATGGCGAAACTGCACTATCTATCCGCCGATAAAGTCATGACGACTTATAAACTCCTACAATGGCATACTTTGATAAAAAAAAACACGCAGTAACTCTTTTTATATATGTTCTCATTATTAGTGTCTGCCAAGGAATGCTTAGTAAGCATAGATTCAGCTGCTACGAATGCCGCGGGAAAAAATAAAAAATTATCTATTAAAAAGTATTTTGATTTTGCCGAACACCAAACAATCACAGTTTTGAAAATAAGACTTACCAGCAGGATAAGAGAGTCACTAGCAGAAATACTTCATAAGCTACATCTTGACTCTTGATTATTTTTTCTATAACCTAATCCTCATTTCCACGTATGCCATTTAGTACCCATCTCGCATTCATCGCCCATTATAATACGAACGGATGGATAGATCGTATCACCCTGACGAATTTTAATAATTTATTTAAACATTAATTCATTGTTGGTACCGAAAGAAATCTTATCGGCGAAATCTGGTGATAACACTGATTTTACGATTTATTTGTTTTCGATTTGTATTGTTCAGTCAGTGGTTGACGGGCATCATGTCGGATACGAAATATAGGCACCTAGAAAAATGGGTGCCACCTTTCAAGAGTTTAAGATATTCTATAGTTGGCATACAGAGGAGTAGGGTCACGAGGAGGAACACTGCCGCTCCTACCTGTAAGGTGTGTAAATGTCCGATGGCTGAGGGAATTTACGATTCTGGGTGTTGATGGAAGTTTCGTGACCACGCTCGGGATTTATGAGGGTGCCATTTCCATTTGAAATGTTTTCAAAATATATTAGTTCTTGTGCACGAACGAAGGTGAATTCGTAATGTGCTGTCACCGGAAATAGGGTAAAGGCGAGTTTTCCTCACATTCATTATTTCAGACCGTAGTTTGTAAGGTTTTCCTGACAGACTTGGCCTTCAAGAAGCACGAACAACTTTTACGTTTATAGTGTTAGTACAGGTATTATTATTTCGTTTTTTACCGATCTATTGCAGACATCCTTGTTGCCTATCTGGTGTTATGTGGTTGTCTTCTTGTCGGATCTCCCAGAACCACTCTCGTTGCTTTTGGGCTCTTCAAGAACCGTCTTCGTCGTAATCGACGAGCGAACTAACTCATAGACACAGCCCACTGAGTTTCTCGCCGGATCTCCTCAGTGGGTCGTGATTTCGATCCGGTGGTAGATTCAACGAAGCGCTGCTCTTGCTAGGGCCAGTGTTAGCACATTCTCTCAGGTTGAACCCCGTGAGCTCACCTACCAGTCACAGCGCATATAGCCTAAGGCTATCGGCGAATGGCTAGGCAAAAAAGTGGTTATCGGAACCCATAAACGTATAAATATGACTGAATTCCAGGACCAAGAAGGACGTCTCAGCCACATCATTGACAAACGATAGGCACACAAACAGTGATGCCGTTGACTTTGAGTCCTTTGGCGCAGTTAGGTATATAAAACGAATCTCTAAAATCGTTTTATCTTTTTTATCCGATTTATCTAAAACGTCCAAATTAATATTAATTCATTGATTGATATAATTCCTTATCAAGTGACTAATGCTCCCTCGTCGGTCATTGCATTTAATTAAATGATATAAATGAAGTAGGTACATACTTTTGTAAGCCCGTTTGTCGCGTTGTTTAAAGTTTGGTGCAATTGTATTATTACTTTCATTGAACACATTTTTCCTTCCGTGGTTTATGAATACATTCGTATTTTAGAGCTTTGACAAAATATGTGATAGATACTAGGTTATTTGTTTTTATCTTTTTATTTTGTGAAATTTGGAATCTGTACTGTAGGTACGACTACTTATAAAACATTTTCAATCAAGACTTTTTATTTAATTTCTAATTTTATGTTTGTTTTTGGTACATTTTGGTGTACGTATGATTAAGTTTGAAATAACGTGGTATTGTTGGGAGAGCGTAAAACCTTAATTGTAATTTTGTCACCATCATCATCAGCCCTCGGACGTCCACTGCTAGATGTAGATCTCCTCCAAGGTTGGCATTATGACCGGGCATGTGGAGCCTACATCCAGCGGATTTCCGTACCATTTACCAAATCATCGGTCCACCTTTTGTAATTTAGCACAAGATAAATATGTAGTCGATTGTGAAACGGCTCACTCCTTCAGAGTCGGAAAGTTGGTTAAAAAATACATTTTATGAAAAACTAAGTTAGTTTTTAAAGCCACTAATCCAACTGATGTATCTTTGTTGCCTTCATTATGTCGTTTCAGTCCAAACAGCGTAACCTTATCTTTCAAGAAACTTGGACGTGCGTTACAAATAAGCAAGGCTCCCGGTAGATGTCCAAAGTGATCATATCGTAGTGCGGGGAATGTATCTGCCAAAATAGTGGCATGATGTTAAATGATTACTGGAGCCCATAGACATCTACGACGTAAATGCGCCATCCACCTTGAAATATAAGTTCTAAGGTCTCAAGTATAGTTACAACGGCTGCCCCGCCTTTCGAACCGAAACGCATTACTGCTTCACGGCAGAAATAGGCGGGGTGGTGGAACCTACTCGCGCGGACCACAAGAGGTCCTACCACCAGTAAAAATTAACTATAATTATAACTAATAAATTTATTAATTTTCCAGTTACTGGCACAAATATCACAGAAAGAAGATGGAATCAACGGAGTCACAGAGAATTCTTTTAAGGTGAGTAAACATCATTGGCTACCTAGTTATACTCCAACCGTTCTACTTCCAGATCGATAGTCAGTGAACCTTGAACCAGAATATTAGGAGACGCGGGCCACCCGTCCCCTGACTATATCCAAGAATCTCAAACGACAAGGACAATATTTTAGTTAAAGATATTCGGCGTTCCTGGATGTCCTTGTTGTTGTCTCGTATCTGTGCCCACATATTGCGTACAAGTCCCTTGTCGCTTAACAACACATGCCTCTGATGATACATAACTTAACCTAAGTAGCCACGCCAGATACAAATGTCCTGGGCTGAGCGCATGTCCCCGCCAACCTACGTGTGGGTAGCACGTGACGTCAAACTAATACATACATCCGGGATATCCCGCTGGGTCCGAACCAGCGTGATTCGGGAATTCGTCAGCCAATTTCACTTTCGTTAGACGCGTGAATCGCAGCGTCGCTTCCTTTGATCTCCCTTGCCAGTCCCCAAACTGGAATATGAAGAGGATTATAAAAACTTTACAAGTCCAATTTTTTCTATGGAATACCAGAGAACCGTCTATTTTATTGGTGAATATAGGCAACGGGTCCAAGACATGTATCCTCCGACCACTGAATACCGGATATCCTGTCGCTACAAAATTTATAAGTAACGTATATTTTCTAGAAATACTTATTCCCGATGTACCCGGAGCTGGCACACCACTTCTACAAGTACATCCACAGAATCGGCAAGTGCAAGAACAAACACATACCTCTGTCTACGTTCAGAATGCAGTGCGAGAAGATACTCAGCATGCTAGACGACGCGGTCATCATTGAGACATACGTCAGGTACGGCCGTGTCGTGTCGTCTCGTGGACTCCACCGATCTGTTCGTTAAGACATTAATTTTGTCTTTTTCCAGAATGTTCAGTATGGAAACAGACGAGAATAACATGACACCAGACGGTCTCAGGAACATGCTGTACACCAGCTACAAGTTGTCCATGGACCACTATCCAGAAGGACCACAAACTTGTCTCATGGTAAGGTTAGATCATTCAAATATAGATAATAATAATATATTACACCACAAAAATTTACTTTAAAAAAAAAAATACAAGATTAGCAACGACTATCTTATTGTAGACTGGATTACAATAATGTATAACTGATAAAAAGGTTAATTATGTATAAACAGATGAAAGTAAATGAATAAATACGTAGAAAATATTAAGATCGTGTTAGAGATTCAGCTGAGATGTCAAAACGTGTCATCTCCACCAACGGCTCTACTAAGAGCCACCGTTCTTTTAATGTGTGTATAAAAGTACTCGCGTAAGATCGTCGCTGTGGTCCCCGGCCACACAAGGGTGGCTGGCGGGAGGGAGGGACGGACGGATATTCAGTGCTTAGTGCGATTTTACGTGATGTCACAGATCAACCAGACGCTATCGGCCGTGGTGGACGGCTGCTTCAACAAGAAGGACGTGCACAGCGTCGGCTTCGTGGTGCGCTGGCTCGAGGAGCACTGCCACCGGATCATATTCCCGGTCCACAGGTACGGGACATACTTACACCACTGTTATACTCTTCTCAGTCGGACACTCTTGCTAGAGTGGTCGTGGTTGCGCTGACGATGTACGTGCAGAAGCACCCGTTAGGTCCAATGCACTTCCAGATCTGGTGGTGGTTCAAACTGTGGACAGCTTAGAGAAGGCACCCGACATGTCTGCCGCAGGTACTGCGTGCACCTGCTGGCGACGCGGCACCGCGACATGGAGGCGCACGTGGAGTCGCGCGGCGCGGGCGCGGGGCTGGAGCTGGCCACGCCGGTGCTGGAGCGGGGCGGGGCGGCGCGGGGCTCGGCGCTGCTGCCGGTGTCGGCCGCGTGGCTGCTGGCCGCCGCCGCGCCGCCCCGCTACTCGCGCCCCGCCGCGCCGCCCGCGCCCTCCGCCGGCTGGCTGGTGGCGCGCCTGGTGTGCGCCGTGCCCTCGCACTGGACGCCGCTCTACTCCAGCTCCGACCAGGGCCTCGCCGCCAACAGGTACGGCCCCAGCGGCCTCGACACCCATCATTTACTCACTGCTCAATGTCTTATTTTAAATCGTCTTAAATCGTCTCTAAGAAGAAGTGCGAACATTCAGGCTGGTGAGCGACCTGAGAGCTGAGTAACTCGAACTTTAACCTGTATAAGTTTACAGCAGCCCGCGCCGGTGCAACGGCCGCCTGCTTCCGCCGAGCGCGATCACCCCACACAGACGCGCTAGATTAGTCTTGACCAAGTTTTAGTGGTCCACGGGTCCACCCAGGCACCAGCCAGGCGTGGCTCCGCAGCCACTGAACGCTCGTTGTTGAGAAATGAAATGTAAATGACCGCAGGTTCCTGCACCACACGCTGGCGTACCGCGGCCCCACCGTGGTGCTGGCGCGCGGCGGGCCGCTGCTGGTGGCGCTGTGCTGCCCCGCGGAGTGGCGCGACTCGCACTGCTACTGGGGGGACGCCGACTGCGCGCTGCTGCAGCTGCTGCCCACGTGCGTACCCGCCGCCCCGCACCTCCTCCCCCCCCCCGCACCCCCGCCACTATGTAGCCGCCGCGTGTGTGTGCAGGTTCTCGCTGATAGAGCGCGCGCCGAAGATGATATACCTGAACACGTCGATCCGCGGCTACCCCAAGGGTCTGCGCGCCGGCTCCGACCCGCGCCGCCCCGCGCTCGCCATCGCAGAGGGCTTCGACTCCTTCACCTTCAACGGCGCGCCCTACTCACTCGACAGCATTGAGGTACTGCACGCCGCATACTTGCCGCCAAGGGGGTTTGGAATTAAAACTACACGATTCATTCGATATTTGTATCTCATCAGGTGTGGGGCTGCGGGGACCAGGCATCGAGGGAAACCCAACTGGAGATCAAAAAGTGGCAAATACGGGAAGCGGAAAAACAAAGACAAGTAAGGATAATAGTTCTCCCATTTGGAGCATCCTAATCAGTGCCCACAATGCGCCCTCGTTACCCTCGTACCACATCCTCGCAGAGCAATGTGTCTCTGACAACGCCCTCCTCTGCCACATCATCTAAATATGGAAACTACATATTCCGCAGGTGAAGCTGTCGGCGGCGGACTGGATGGAACACCCGGACCGCTACCTGCTGGAGCTGGCGGGCCGCCCGCAGTACAACAACTCCGCCAGCTAGGCCGCGCCCCCTGCGACTCCAACTGGGAACCGTTGCCGCGCCGACGAACGAAACTAAAATAAAGACTGGAACGTGTAACCGAATACAGCCGAGCGGTAGCCCGAGTATCTGTAAGGATCTTAAAACTTAATAATTTATTAAGTTGGCAACACGCGGCTGTAATATAGTCTGTGGCGACAGACCCCGAAAAATGATAATTCCGCGCTAATTAATCTGCCAAATACACTCTTATGTGCCGCGGCGCTCCCGGGGGCCACGCACGCACGCTACTCGACGTGAACTCCGGGCTGTGTCTGTCTGCACGTTACGAAGCAAAACAGTTTGTGGTCAAAAGTGGAAGAAAAATACTGCAAATTATACATCGATTTTGTCCGGACACTGACCTCCCCGCGCTACGACTGCGGTGCCACCGTCCGTCACTCGGAGACGTTGAGTCGGGTCGGACAGTCACCGTCGCGCGCTAACTAGGGGCTGCTTTACGGAGTAGGACAGCCAGCCTTGTTATTAACGAACACCCCACACACAAGACGCAAAATAAAGACGTTAAACCTGATTGTTACAATTTTCATCGAAAATTCTCTACACATCTTATAATATAAAAATAAAATTAAGTAAGCTCTCGTAAGCTGCGTGCGTAATGTGAAGTGTGGGAACTGATATTGCGAATGCTATTGTAAGAAATAATATAGGTGACAAATGTGTAACTTGTCAGAGCCGTTTTGTACTGTGACGTCACGACACGGGCCCGTCGTCGCTCCGTGTGCATAGCTGCTGCTGTGGATCAATGGACCAAATTAGAATTAATAAGATTATAATATTTAGTATAGAAGTATTAAGGTAAATTGTAAATTTGTATTTTTGGCATTTTGTTTTGGAATCCTTACTTTCATGTGTATGGTTTTTTTCTATTTTAAGTGTCTTAATCTCAAAATTATAATCTCCTAAACTGGCATTTTATTTTTTTTTAAACCATGGCAATACCCTTCTTAGATATTTTAAAACGCCTACAAAAATCTAAAAGGTACACATAGTACACAACCGGTGACGCTAAGTGCTCCCCGAAATAGGGGCCAAGTTGCGAGTTATTTATAATATTAAAGCAGTAAACATATTGTTGTGTCACTTTTAGAACAAGTAAAGTGCCAAAGTTAACAGAAAATAGTTTTAAACGGAAGTATTACAAAAAATTCAATAGATCAAAAAATAATAAGAATACAATGAATTGCAAGGTAACGACATTTCGGTGGCTTTGGCCGGATTATTGGCCGACTGTTTGTTTAGTTGTTACGCGCAGTAGGTAACTAACTATCAAGTAACTATTCATTTTGAAACTGCTATTATTAATAATTTATCTTTTCGTGTTAATTTTTTTTTGTGAACGAGAAATGTAGTTTATTTAATATTGTGTAGATGTTCCTTGTGATGCATAACTGATTGTGAATGGCCTTGACTTAATAGGTGCTACTGTTTGCTTTACAAAAATATTATATTTTGTGAAAATAAAGAAATAAATTTGAGGAAACCGAGTCTTGTTTTTTTCCGAATTTTGGTGAGACTGATTTGAAACAGCACTATTCAATTTACGATAGTGTCATCGTTTGATGCGGCCCCCGGGCGACGCTCGTGCTGCACCATGTTGCTGGACATTTCACTACCACCACAAACTCATAATAAAACTTTAATACGTACAGACATACAAAGCTTCTAAAGTAATATTATAAAGAAGAATACGTGCTACCTACCTATTTGTAAATGAGTTGAAAACTTTTTCTAATTCCAAACAGGAAAATAATCGTTTTATTTTGGCTTCTAAGAATGGATTTTGTTCGTTAGAAGTTACTCAATGGCATTACAAAAAATAGCATTTTTTTTAAATAATCCTTGTCTATATGGTCAATGAGGTCTTTTGCCTGCGCAAGTACCCAAAGTCCAATACAGGTAAAGATACAAGCTATCTATAATTAATTACTGGTAGGGTATAAGACATGACTTTAACGTTTTTTGGCTTTTGCCGAAAAATTCAAACACTCATTGGCTGCTTCCTTTTATTACTACAATTTCACATATTTGCTTTACATAAAATTCATAAATTGTCTTAACCGGTAACCATTTTCGTAGATCGTCCTGGTCCTGACTTCAAATTGCAATTGTTTGTATATAACTTCGCTCAATTCGTGACAAAATACGCCATCATTTTGTGTGCCCGCCCCCGTGTTTTTTGGAGACCGGAAGTCAACAGAAGTTTTATTATAGTCGTGAAACTATTATTAAAGGCATGAATAAAATTATTCTACAGGTCAATAGTTTGACTGAATATTTACAAAAATGATGGGGATAAGGTTTGGCCCTAAATAAATATATTTTAATCATACTTCGATAGAGGTTGTTACTAATTTTGGGTCTGTTTATAATACTGCAAATTAAAATGATCCTAACAGTTTCATGACTATAGTGTAGAAATGGAATCAGTAACTTATTTACAATAATGTTTCAGCTCTTATAATTTAATTACGTGAATAAATATAATGTTCCTAACACTTGAGACATTAAGCTAAACGAATTGTTTCATTTTATTAATTTAACATTTCTCCAGATTTCATTGAGTAAATCTAAAATGGTAAGTTAGTAAAAAGTACTTTCTTAGGCAGTCCATATACAGTAAAAGCTCTTTATCCGCAGGGAATGTATTCCGTAAAATATGCTGCGAATACAAGAATTGAATATGAAATTGTAATTTACCTACATATGTATACGGCAATAGAGGGGATACGTTCCTAGGGGAAAGATAAAAAACATTTAATAACATACCTTAAGCATAGTTGTAATATGGTCTATTTTACCTTTTTATTAGTCAATTTGACGACGCGTTTACTAAGAATATTTGGTTGGATTCCTTTATATTGGAATCCTTTTTATCAATGTGTCCCACAATGTACCAATTAGATCCTCAAATAAAGAAATCTTTAGCCTCGAATAAAGGAACTGGGTCGGATTTTTTTAATCCGCGATTGAAGTAGACCTGAGGAGCTCTTGTACCAAAATTGTAATGATTTTAAGAAGATTAGCAAGACCCTAGCACATCTGAATCAATAGTTTGTGAAATTGAAGTCTATGATCGAGATTTTCCCCACAAAAAGTCAATTTATGTGTCAAACCGACTGACCAACATTTTACTACAGATTCATTTTATTGTGAGATAATTTCATTTCATTTTATCCAGCACCTACTGAGTTTTGTCTCATCTCTAATCATTTAACTACATTTTCTTCGTTCCATAGCAAATCTTCAGGGAATATAATTTTATTTCGTTAACATTATTTTTTCACACAACCAACATGTCTTCGACTTTTCTTGTAAGAGATTTTTGGCTTATCAGCCATGGCTCCCTTTGCGTACATGATGGATGATTTAACAAAAAAAAAAGAACAGCTGAGAAAATAAACAGAAATTAAAAATTTAAATAACCAAAACATTATACTATTATGTTCAATTTTGTTAATCGGTTGATATTGTAATATTTAATGTAATGGCGGTATACGCGGCTCATTTAACACGCAGCTTCCAAGGGACTCCATCGGTTTTTCAAGTGACAGCACAGGAGGCCCTTGGAACTACTTTAAAACCTGCTCTCAGGAAGGTTATTGAAGTAAGTATATCACTATATTATAATTTGTCCATATTCAAGACTATTCCCGTTAATTTCTTAACTAAAATAATTGTTGTGGTCAATTTAATTTAATAGTTAAATAAACTTCAAATTTAAGTTAGGAAAGTATTGAGTGTTAGTGACATGAACAACTTGCTTAATGGCCAGGATAGTATGAAACTTAATAAAGTTATACCTCCAGAGGAACAACTATGGTACTTGGTGGATTCTTCGCATCATAATTGTCAAATTCAAACAACATTATACTTAATTTGTTATACTACATTATACAACGGTTACTTACACACAGTCCTAAGACACAATGTAGAATATAACTTAATTTTTTTAATTTGTTTTAAATGAGGATGTAAAATTTGAAATGATTTCAGTATTTATCAGTGCTGTACCCTAACAAATGCAGCTGGTGCACTCATTGGTACGATGAACTGTATTTGCTGTTTGATTGTATAGTGCAGTACAATTACCTTAAATATTATGGTAATTCTGATTTAATTTATTATATTTTAGTCTTATCCTTTAAAATAATAATAATCTTTTAAAATTCTTTTTATTTTTGTATTTTTTAAGCTACTTTTCATAAGGTACTTTTTTTTAAAAACACTAGCAATTTCTGTAAAATATGTGAAAATAAGCTCATTACTAAAAAAGTTAAGTATGTATTTCATAGAATAATTGGTCCTGCCACTGAGATTAGAACAACAGTGGTATCGTTTGACATGAATGTACCAAGCATCTTAACTTTTAGGCCACAATGACTTACAAAAGTATTTACTGTAGTCCATAGACAACAATGTGAATGTCATCATCTTGAGATATGAGTTCGTAATAAAACCAGACTGCATAATTGTTATCATAAAGAGGCAAGATGGAGCCTCTCATACACACAGGTTTTTCACTGGTGGTAGG
The DNA here is from genome assembly GCF_030269925.1 of Bombyx mori. NCBI lineage: Eukaryota > Metazoa > Arthropoda > Insecta > Lepidoptera > Bombycidae > Bombyx > Bombyx mori. The sequence goes on from NC_085122.1 coordinate 399,172, forward strand.
ACCTCTTGGGAGTCCGCACGGGTAGGTACCACCACCCCGCCTATTTCCGCCGTGAAGCAGTAATGCGTTTCGGTTCGAAGGGTGGGACTTAGCAAGAAAGAAAAAAACAGATTAACGGATTGCTAATGATTTTAAAACCTCATTTATGGTTACAGCTGCATCTTTTTCTGAAAGTTTCTATGGTCTACTCCGGGTGCCCATATCGTACAGTAGTGAGTTCAGCATTGGACAACGTCTCCCAATAGACTTAGAGCGAGGATCTCTTGCACTTCTAGTATTGTTGCCATACGTTAAGGACAAAGTCGGTGCTATTATTGATAAATGGAGGGAAGACAATGAAGATGGGAAACTTGGTAAGGTATGCAATTAAAATTTGAAAATGTGACGATTAGAAATAGGTAGCTGACTACAACCTTTATTGTATTATTAATTATTAATATGGGAATATATAATTGCTGATTATGAGTAACTAAGTCTTTATAAACTAGAATATAATATGCGTGTCTGATTTGCACTATGTCAAATAGGCAACTTAATTAGTTAGGTTAAATACGTAGATTACTTAACTCTTCTGGAGATTGTACTATCTCAATAACATCCCACAACCAGTACTCGTTCCAATTGATCCCGTTGTTGTATCAGCTGTAGAGTTAGCTGGGCAGCGGAAGCTGTACCTCCTCAGTAGTTTCTTAGTCAGGTTAATGAATTAAACGTTCGGATACTGTTTGTGCATTTATGTATGTATTTTGTATTCGTACATGTATTTTAAGAGAACTATCAAGTAATGTTTGTTTGTAAGTAAGAAAAGGGAATCTTATAAAGACAATGATTGTCTGACAGGCAGGATGAGGGAAATTGACTCTGTTTAACTTTACTTTTAATTTTTACAATAGAAATGCCCTTTAAAAAACTTTTTTTTTATAATTTCCCACTGAGTTTTTGTTACTGGATCTTCTCAGATTAACGGGTTTTTTTTTACTGCTAGGAGAAATGCTGCTGTTTTGAAATTCAATAAGTATATAGAAATCAGCTTAAATGATTTCATATACATTATTAATGTGTGTTTTCATGAAACATAACAAATTGTATATTTAGTGTTCACAAAAAAATGTTAAATAAGGTAAAATTGGCTATCATCTCTATGACGTGTCATGTTCTTCAATCCCTTGAAATAACAGATATTAGTAATAATTAGACACAATACTAATAACATTAAAGACACGAATTCGCTTACATAACGAAGTCGTCATAAAGTTTACGACACCAGTACATGTTGTTGGTAAATTTTACAGTTATCAGCTAATGTAAATTATTTTGATAAAACTATCATTTCTGTTATATGATACAATACGCGTTTATCTAGGTTTTACAGCACATTGTAATTTTATATCAGAATCTGTCTTACTGAAGAGAAAGAGCTCCAATAGTTATACTCAATTATTGATGGGGCATGATATGACACAGGACAGGATCCGCTGGAGCCCGCCACAACATGAATACCTTAACACATTCACTGCCATGTGGGTCACCGGTTTATTTATTGCTTAGCTGGTTGGACGAGGTCACAGCCCACTTGCTGTTAAGTGGTTACTGGAACCCATAGACATCTACAACGTAAATGCGCCACACACCTTGAGATATAAGTTCTAAGGTCTCAGTATAGTTACAACGGCTGCCCCGCCCTTCAAACCGAAACGCATTACTGCTTCACGGCAGAAATAGGCAGGGTGGTGGTACCTACCCGTGCGGACTCACAAGATGTCCTACCACCAGTAAATCGACGTAGTTACTTCAGTGCGCCGCGTAGGGCACTGGTGACCTACATGGCAGTCGACGTGTTAAGAGATGAGGTCGTAGTCTCGATTACTTTGAATTACGGCTTCTTCCTTCACCGGACCGGAACACTGGATTATTCCGCGGCAGAAAAGGCACTTGTCTTGCACGGTGGTACCGACCATCACAGGTGCACAAAATGAGCACAAGTAAAACTATGTGCATTGATACAAGACCAGCGCTTGGGTGTATTATGGACACTGGTCATTCAGGACACGCGGGGCCGGCTTCGTTCGGCAGCGATAAAAGTGTACGCGATCCTCCACCTCGTGTACGAGGGTCTACAGCTGGTGCAGCTGGCGCGCTACCTGAGGGGCGGCTCCCCGTCGCACTCGCTGCCCATGGCGGCGCTGGGGCTCACACTGAGGAACGCGCCCCCCCAGGAACTGCCCGAGGACGAATACACCTGGAGTGATTTATTCAAGAATTTGTCGTCTGGGCAAATCGGGTACGATTTTGTATTTGGTATTCATTGATAGTTTTAACAAGAATACAGTAATGTTTGTATTATATAAGGCCGTCAGCGCAAAAGTGGCCTAACCCACAATTTTTCATATTGTATGTATTACATTATTTAAAACTTATTAAATTTTGGTGCAAAACTGGCCTATCCCTGGTTTCATTCATAGATAACAGATGGCTTTGTAAACATTATGTTTGCGCGTATTGTATTTGCCTGTGAAGCAGTGTAAAAGTAAATCTAAGCCTTGTTATCTCCATACTACTAATCATGGTGAGTTTAAGCCACTTTTGCGCTGACGGCCTCATATAGCGTCTGCAATCCGTTCACAGCGACCGCCGGAACCGCCATTCTGTGTGCTTAGTGCGAGTTTTATAACGTTCTCGATAGCGTAAAAGATAAGATAATTTTGTATGCGGTTGGAACAGTGCCTCTAGCGGCAAACGTACGCAAACGATCCCATTCCACACAAATATGAGCTAACTTTTACGACATCGAGAACGTTAAAAAACTCGCACTAAGCGCACTGAATAAAATCCGAACAAGTTTGAATTAACGTGAGTCAGAGAAAGCGTCCTCCTTCCCCCGGCCCCCGCGCGGCCCGCAGTGCGGTCGGGCGGTCTCACAATACGTGCTATCTCTCTCTTGTAGGAGCGCAGCCCTGACGTTCCCCATGGTGGGCGGAGCGGTGGTCCGCGGCGCAGAGTACGGCGCCTTCGTGGTGCAGCTGCTGCGCTGGTGGCGCGACCGCGGCGCCCCCCCGCCCTCCCTGCCCGCGCCGCCCCCGCCCGCAGTAAGCAACACCCTGCAGTCCACACACAGATCTATGTCGCTGACCATAAACGAGGCTAAGGTCCTGCTCCGGCGACCGGAGGCCGCGGCGACTGCTGCGGCGTCACGTTACGTAGACGCGACATTGCTTTAAGTCTGATGTCTTGAGGCGGGCGGCAGTGTTCACGCCGCGGCCTCTGTGGTCCAGTTATCACTTAACGCCAGGTGAACCGTGAGCTATCGTCTATACATATAGTAAAAAAATGTGTGCGTGTACTAGTGTACACACGTAAGAAGTGAAACATTAATGCTATCCCTACTCCGTTGGAGAAAGTGAAAGTACTCTTCGTCTGAACCAACCGTGGTAGGGGCAAGAAAAAGATGGCGCGTAACGGAAAAATGTGACGCGTAACCGAAAAACGTGACGGTAAATTTTTTTCCAACGCCGATAAGGAAGTTTCACTTCAAAAAGGGTGCGTGTACTTATGTACGCGCGTAAGAAGTAATACTTTATTTTTATTAAATTTATTTCTTTTTTATATATTTAAATTTTAATCAATTTGAAAAAAAATCGATTAAACAACATCCTCAAACACGCATATTGGTAATTCTCGGTACGGTTCGGAAAGTTCACCTGCGGCTATATTCAGACTCGCCAAGTTACGTCGGTCGTATTGTAATGAGCGATTTAGTGGGCAACTTCATTTCTGTTAATTTTGTGTCACGGTGCGCGTGCATCGTAAAATTTCACTCTCATCAATTTTTCATAACGCGCCTAAAGAAGTATAACTTCAAAAACTACTTTAAGCATATTACGGTAGAATTAGGATCGTGGCGCATAAAATAAATCTATCACTGTTGCACTTTTAATGTTCTCTTCCAAAATCTTGTTTTTATGATTAAAAATTTATTGACACCTATTTCAAGCCCTGCTCATTCAATCGTCTTCGCCACCTTGCTTTCTGTCATTTTGTTTGTCATTCTCTTTCCCTTTCTTACCGTTAAAAACATTTAGTTAGATAACCAGGGCCGGATTTAGAAGTCTGGGGTCTTCGGGGCAGCAGAGGAGCGGGGGCGGCGCCCGGCCCTAAATTATTTTCCAAATAGAATGAACAACTTTTTTCAGTTGAGTTTTTTAATAAATAATTTATTGTGAAACCACGTAGGTTCTCTTAGTATTTAACGAACATACATAAATATAATCGGAGACAAGAATTATCTAAAATTAAATTTCGAAGGGAAAGATGTTTACCAGTGTTTACTTGTCGAAATTTGAAATCTTTTTTTCCAAAATCTATAGTGGGGACCCTCCGTTTGTGGAGGCCCCGGGCTTTTGCCCCGGTTGCCCTCCTCTAAATCCGGCCTGTAGATAACTTCAACAAAATACCAGTTTATAGAATTTAATTACGCGATAGTAGATGTAACATCAATGGACGCGCGTGCACACGGGCGCGTGACGTCACTAGATGTAGTCGAGTGCTGTGTGCTTAGTGCGAGTTTTTTAACGTTCTCGACAGCGTAAAAGTTAGCTCATATTTGTATGGAGTGTGATCGTTTGCATACGTTTGCCGCTAGGGGCGCTGTTCCAACTGCATCCAAAATTGGGTTAACTTTTACGCTATCGAGAACGTTATAAAACTCGCACTAAGCACACTGGTGTATGTTGCAGAGGGCGGAGGCGGCGGCGGCGCGGAACCGCTGCCCGCTGTGCGCGGCGGCGTGGCGGCTGCCGACCGCGCTGCCCGTGTCGGGGTCGGTACTCCGCCTTTAAGCCTAGTTCGGACTAGACGAGTATTTTAGTCGAGTACCGAGTAATTTAGTGGTTTTTTATTTTGTTAACCTACCTTTTTTTTTTTTTTTTTTTTTTTTTTCTCGGGGGGAAATCCTCATGGACTACCTTCGCCTAGGGAAAAGCGAAGGGGCGTGCCGGACTCCTACCGGCTAAAACCACCCCGGTGTCCACCCACACGTGCGCGCAGGGCCGCGGGAATCCAAAATTCTTCCGCAGCCCCACACCAGTGCTGGCCCGGTCTATCCAGGCCTCGTCTCCTGCACGGAGTAGTGAGGCGTTCAGCTACTCCGTGCATCGCCTCAGAGGCACGCGCCGACACCCGCATGCGCCTCCGTCTCAGGTCCATCGAATAGGGGGCGAGGGCTTTCCCAAGTCCCTCGCCCCTGGACCCATTCATGGGGGGCGGAAAAGGGCATTGTCCGCCCTTGTCCTGCGCCCGGTGCGCCTTCTGCGGCCGGGAAAGGGAGTCGAGATCTCCCTCTCCCGTTCCGCAGTTTCCTTCTGCGACATCACGTCCTCGCAGAAGGACACCACCGCGTCCCACGACTCTGCGCTGCCGACCATCCTCCGCACTACGGCCGGCAGCGACAGATCGCTTCCTACTTCATTTGTGAGGACACGGCGCTGCTCCTCCCAAGCTACACACTCGGCGAGCGTGTGTTGCGCCGTTGTTAACCTACCTAAGCTGAGAGCCTTGAGAGGCTATTTCAGCGTAACCTTAACTAGTAGGTGAGCTCACGGGGCTCAAACCTGACGACGTTGCTAACACGAACCCTAGCAAGAGCCGTGCTTCGCAGAATCTACCACCGGATCGGAAACGCGACCCACTGAGAAGATCCGGCGAGAAACTCAGTGGGCTGTGTCTGAGGGTTAATTTACTCGTCGAGCCCTTCGTCGCAAGCGACGGGTTCGACGAGAACGATGACCGATGCTTGACGTACCTAAAAGCACCGTTAGTGGATCGGGAGGATCCGAAATGACGTGTTTGGAGCGACGTCGACTGCTTTCCATTCTGAATTTAGTGGCTAAACTACTCGCTACTACACAGAAATCGTTCGCATTACGGTCCAGTACAGTACACAAGTGAGTGGTGTTTTGCAAGATGAACAGGCTGCAACGCAATAGAGTGAATAAACTGATTAAGCTTATCGTAATGGCTATTTTAGAAGAGATGGATGAGGAAATTTCTGTGATTAAGAAAAATAAGTTATGGGTACAAAAATGGATCGATAGAAGATATAAACTAGGAGCTACTAATTGTCTTCTGAAGGAATTAGCATTGGAAGAGATCCCAAAGAATACTTCGATAGTTTGAGGATGTCCGAAAGTTGTATGAATTTTCTGTTAACGAAAATACACTCTCGAATTCAGCGTTAAGATACCCATTTGAGAAGTGCCACTAATGAACTCGACTAATCAACGGGTTCGGACTTGTTTAGTCAGTGAGCCAGTGAGCACGGACGCATGAATAAAAATAGAACAAAATGGATTGACTTGACTAAATTATTTACTAACCTACTCGATTAAATTTTTGGTGCTCAGACACATTTAGCCACTAAATTACTCGGTACTCGACTAAAATACTCGCCTAGTCCGAACTAGACTTTACACATACTTATGTCATTAGGATTATCCTTAAACTACTCATTTGTCTCGCGAACACTTTCAGGTACATATTCTGCTACACGTGCATATCGCGGCACGTCCGCGCCCGCGGCTGCTGCCCGGTGACCTCACTGCCGGCCGCAGAGTCCTCTCTCGTCAGGGTATACTTAGACACACAATAAGATGCAACATTCTCTACCTCTACAAAAATTATATTAGTGGTTATGGATAAATTAATGTTAACGATAGGTATTTATTAAACTGTTATTCTTTAATTGATTGTATTATTTTATTTTTTAAATACAAAAAAATGTTTAGAGCATTCCTCGCGGAGGGGAGGGACCGGCGTTAGTTTCCAGGTACAGTAAAAAACATGCCGTGTTCGTTTATATATATTTATTTCAGAAATATACACCTGAAACTATTTAAAATATCATATACGATGCACTGAAATCCAACAGGTTACCCGAGCATACCAACCGATGTAATTATTTCTAAGAAATGTCACGAATATTTCAATGATTAATTTGGTACAGAATACTGTGTACTACTAGGATATGCTGACTTCATAGAGTAACAATAACAACTGGACCTCAAACAGTTCCCACCCGTCTTGTGCTGACGAACTTGTCCCATACAGCACATGTGTAACAGCTGTAAGTAATATATACTAAAGATGAGGCGTATTTACGCTACCAGGTTTTCACTTCGAAGTTCAACGCCCTGGTACGACCAAAAAATACTTGCAAGTATGAAAGTATATATGCTGAAGTCGGATGCTCAAAAAACTAGAACATTCACATGAAAATACTGCACAGGAGAATGATTCATGTTTAAAGTTTAATTTAATTTAAATTTATACTCATTGCATGTATGTGAGATGATATTTATGGTTTTAAATCAGTACTATAAAATCGCGATTTTTATCAAATTTCCACCTGATGCAGAGCTGCGATTTGTAAAATTTGAATTTCACAGTCACTGGAAGACCCTTATAAATAAGAAGGAAAAATTACATTTAATTTTCATGAACAAAAAATTTAAAAAACGTCCAGAATTGTGACCCGACTCGAACTATATTATTATTCATATATATATATATATATATTGGTACTTGAAAATCTTTCATACTAACAAATACTTTAAAGTATTTTTAAAACCTGGTTTTCGACTCTAGTATTTTTCCGTACACGTACTTAGAAGCCCTGGTATTCAATTTTACAAGTAGGTATGTCTCATCGCTAATATACCTATACGTTACAATGGATTATTGGCAATGGTTAATTAACTACTTTAATAGTTCGACTAGCGTTCGCATCTACAAATGCGCATTGAATGAATACACTTCGTTACGTATCACGCTTCACAGCATGAACCTGCAACCGAAGGTTAACACAGCGCCGCCTCAGTTGTAGTTCAAATCTCAAAAGCGCGGCCAATCGTGATTAGTAGATTTTGGTTTAAAGATAATTTTATTGTATCGGCAGTGTCGCCAGGTCGACCAATGTGCTTGTGATAATTCAAATTCGTAAGGAGTTGGAACGTTTAGCAAACTTAGTTGCCGCTAGGGGCGCTGTTGCAACTGCATACAAATTTGAGTTAACTTTTACACCATCGAGAACGTTAAAACACTCGCACTAAGCACACCGTTAACAGCAACGTTATGGTACAGTCGGTTACATCACTGTGTCGTGCCGTGTACACTTGCGGCGAAACAACCCAAAGCACGCGCGGCCTCACACGTCAGAGTGTAAATATCATGGATTATTAATCGTTTGGAATTGATGAATGTACAAATGTGAGAAACTTAACATGTCACTAGCAACCGGAGCACATGACCTAGATGTAACAAAAACACTTTTCAAAAAGCGTTGTTCAACTATGAATCCTACTTTTACATTTCCGTGTTACAAGTATTCTACGTCCACAATAACGTTGTGCAGGTAGTAGTGTGCGAGCTGCCTGCCGTCCAGCACCAGCGCGAGGCGCGGCGACGTGCCCCCCCGCAGCACGGGCACGGCGTCCCCCCACGCTCCCGCGCCCCCGCGCAGCCCCGCCACGTGCTCGCGGAGGGCGGTGCGGCTCGGGAAAGTCAACTCCCCGTACGCATAGCCGCCTGCAGCCGGTTCAACCACCTTCCAGTTTTGTGTGCTCTCAAAGTATCCGCCTTCACCCTGCAATCCAAAATTATGATATCGCACTAAGCAATAGGACTAAGATACTTAAAACCGAAAAACCTGTGCGATGGAGAGTGAGCAGGATCGCGGTGCGGTTTACCTCGAAGGAGGAGACGGCATAGTGGTTGTTTTTCTTCGCCACAACGACGGAGATGACGCCCCCGCGCTGGTCGACGATGGGCGTGCCGGCGATGTACCGGTTCGCAGACTCGAAGGTCGGCGCGCACCGCCACTGCGCCAGGTGCCCGTCGCTTGACACTATCAGTATGCGCTTGGCTCTGTTTATGAAGACCTAAAAGATAACTTATTCAATTAAAATAAGGTTTGCCTTTATTTATTGAACATTCATCCTTCATGTCGAATACTAAAATGAAATACGAAGGAAAACGCATTTCGACTTTCTTTTATTCCCTACCTATGCTGATAGCCTTGAGGCTATATCAGCTTCTCCTTGACGTGTAGGTGAGCTCACGGGGCTCAAACCGGGAGTGTTGCTAACACTGGTCCTAGCAAGAGCAGTGCTTCGCAGAATCTACCGCCCGATCGGAAATGCGACCCACTGAGAAGATCCGGCGAGAAACTAAGTGGGCTGCATTTCTGCATATTGCACTATTATTTCACTGTATCCGTGTTGTAATTTGATGTGGTCCTGCTACCAGCGGCCGTGTCTCCGACCATAATTCTTTATAGTAATTGGTGGGTCATGGTCGTGGGTTAGAAAAGCAGAATGGTGTTAGAGGATATTATTACTGACTGAAAACCGATGACTCTGAAGTCGTTGGGTCGCCGTGCCATATCATATGATTAGCAGTTAAATAATTTAAACAAATAACAAGTGCCCGGTCACACACTGTTGCCTGACCCCTAACTAAGATTAAGATTTATATACATTTATTGATATTAAGCACCCAGACAAAGAACAAACAAACCTGTTTGTCACGCGAATGTTTGTTGAAAGTGCCAATCGAACCCACAATTCGTGACCCAGCAGTAAGTAGCGCCAAATATTGCGACCCAAGTCACTTAGCTGGACTATTCTTTATTAGGACTTAGAGGAACCGCTCTCGAAACCAAATCAAAAACCAATAGGCCCTAGCTCCCTGCAAGAGGTCTCCAAAACTCTCGCATCCAAGGAACTTTTGTACCTGGAAGCACTCAACTGAACCAGTATCAAACGAGATACAGTTTTATGCGCTGCACGTTTCCGGCTCATGAAATATGAAGTAGAAAGACATGAATTAAAAGATGACTATCTGTTGTTTGATCCCATTGTAGTTCTGATACCGCAACATATTGCGGCTGCTGTACATTTGTGTCGTATTGGGTCCAGGAGCGATTCCTCTACATATTGCGGACAGAAATACATTCATAAACAACCTTCTCAGCAGTATTCTCGTCGAGTCTAACGTAGGCCAGTTCCTCGAGCGGCGCCAGCAGTTCGTCGGTGAACACGCCGCAGTAGTGGTGCGTGCTCTCAGCGCGTCGCTCCAGCTGCGAACAATGTGCACGCATCAAACTATCTTTCCTCGTGCCGTTGAAACAATTATACAGATGATTTTGTGCAGAATCTGCCGCGACAGAGAAACGTGACAATTTCTGAAACGTTTTCCGTCTTTTTTCCTACCTAAGCTGATGGCCTTGACAGGCTATATCAGTGTAGCCCTAAGTAGGAGAGCTCACGGGCTCAAACCTGGCGATGTTGCTAACACTAACCCTAGCAAAGGCAGTGGCTTCGCAGAATTTACCACCGGATCGGAATCGCGACCCACTGAGAAGATCCAGCGAGAAGATCAGTAGGCTGTGTCCATATTATAGTTTACTCGCCGAAGACTTACTTACTTCGACGAGAAAGGTGACCGGTGCTTGAAGTACCTAAAAGCACCATTAGTGGATCGAGAGGATCCGAAGTGACTTGTTTTGGGCGACGTCGACTGTTTACCATTCGATCGGAAGGATCGGGAATTAAACTCACCTACATCTCGACACAGACATGGCTGTACCTCTGGGATTGCTCATGTCTATGGTTGGTCGTAACTCCTTCTACCGGTCCGGAAACTAAACTGTCACTGTATCTAAAAAAATTACTTCGTACCTGAAGATGGTATTGGTTCCAGTAACCAATTAACACTAGACAAGGCCAAGAACTTCTGCCCAACAATAGCAAAATATATTAACATGAGCAGGTCTGGTCGAGAGTGAACATTACGGAAACGTAAGTAATAACCTCTTCGGGCGGGCAGCAGTGTATCGGCAGTATGGACCCCACGCTCGCGTACTTCTTGCCGTTTCTCTCGTGTATTTCAGCAGGAATACTCATCGACTCCACTATGCCCTTGTAATTCTCGTTTAGTACTGTGCGCTTAGACATTGCAGTTTTCTGTAAAATAAAATTATATAAACAGCTTTTTCATAGCCCGTCTAAGCACAACTACACTACACGATCGTTATGGACATGGGCAATACCAGCCACCAGTGAAACTGACCAATACGGGTGTAATCTTTCCCAAATACAAAAAGTCTAATAACTTACGACTTTCAAGTCGAAAACTATATTCATTTTCAATGATAAGCTAAACCTGAATAACTCATTTTTCATTAAATTTAGAGGACTTGTTATTTCGATCGAAGGCCACTGTCGAACCGAAGCAAAAAAGGCAAAAAACATTAGTATGTACAAGACCTAATAGCATCTCTACTCTGTAAAACTTTTTATTTTTGTCTAGTGACTATTATCGATCTTTATCTTTACAGACATCAATAAAAAAATGGTGAAATATTCCGTTTTATTCATCACAATGTCAAATTAACAGAGGAAAATGGCTACAACCTAAAATGAAATTATTATAGTGTTATTGTTGGTTAGTTGTGGTTGAATGGGTAGGGAAAATAAGTCGTGGAACATCAATCACTGAGCGGACACTGGAATAATTAAATTAGGCGACGAAGAAACCACGAATCAACTGGAAATTTTGTGTTTTTACTTTTTGTTCTATTAACGCGTTAACGCCATATATATTAATCGAGTATTTTCATTCAGGCCACGGTGCTCACCGGTGAACCTTATCTTACTGAACCAGTCGAGCCATGAAGGTCACCCGTGAGCCTATCAATATATCTAAGCTAAACAGTAAAAGTCACTATTTTTTATGTTCCGTGCAAATTATCGTAATGTTACGCGCTGGGGTTCGGGATAAATAAAAATTCTACCGAATTACAAGTTAACACTGTATTAGCACTTAGAACACTTAAAACACTCAAAAAACACTTTAAAACTCTCAATTCGCTTCTTATACTCCGCTTCATGTGATCCGTTCGCTGTTTCGCTTCGAGTAGTTTCAATTACAAACTGCCATTTCTGCAACGCTTTTATAGCCGGTACCACATCCCTAGAATTTTCGAGAATATTGCACCCATTTCTAGTATTGGGTTTCCGCTATCTGACAACAGATGGCGTTGTGCTTCTCGGGCGTTCTGATCCTTCGCTATTCGTTCAACTATTCGGTGATAGATGGCGTTACTCTTACCGGTGTAACAGTATTTTATGAATTTTAGAATGAAAATCTGAAGTTGATAAAAATTACTTATTCCCTGATTTTGACTGATTCTTTGGTGATTCTATCATAAATAGATGAAATACACCCTTTCGGTAAAAGTGCTTTACGTGTCCCTTGCACGTTGAAGATAAGCGTTTCCTCAAAGGACCGAAGTGCCAATCAATGTACCAAGATTTATTTCAATTGAATAATGACGCGCGATAAAATAAAACACAAACACCCAATATACAAACAGGAAAATACTAATTAGATTAAACGTATTTCCAAGAAGATTAGGGCACCCAGTGCGAATGGAATATAACAAGAGCGTACCTTCTTCAACATTCGAAGATCCAACTCAACGATTCCGGTCATTTTGTTTACACATGTGTTATGTAAACATTTACAAAATACACAAATCTCTATCATAAACATTTACAAATCAACATTCAGCATTTGGAAACGTCATTGACCGCTCCCTGATATTACGTAGATAACAAATAATTGATTGTTACATATCGGCTTATGGTTTGTTTATTCAATGTCAAATATGAATTGATTTCGTAACGGATTTCAAAACATGTGAATATCTTAATAAGATTATGGGAACCTAGAGTTTTCTAAAGTATTTACTGAAACAGACACTGATGCGCATTGTGAGCCCGGATCAGCACTACTGCATTTCTTTTTATTGCTTAGATGAGTGGACGAGCTCACAGCCCACCGAGTGTTAAGTGGTAACTGGAGCCCATAGACATCTACAACGTAAATGCGTCACCCACCTTGAGATATACCTAAGTTCTAAAGTCTCAGTATAGTTACAACGGCTAATAGTACCAACAAGCGTTATTTATCGATGGTCTAGTTTCAAAATTAAATAAATTATTATCATTGAATAGTGTAAATATTTCAAACTTTAGAATTTGCAAATGTAAATAGAAATAACTTTTTGGCGCAGCTACAAAAGCTAAAACAGCTACAAAACAACTACAACTTTTAGTAGATAGCTAAATCAGTCAGACTTTCATGGAATTATATGAATTCCTTTTTTTCGGACACTATATCGAAACATCACTTATAGCAAAACTGAGATCAACCTAACGACACTTCATATTATGTTGAATCCGTCGATAGTTTATATTTTCAGAGCTTGCCAATGAATTACATATACAAACAATCAGAGAACCGATATGCTCGAAAAATATAACGGCCTACGGCAGTGGGGTAAACAAATTAGGATATCCGCCTCAAATCTACAACTACCTCAACCTTTTCAGTTTGAAGTCTGTTGATTAGTAGATTCAATTCAAATTTAAATTTCAGAAAAGTGATTTCTACTCAATTCCAAAAAAAAATTGGATAATGAAGGTAAAATTCACGTCCGTACGTTTCTTAGTAGGTAATTCGTAGGAAAGTTTTCACGGCATTGTCACGGCTATGTTTGCGTCATTTGAAATTATGATGACACATAGCACTGCCTTTATTGTCAATTAATTTTCAGTGTTTATCTTACCTACCTTTTTATACATTAATAATACTCGTATTGTAAAACACTCTGTTAGCAACAAATTTAGATTTGAAAAGACCTCTCAAATGTTTAGCGAAGCCAGCTTTGTTTAATACCAAGCTATTTGATATTAAATTAAATTCAACTCACCTTAGAAAATAAATCGGAAAATCAACAAGCAGCGACGACCTCTCGCGACGCGACACAGTACGAAATGATTTTATATTAAATCTTTTATCTTAACTATAAAACTGATTAACAGGGAAATTAAGATCGCGTTTCAAACATTTATTTAAAAATTTAATTTTCGTATCAATTTTTTATATTAGTATTTATTGTATTTTAGATCATGTCGTGTGGCAAATTTTGATTATAGGATTTTAATGAGTGTTCCATTTGCGAACAAGACCGCTCGTGTTGCTCCGAGTAGTGTGCAAACTAGGCTGTTAGCCAAAGTATAGGATACGAGAATCGTTCTTCTTTTATAGGTCACTAGCTGCTACCTGCAGCTTCGCTCGCGTGGTCATGGAAAAGCGTCAGAGTTAATTTCCCCCCGTAACGAGATATTTTTTCGGGATGACAGCATAGCTTATATTCGTATATATAAATTTTCTGACTTAAACTATCATTTTTAAAAAAAACATGTCAATCCGATGCTTCGTAGCGACGTGAAAGAATGGCAAACAAACATAATTTCACATTTCTAATATTAAAAAATATTAATGTAGATAGTTATTATACGGATGGAATAAGTTACGGTGTAATTGATTTCTATTTTCAATTACATAAATACACGGTTGAATAACGTGTCCATTGATTGTATTCACAACATTGAACCAAGAACTTAAATAAGACATACCTACGGGAACACGATTGTGTCGCAATTTCTCTTAATTAAATTTAGTAATTAAACAAATATGTTTAATATGATGCCTACATTTTTAAATTTGTTTCAAAGTTCAATGGAAGTCAATCGTGAACATTTGTGAAGTTTTATTAGAAAAAATTGGTAACCGCCTGCGGGATTCGAACACTAGTGCATCGCTAGATACGAATGCACCGGACGTCTTACCTTTTAGGCCACGATGACTTCTAAAGTCCTGTTAAGTGCCTGAACGTAACAGTTTTATTCTGCTCCAAATTGAAACTTTACTTAACGAGGCACTTACCTACGACTGTTATCTATCGTTAATCACTTGCACATTGATTAAGTAAAATTCAAAATATTTCAACTTGAAACTGTGGGTAGTAAAATAAATCCGGCTCGATCATAGGCCGTTAACTATTGTTCGACCTACTATAACAATAATAATATGGCTCCGCATTCAAACCTTGCCTGAATAAACATCTCAAATTGCATAAGAAGATAAGTTCATTAAACTCACCATATAAACGTACTTATAGTGCGTAGATATATATTAATAAAGTAAATAACGCACCGTGTCATATTATGACTAACCATGTAAATTGATATAAGATACAAAAAATAAACTAGATAGGAGTAGAACTGGAATCCCACCAATCAGCGGAAAGCTATGGTCGACAGTGTGTGCAGTGTGCTTAGTGCGAGTTTTTTAACGTTCTCGATAGCGTGAAAGTTAGCTCATATTTGTATGGAATGGGATTGTGTGCGTATGTTTGCCGCTAGGGGCGCTGTTCCAACTGCATACAAAATTGGGTTAACTCTTACGATATCGAGAACGTTAAGAAACTCGCACTAAGCACACAATACGATTGGGAACATGGACAGGGAACGAGAAATAGAATGATAGAACGATAAAGTGTCTGTGTATGTTGGAGATCGACTGAAATAAAAAATGAGGTGTTCCATTTCGCTTCATTGGCGGAGCCGCTACGGTAATTGTGTAATGAGGGTAAAGCTCCAGACAACGAAGCTCATTTTCACTACAATGGCGTTGTCCCTGAGGCATTGTCTCGCATTCGAAGCTCCCACCCTTTAAACAGAAACTTATCATGTCACGCGTCACGCGTCACGGCAGACACGGGCGGGATGATTGTGCTTGCTCATATGGGCCGTTTTCCAATTACAGCACAAGAGCGCATTATGCGGCATAGTGCTCAACTAAGCTTCGGAATAATTCGGCATTGTGCGTCACTGAGTCGCATTGTGCTCTGTAATTGGAAAACTACCATTAAGTAATGGTTAATTATAGAGCATAATGCGACTCAGTGACGCACAATGACGAATTATGCTGAAGCTTAGTTGAGCATTATGCCGCACAATGCGCTCTTGTGCTGTAATTGGAAAACGGCCATGGGTTCATAGCGAACAACAAGTATAAAATTATCACATTTTTTCGTGAATTAGGTTTGCTAACCCGTTCTCGTGTACGTATAGGTACCTACACATTTATGTAGAATAAACTCTAAACGCCACTCAAGAGAAATTTAACCTCGGTATAATAGCATTCAATACAAGAATACCGGTCATCTTAATTAAGAAACCACGGAAACTTCATAAAACACCCTCAACTGAACAAAGTAGAAGAAGAGAACTCATAATAATATCCCCTACTGCGTAGATTTAGACGTATTACCTAAAATACACAAGAAACTTTTCTGGATGGAACGGATCGAACTAATTGGTATTTGGGATGTATAAATGTTCTTTTATAAACGCCGAAGTCAATCGCTGAAATATTTGTTATACAAAGTTTACAAACTAAAGTATAAATAGCACGACAACTTTGTCATCGAGTGTACATAGGACGTCAGGGCCACTGAAGTCGAGGGAACTTACCGACCATAGACAAACGACGCCATTCATTAATTTAATGAATATTATAATAGAAATCGATTAGAAATGTAGGACCATTCTTCTAACCCTTATGTCGGACGATTGCACTGTTCTGTCAAACTCTTATGAATAGTTAAAATACAATGCGACGCAACTCATAAGACGTTTACTACGAAATTTAACAAGAATGGATTCAAATACCAAATGTTTTTAGAAATATTAAAATTTTATAATATTAGGACAGGAAGTAAGAATTGACATTATCACTCACAAACAAGTATTTTAATAACATTAAATGGTCAAGTGTTCAATCGATATTATTCGATATTCACGGAAACAATTGCATTGCGACTAATAGAGCACTACACCCTACACCACAGATTGTAGAACGAGATAGTATAGGATTCCTAGTGTGTGTGAATGTGATAAGTGTATTATTGTTTAGTGTGTAGTGTGTACTGTTTTGGTTATGTTCCGCGCAGACTAAGAACTGCCGAGTTTTTTTTTTCTACCTATGCTGATAGTGATAGCCTTGAGAAACTATATCAGCTTCTTGTGGACGTGTTGACTCACGGGGCTCAAACCAGGAGTGTTGCTAACACTAGCCCTAGCAAGAGCAGTGCTTCGCAGAATCTACCACTGGATCGGAAACGCGACTCACTGAGGTCCGGCGAGAAACTCAGTGGGCTGTGTCTGTGGGTTAATTTACTCGTCGAGCCCTTCGTCGCAAGCGAAGGGTTGGCGGAGGGCGGTGACCGGTGCTTGTGGTACCTAAAAGCACCGTTAAGGGATCGGGAGGATCCGTAATGACGTTTGGGGCGCTGAGATATGAATACTGCCGCTGTATCGATTTACTTTACATAAGAAATGTGTACCTACCTATTGTTCAGAGCCGAGGTACGTATCAGCTGTAACAATGATAGCGGTAAGTGTGTGCCACCTCGCTCGCTTGTGCTATTGATAGACAATATCTTGTTTATTCCGAAAATATTTACCTACTTGGGAACATTTGTTTTCGTCGTTAGGATTCTTTTTAGTTTACATTATATACAGTCATATACCAGTACTTTGTTGTGGTGAAAAAATAAACATTTATTAATAATTAAAATATATTTACAAAAATCTGGTTATTATTATAACATTAGCAAAATTCAGTCATTATTTGATGAATATCGTTTTCTGTGTAAGATTCCGATGGCGGGTGGAGGTGGGCGGGTCTACTTGCTCATCTGTAACTGTTATAAATGAATATAATGTCATGGTCGGTGCCGCTGGTGAGCCGGGCTTGCTGCAGGCGGCGCGGCGCGGTGGCGCACAGGCGCGGGGAGAGCGCGGGGTCGCGGTACAGCAGCCGGCGCGCGGTGTGGCCCACGAGCAGCACGTAGTGGCCGCGGTAGTAGTTGCTGCCGAAGCAACGTCTGCCGGAACACCAGCACTACATTATAAAGACTGCCCGGAACAAAATGCCCAGTAGGCAGCGGCTTGGCTCTACCCCTGACATTGCTGAAGTCCATGGGCGACGGTAACCACTCACCATCAGGTGGGCCGTATGCTCGTCTGCCTACAAATGCGATAAAAAAAAAAGTATCTTCATTAAGATATTTAATAGATATTCGAGGTTTAAGTGTACTTGTGGAATCGTTGGTTCTTCACTCATCCGTAGCACAGGACAAAACCTAGGTTTGGGCCGTTTCATGTGGAGCCCCTATTGTTATACATCAGTCTTACCTGAATTCTGCTTTCAGCTTATTGTGTTTGCACAAGTCGCACGACAACAGACCCGCATCCACAAGTACTATAGCCGGGCCCCGATCAGTGAGGTGGGAGACCAGCTCCTTCATAGAGACAGATCGCTCGACAGCCTGTACACCCGAGTCGAGGGCGTCACGAAAACGACTGTAAACCCGTTGTGTATCCTGGATGACAAACGATAACAAATAACTGCTTCATGTCCTAAATTGTATAATTAAGAAAATAAATTTAAAAAAGTATAGGATTGTTTGACTAATTATCATTTCTGCTGGTCATGCCCAATTTTTTTTTTTTTTTTTTTTTTTTTTATTGCTTATATGTGTGGACGAGCTCACAGCCCACCTGATGTTAAGTGGTTACTGGAGCCCATAGACATCTACAACGTAAATGCGCCACACACCTTGAGATATAGTTCTAAGGTCTCAGTATAGTCACAACGGCTTCCCCACCCTTCAAACCGAAACGCATTACTGCTTCACGGCAGAAATAGGCGGGGCGGTGGTACCTACCCGTGCGGACTCACAAGAGGTCCTACCACCAGTAATTACGCAAATTATAATTTTGCGGGTTTGATTTTTATTGCACGATGTTATTCCTTCACCGTGGAAGTCAATCGTGAACATTTGTTGAGTACGTATTTCATTAGAAAAATTGGTACCCGCCAGCGGGATTCGAACACCGGCGCATCGCTCGATACGAATGCACCGGACGTCTTATCCTTTAGGCCACGACGGCTTCAAAAATTTAAAAATATTACACTCAAACTTTTAAAACAATAACTAAGATACAAAAATATTGTTTAGAAGATAGTGGTGGTGGTGAGGCATCTTACCAAGTGCATAATCCTATCGTAGTAACCATGTCTCCTGTAATCTTCATTAACACCAAGGAATATTGTGTACATGCAATGCTTAATATGAAACCTAAGGAAAGAGTATTATTCATTTGTTACATCTCACAGTTTTATTGCATTCATGCAAAGGTTACTGTGGTGGCTTAAAAATATAAATCAAATAATCTATATCTTATTTGTTAGTAATGGAGAAATTCAATTTTGGTTATGATCTGGTTATTAGGATCAATTGGTTCAGTAGAACATAACATATAATACATTTCACTATTGTTCCCATCTGTCCTAGCTCAAAGCCTATTGAGGGGTTAATGAAGAAATCTGAGACCATGATATAGGTAATACATATTTATGTTTGTTACTGCACTATGATTATAACACTCTAGCTAGCTTATGTTTGACTGTCTCCAGCTGTGTGACAATATCACAGTCATTTCAATGTGCAGTGAGTACATAAATAAATGAATCACTTCTATGTCAACAAAATTTAGTTAGTGCCTAGCAGCAGTAAGATTTGAATTACTTAATGAAATTAGTGATGGTAGAGTAAACTATGTTCAAACTGACCCATACCAAATAATAAACCAAAAAATATATCAATTAAATTGTAAATTGGTTGCTCATTTACCAGCATTAACTTAACCTTTTCAATAAATAACACAGGTCAATAGTCCAAGTGGACTCTCCAAAGCCTTCATCTTCACAAATCTCATTGAACCGTGCCAGGAAGTCTTCTCGTTGCTTATTAGAGAGTAGCATGATAATACATGATACTCCACAGTCCCAATAATAACGCTGCTGAAAATGTTCTACCTTGTGTTCAATATGTACAGACCCTGAAATATTTCATTTACATTATAAATCTGTATTAAATTATCACCCAAAGCTAAAGGGGGCATTTGCCCCTTATTTGCCTTTTATGAAATGTGTTTTGATGATACACAAGTTTCTGAAAAAAGTCAATATTTATCTAATTTTTTTAACAAATTCTTTTTTTTTATTGCTTAGATGGGTGGACGAGCTCACAGCCCACCTGGTGTTAAGTGGTTACTGGAGCCAATAGACATCTACGACGTGAAGGTGCCACCCACCTTGAGATATATGTCCTAAGGTCTCAAGTATAGTTAGAGCCTCTCACTTCACCATGTTGAAGTGAAATTCAACATAATACTGAAATAGCTTAAGCTACAAATACTGCCTAAATAATGATATATATATATATATAATTTTTTTTAATATCTTCTTTATTTTTTTAATGCTTAAATCAGTGGATAAGCTCTCAACTAGCCCGTTGTTAAATGACCACTGTAAGCCTTATAGGGTTATATTGATATCTATAGACAAATTTTAAAATCCACCACCCACCCTGAGACCCGAGTCTCAGATTTACACTACGCTTCTAGTGGTAATACCAGATTTATTAACTCTACCATAATTAAGTTTCAATATAGAGTATTATGCTTTGTAGACCTGACTAAATGTATGGTTTTCGCAACTACATAGGGACTTTGTTTTCTCATGAAAAAATATTGTTAATATCACAGCATTTTAATTGAAACATTGATGTCGCTGTCCTTATTTCATAAAGCCACAGAGCAAAACGTAGCTTATTGTGTTAATTTTTAGTAAGTAATTTATTAAGGCTAATTGTTATACCAATAATATAATAGCAATGTACATCTCTTATTCCATATGCCAAGATTTTTTCTTTTACAGAGTAAGCTTGGGGATTTTGGTGCTCCAATGCCTTTAGCTTATGGTGGCCATAAGCAAATCCAATTAAACATAACTCTACAGCTTATTAAAGATCAATAAGTAACAGTTCAAAGAAAAGGTGGTAAGACGTTTTGTGAGTCCGCACGGGTAAGTACCACCACCCTGCCTATCTCTGCCGTGAAGCAGTAATGCGTTTCGGTTTGAAGGGCGGGGCAGCCGTTGTAACTATACTGAGACCTTAGAACTCATGTCTCAATGTGGGTGACGGCATTTACGTTGTAGAAGTCTACGGGCTCTGGTAACCACTTTACACCATGTGGGTCGTGAGCTCATCCACCCATCTAAGCAATAAAAAAAAGGAAAAGTTCAAAAAGCATTAAATTGATGTACCTTTCGAATCTGCGAACTTTTAATATATAGAGTTACTTGCATGTTATAGCTGGAGAGAAGAATATTTATTTTAGGCGGCTCGATTAATATATAACTTTAAAATGATTGATATTTAAAAAACTTACTTCTGCCTTCGTCAGACATATTCTTTAACATTTTTAGAGTAAATTAAAAACAAAATACAAACATTGTTTGTGTTTCTGCAACCACTTTTTATTTTGGAACTACTATGTTCACTTTTATTAGAAGATTTTTTAAAGGGATTTTATGACCTGGTAACTAAGATCTTTAAGTCATGTCTTATTTTTATTCATATTCATAATTTTATGAAAAATGATAATATGGAGTGAAATGAAATAAAATGAAGATGATTAATTTGAGACATTAATCAAATGGGATGAAATTAAACGAAATTAGATGAGATGAGATGATATGGGATGAAATATAATCTCAGTAAAATGGTGGTCATTTACTGAGACTTTTTCAGTGAACTTTTTGGAGGATCTCGAGAGGTTACGTTACGGCTTTGTTTCATTTTCCCACATTTATGCACTTTCACAGATATTAAACAGTTAATAAACCACCGTTATTACCCATTTAAACCTGAAGAAACACTAAAAAGACAAAATAAAACAAATCACACAACTTTATTCCTCGCGTTTCCGCCAAAAAGTCCTAATCCATTTGGATTAAATTTTACGATTTTTTACGATTCAATTTTACGATTTTTTTAGGCTAAGCAATAACAAAACGAGAAACTGTCAAATTGACAGCAAGGGTGCGACAAACCAGCTGATTTCAATGATGTATGCAAGTTCTAAATGTAACCTCTTCAGAGAAAAGTGATCAAAACAAACAAATTTTGTGATGGCTCTGAAGAGAGGATTATTTCGTTTAGCTGAAACGTACAGGCCTTCGCGGCCCCACATCAGGGCGCGATTACTGGCCACACAGTCCGCTGCCAACAATGAAGAGAGACAAAGCAAAAACCAAACTCATTTTGGATTTCAAACTGTTGACGAAAATGAAAAAACTAAGAAAGGTACAATAGAATAAAGAATGAAGATTTATGCGGTTGCTTGCTCTGCTATGAGAAATCCGTAGACATCGTAATGTGAGCGTATAATGAGCCCACAATAACGAAGGATTCAAACTATTACATATTCAAATTCTATAAATAAATAGTAACCAAACAAAAATAAAACTCGTCAAACATTATAAATTTAGTCTCAAATTTTATTGTATTTTAAAACATATATTCACAGTTCACGAAGTATTCGAAACGGTAGCAGGCAAGTATGATCTAATGAATGATGTAATGTCCTTTGGAATACATAGAGTATGGAAAGACATATTCATGGCTCGCTTGGCACCAATGCCGGAAACCAATTTACTGGATATGGCTGGAGGGACAGGTTTGTTATTGTTATTATTTTAATGTTGTTTTTTAAATTAAATTTCTTTTTAATTTTAATGAAACTTGTGTTTTTGGAAGCTTGCTTTAAGCAACTGCAATAAGAATTTATACTTTTTCACAAATGTGTTTTGATTTTTGAAATTGTAGCCCATACTGTGGTGATATGTGGTTAATTTTGCCTATAGACATTGGCAACCTTAGGGGTATAGCCAGGCTGACTTCTAAGGGCACTTTTTAAACCTCTGTTGAAGCTGTACGTGTCATAATTTATAAATAAAAAAATACATGCACAAACCAATTTGTGCATGTATGCAGTGGGAGTTCTTTTGTTTGGCAAGACATAGCATGGGTAGTCCTTCCACAATGTTGACTGAAACCTTTTGAAGGTGTCGAAGATCTGTAGGATGCGAGCAGCACAGAACTGGTCATTGTGGCCTTGCGGTTGCAGTGAATCTCTAATCATGGACATCTGAGAGCTGATAGTAGTAGTAGTAGTAGTAGTAGTGCTTAGTATTTAGAAATACACTGTTAAATGTGAACAAATAAATGTTGCAGTTCAAGTTTTTCTTAATCTATGACTTACAAAAACTTAAAATGTTTCAGGGGACATTACATTTAGGTACATAAAATATCTTCAAAATCTTCGTTCAAAACCTACAGAAGGAGCTCGCAGCTCTGTCACAGTGTGTGACATAAACCAGGCCATGCTGGATGTAGGAAAAGTCAGAGCAGAAAGGTTATCACTTACTACATCATTCTTTTTATAATATAGATAGTTGTGATGGACAATTTGTATCTACTGCATTTCCATAAATCAATCATTACTAAGTTTGGTACTAGTTGGTGGTGATTTGTGCACTCAATTTTGAAGATAGGCCAGTCAATATTCAATACAATTGTGATTTCAACCTCATTACGCATGGTGGGCTTAGTGCGATGTTCACATTGTAGTGACTATGGCCTCTGATAGCTTTGACAATGGGGAAAACATTTCACATTAGATGGACTCTAATCTAGATTTTATTTCTCCCGTGTTAATGTTAAACCCATACATGACACAAAAGTTACATTCAGACCCTACATAACTTAAATTGATTACACACAGAATTCCAATCAGGCTTTAGTGGACCCACAGGAAGCTTCTGTTTATTTTTTTCTATATGTAATAATAAAAACTGGTCGTAGAACATCCTGTGAGTCTGCATGGGTACGTACCACCACCCTGCTTATTTCTGCCGAGAAGCAGTAATGCATTTCAGTTTGAAGGACGGGGCAGCTGTTGTACTGTTTAAAGACCTTACAACTCAGGTCTCAACTTGGGTGGCGGTATTTGCGTTGTAGATATGGGCTGCGGTAACCACTTAACACCTGGTAGGCCGTGAGCTCGTCCACCCACCTAAGGAATAAAAAATGAAAAAAACTTAATTTTAATGTAGGCGAATCTATACAGTTGTAAGGTCACAGTGACGAGTATATGATGTCAAATGTTTAAAATTAAATATACTTTTCAGGTTAGGTTACACAAAGGAATCCAGTGGTGTGGACATAGATTGGTTGTGTGCTGATGCTGAACAGCTTCCAGTAGCGGACGACACCTACACAGCATATACTATTGCTTTTGGCATCAGAAACTGTACCCATATTGATAAGGTTTGAGTTCATTTGCCTATCAAACACCAACCGCCCATATGTTGATTATAGTTGAACATTGGGTAGTCAGGGGAAACTGCCAATGTTCTTTTAAAAGCAAGAATTAAAATGAAGAAGGAGGCATCCTGCTGCAGCAGCGCTGGCGACTTGAATTGTATTGAATTGAATGATGTTGTTTAACGATGGCAGTGTTCCAGACCTGCTAAGTGATGATCGCAAGCTTACTGCCATGAATTGTTGAAATTATACATACATCTTTATCATTTTGCGATTCTACATTGAATATCAGAATACTAGCCTTCTCCATATTCCATTCAAGTACTAGATTTTCATTCCCCACTATGAGGAGTAAAAATGTTTTTATTTTGAATTGAATTGACATCTTACTTACAGAGTGGGGGTGATTATAATATGTGGTACATTTTTGTTTTAGGTTTTAGAAGAGGCATACAGAGTGCTAAAGCCGGGCGGACGCTTTATGTGTTTGGAGTTCAGTCAAATACCTAACGAGGCTTTACAGTGGTGAGCTGATGCTATCTCAACACCGCTGTATCGGTACATAAAATAATATAGTGCACATGATAAGGGGATCAATAGCTTTTACATTTTTAAATTAACTGCACTAAAGTGACGGGAATAAATTGATTAATAATTTTGTAAAATTTACGAAGGTAGATAATATTAAATCTCTATTGTTGGTCCCTCGTCGTGTTGTGCACTGTGCATTGCTGGGCGGCCGCGGTCGTGTTGTCTGCTCCAACACAACGATGAGGCAATATAAAGCGGCGGGAATATTATTCGTCACTTTTTGTTATCAATCTGAAGATCCCTAAAAATGGTTTTAATTTTTTTTGTAGATATCGAAACAGCATTGTGGAACTCATTGTATTGGTGTAATTGAATGCGATCCCATTGATGGCGAGTGGTTCCGTCGGTCATGGACCCACGGAGCCTACTGCTGCATATTGCTAACAACGCAAGTGAGTGCAAAGCATGAAACAATTGTATTTGATGTGCAGTCGGACAGCACAGAGATATGATGATTTTAGGAATTTAAATAAATTCAATCAAATCAATCAGTTGGGACAGTGCAGTGGTCCTTGCTCGAGGACGGCGCGGTCCCCCGGAGCTGTTGGCATATCGACAGAGCATTTATTTTTATTCGCAGGATCAGCTAGTAATTTAAAAAAGTTTTGGCTGTGAATATTTTTTATAAGCCGCGCCAATAAAGAAACGAATCTAAAATGGCGGCGGCGATCGTGCGCTTTCACTCTAAACTATTGCTGTCTCTAGTCGCACACGGCGCGTACTGCATGCAAAAAAAGATCAGTTCTGACTTTGTTGTTGAGTTCGAGTTTTTTCACTTTCGAGTTGTGCGACTTATATGGCTGGCAGCAAAGTGTCTACGCAAGTTGCATCCCTGATGAGACACCTCCCCCTCTGCCAGGGCATAAAGTACATTCTAATTTTTATTTTTTTTACAACAAGCAACTTTTTTTTCTATCATTATTTTTATTTATTGACCCTACCATCTCTCAGAGCAGGTACATAGACGCCATCCTCGATTGGTTTCTTTATTGGCGCAGCTTATACCATTGATAATTTTACCTACAACGAAATAGCCTATAAGTGTTTTTAACTTTCGACCTTAGCATTGTAATGACAATGTGCTGTGCGCTGCTCCTATAGATATATAAATTAGTTGCGCGTCCCCAGGGCATACGACCAGTACTCGTTCCAAGTGATCCCGGTGTTGGGTCAGCTGGTGGCCGGCCAGTGGAAGCCGTACCAGTACCTCGTCGAGAGCATCAGGCAGTTTCCTAATCAGGTGTGCAGCAATCTAACGTTAAGGGATGGTTCCAGAGTTGTGAACTGTAGCCTGCGGTAGGCCCTGCCCACTTCTGCCGCGGAGCAGTCACGCGAGGGGAGCTCGTCCTAAGCAATAAGCGTCGCGTGACGGATGTGTTTACTGAGGTGGATGTTCGTTGTCCAGTGACAGCTCCCAGCATGTTATCAAAACTATAACCTGTATAAACTATTTTTTTCCTATATTCAAAGGATTCTGCACACTAGTAGTATCCCGAACTCAAATCGCACTGTCATTTTTTTTTTATTGCTTACATAATGTGTGGAAGGGCTCACAGCCCACTTAATGTTTAGGAGTTACTGGAGCCCATAGACATCATCTAGGTACAACGTAAATGCGCCACCTACCTTGAGATACAAGTTTTAAGGTCTCAAGTATAGTTAAAACCGTTGCCCCACCCTTCGAACCGAAGCGCATTACTGCTTCACGACAGAAATAGGCAGGGTGATGGCACCTACCCGCGCGGACTCACAAGAGGTCCTACCACCAGTAAATCTATGGTACTAGTTGTTTTTGTTGTGACCGGAAACACTAGCTCCTCTTCCCTCAGCCACGTGCTGGCACCGACAAGAATCTAGCGATAGTTAAACAAATCGTACGAATCTGAAGCGCCGTCTGTTGTCTATCAATCTATTGAAAAATAGACTTCACAAATTAAACTGAATTTAATTTCAGGAGAAATTCAAGATGATGATAGAAGACGCAGGATTCAGACAGGTGGCCTACGAAAACCTCACGTTCGGAACCGTGGCCATCCACTCCGGCTTCAAGATCTAATTACGTACTCTATTGTTTAAGATTAGAAATAGCAATGTTCATTTACATATGCTTTGTTTTTGTTTCCCTCAATAATACATTTAATAACGCGCGGTCACATGGAACAGAACGAGCCTGTATCCCGGGTAGAGGAGTAGCCACGCGAATAACATCTTTATCCGGGATACCACCACGTTGCCCCGCACTCCCCACCATCGGAGCAGAGTTCATCCATACCACCTGGAACGGCTGCGTTCGACAGTGCGTCTCCAGAGGTCTATCCTGCCACGCACCATCCGGTTCTGGAATGAGCTCCCCTCTACGGTTTTTCTTGGGCGCTGGGTTCTGGTACTTCTTCAAACGAGGTTTGTGGAGACACAGCGGTAGGCAGCGGTTTGACAGGTCCTGGCATTACCGACACCTATAGACGACAATGACACTTATCGTCAGGTGGGCCAGACGCTCACCTGCCTAGCGCCTGCTGAGCGACAATGGCACCATCAGGTAGGCCTACGCCTGTGCAGTGCAGGTACAATAAAACTCCAATTAATTTCCAGTGATTTATTAAGTCCATCAAACTGTGGTTGGTCTTTGGAATGCAGATCCAATAACTAAATTACATTATAAACCAAAATAATCATTAAACCTATATATATGTAAGACCAGACAAAGGCATTATTACACAATTCCGTTGCCGTATCAATCATTCCGACCTCCCAGGCGTCCAACTCTCTCACGTCCGCAGCACAGAAGCGTGTGTCAGAGGGTCCGCCGCCGCCGACGGGGCGTCGAGGTGAAAGCAAATAAAGTGAGTGAAGGATTCAAACATCATGTAGGTCGGTACGTTCGCGTGCACTCAACATAACTTATTTTGGCAAGGAATCATAACGTCATACCCGGCGCGTCCAGCGGTCCTGATCCGTCCAGTGCGACACACAGGCCCCCGGTCGTGTCCTACAGCCCGCGACACTAACATCCGTGTTCCGATCCTGACTCACACCTCCAACGATCCCATCCAAGCACATCCAACGATCCAAAGTCGATGAAACAAAAGAAAATTACTTTAATTATACATGTCAAACCTTCTGTCTTATTATACATTACTACGGTGTCAGTGTCAACAACGCTGTGCCTCGTGGACTATTTTTTTTTATTTTACAATTTTAATAAAAAATCACCTTTACAATGAAATATTTAAAAGAGATATTAATATATGGATGGAATCGTGAAAGATTATATTGAAAATGTATAATGGTTTCCATCAGAGTGGTTCAGTCGCAAACTCGCGGGTGTTTGCTCTAATATCTAATACATTACAATTTTGAGACCATCACCAATTCATAAAATAAATTTTTAAAATTAAAACAGTCAACGAAACAAAGTATTGAAAGGCACGTTCAAAAGCAAAAATTCCTAAACAATAGTCTTTGTGAAATATATTTTTAAACAAGTCATGAGTTTCTACTGTGAAGTTTCAAAATCGTCAATGTCAATATTCTGATTATTGACACATTTTTTATAAAAAAATTGTATTGTTAACTCATCATCCAATTAGTAGAATTTAGAGAATGCTTTGGATAAAACTTGTTTTGAGATTTTAAAAAAACAAAAGCAAATTATAAATAAAGATTCAAAATTGTCTAACAAAACAAAAAATTGGAGGTTTTTGGATTTAAACAGAACAAACACCTTTGTGTGAATTAAAGACGATACAAATACACAACTAACTGTTGGTCAAATATAAAATTGCTTACAACTTTGGAAAATTGAAGTATCCCTTTAATTTTGTCCATATCCAATTTAGCATGAGTATTACATTTTCATTACTTAAAATTCATTTCATCCCTATGCATCTGAATCTATTATACTTTACATTTTCATAAATAAATTAAAAAATATTATGTCTCAAGTCTTGTTTGAACAAAAACATGGTCCTAAGGTTTGTAGCCTCACTGTACAAGTGAACTCGCGTAATATTAGCTCATACCCTACAGTTAGTTATCAATTCCCAATTTAATAATCATTGCACAATTTGTAGGACATTACAGTATGAAAAGCAGTACCGACGAAATTCATCTCAAAACAGTCTCCAAAGATACAGTGAGAGCTAACATGTAATTTTTGCATTTGAACGTGAATGTTTGTTTGTATACAAGTGGGAGGGCTTATGAACTACAAACAGCTGGGAGTCGCGGCGGCACCGGGGGCGATGACCTCTCGGCGCGTGTCACTGACCTCTACGGCTGCACACAAACACACAGAATTGTTCATCTTCTTCATTTTTTTAAATTTTAAATTTATTATGTTTTATTATTTTATTATGAACACCAGTAATTTATTATGCACATATGTTGGGTAACAAGTCAGTTCACTGTGTGTCTGTCTTTATACAACCCGCACTTAGCAATCCTTTTAAAGAGAAAAGTACCCTCACTAATACACAACAAAATCTATTTTTAATATCATTATCTATCTTTTATTTATAACAGTACATTATTGTCTTGAACAGTTTGTCGTAGTTATACTACTTTTGATGCACTGAAACGGTCTGGAGAATTCGCACATAATAGATAGTGTGACGTTAGTAGATAAAATTACATTAGAAGTGAAATTAGTACTAGAGAACTCAACAAAATTGTTAGATCTAAATTTATTTTCTGTTTTTTTTTTAGTTTTTTATTTTAGTTTTAGCATAAAAGTTATGTTTTGAGATTCCTTTTGTGTATATATCGCCATTTCCCATTTTGGGTTCCTAGAGTAATTGGCATAGTGGATTATTTTTAAAATCTGTTATAGTGGGATCTTGTCTGTCATAGGCTGTGAAAATATGTCGTTTTTTTTTAAATTCAGTATGTTTTTATGAACACAGCTACAATATAAAAACAATCATTTCAACTTGATGACATCATTAGATGATAGAACCACTTATTATTTAAAATGAAGTTCTGATAATCATTAAAGTCAGTTGCTTAGTTCACATTTGCTGTCCAGTAGATTTAAAAAACTACTTAATTATTAGGTAAATGTTCAATTTCAATGTCTCTAAATTATAGAAAACATTTGTACTTACCGATTGATTTTGACAAACCAACAATGTCGGTAAACATATGGTGTGCATTAATTGTAATCAAATGTTAATTGTGCTTAATGTTCATCTTTATAATGTTTACATTTTATGAAAATCTGTATCCTTAGGGTATCCCTGCACGGCCATGCTGACCAGATTATGATTCCTACTTTCGCTAGTTATCTATAAGACTAAATTTATCCAAGTCCATTAAGTTTTTATTAATAGAATGGTAGTTTTATCCACTGATAAATAATCCATGTTTCTAACAATGTATGAACATTATAGAGAACCTACCAAATGTGAACAGCAATGTTTAATTAGATATAATCTCATAAGAGTACAGTACCTTGTGGGAGTCAGTAGTTATGTGACCGCGAACGGGAGCGTGAGCGCGAGCGCGAGTAGGAGCGTCGCACCGGGGAGTAGGTTGGGGTGCCACGACGCCGCGGGGAGTATGACCGAGACCTTGTGAAGAATATATCACCTTAGAACAGGGGTGGGCAAAAGCCGGCCCGCGGGCCGGATCCGGCCCTTTTGCTAATTTTATCCGGCCCGTTGAAAAATTCCGCACATAAATTTTTTTAAACTCTTTTATGAGATTTTGCTGACATCAGCATTAAAAAAGCATATGCGGTAAAAAAGCATATGCGGTATAGTCCTCCGGCCCGGGAGACATTTTGAAAATTTCATTTTGGCCCGCGCTTTAAAGTATTTGCCCACCCCTGCCTTAGAAGTAATTAACATCTTCTTAGCAAAGACAGTTTTAATAGTACTAAGTTATCCAACACAATTGTTAATGTCCAAAGGTGGGCTGAGATAACAAAATCGATATATATAAAAATGAATTGCTGTTTGTTAGTCTCGCTAAAACTCGAGAACGGTTGGACCGATTTGGCTAATTTTGGTCTTGAATTATTTGTGGAAGTCCAGACGTTTAAAAGGTAAAATAAAATTTTGTTTTTCCTTTGATGTGTCCCCCGTTGGACGGATTCCTTTTGTTTGTTTTAAGTTTATTTTATACAATAGTTAGGTCTTTTATTTATCGATTGAGGCACTACGAAGTCTGCCGGGTCAGCTAGTTTAATCAATATATTTGGCCAATTAAATGATATAGTAGTCAGTTAATGTAGTAATGGTATGTAGTGGTACCTGTCACCGCCGCCGCCACCACCGCCACCGCCGCCACCGCCATAGTCTTCCTTCACACGTATATATGTCACCTCACCCTGGAAATGAATATTTAATAGACGTCTAAATCTTGCACTACATGACACTGCTTGCTTTTTAAATTTCTTGAGTTGATTGTAAAACGCTTTTACAGTGTAATATAGCTTTCTTTTCATTCATTTTATAATCTTCATCATCTATGACCATAAGGTCTGTAATATCAAGATTAAGAAAGTATGGTTCAAATTTGATCCATGGTTCAAATTTCTTTTGTAATATCAATATGAAAGCAAACTCAGTTTACTTAAGCTGAGATGATGTTTTGTTGCCTCACATCTCATTTTACATTCCATTTGTTCTTTTCAATCTCATATCAGTTTTTCTCAAACTGAAATTACTTTACCATAATTGACAAGTGAATTGTTTTTTAAAAAAAATATTTAACTGTATGTTGAAAGGACAATCTCATTTTTTATAATTCAGTAAACAAATTGGTAACAAGTATGGGCAGAAAAAAACATTGAAAAAAAAAAAAAAAAAAACTGGTATTGCAAATAATCAGAAAAAGGAGACAGCTTAGTCCAACCTAGCTAAAGAATTCAAAAGTTTGTTTTGCTTACTTTATTTACTTGAGTTTTACAGAATGCAATTTTGGACATTATAGATATCTACTGAGTTTGACACAAAATAACAGTTGTTGATTTTGAGCAGCTATTTGTAAATGAACAGTTTAAGCACTATCCCATGGTTTAATTTCTCCTTCATGAGCCTTAAACTTCTAACTAATTCAAATTAAACTATAAAAGTATTTGACACAATTGATTATCTTGAAACTTTTATGTCCACGTTGGGTAACAATGATAAAAAATTTGGGACAATCCACCAACAGTACTGTTCTTTCACATTACAGGTTATGTTTATAATTATTTTCAAATAAAGTGGAAGAAACTAACCTCATGACTCCTAAATCTAGAATCATCTAACTTTTTAACAGCATACTTCATATCTTCATGCCTCAAAAATTCCACAACACCAGATCCATCTTTAAAGGTGTCTGCAAAGCATACGTCGCCGGCCTCTCGCATATGGTCTTTGAGGTCCTGCCAGGAACCCGAGGGCGGTAAGCCGGTAACGAGCACGCGGTATTCAGAGCGTCGAGCGGGCGGACCACGTGCTGCCCCTCGTCCACCCCAACGGTCACCACCGCCTCGAGAACCACGAGAGCCTCCACCTCCACCTCCACGAGGGAACTCGACTCGAAGACGGTACCCATCATAGTCGTAACCATCCCTGGCTCTTACTGCATCATCTGCATCTCTGAATTCCAAAATAGATTTTATTAAAATAACTTGTCTCAGATTAATTTAGGTAGATATGACTGTATATTCTACTAGGAGTGAAACAAGGCAGGCTCTGAGCTGTGCACCTGGTATTCTTGACGTTCATTAGTGACAGTAACAACTCACCATGAAGTGGACATATCTAATAAAAGAACCAATCACACACAGTTTTGACATCACTCATTGTGTAATTTTAATTTAATATGTTGTGTGTTTATATGTGTGTTATAATTTTATATAATTGGCAATAATCAGCAAATTTTATTGATTTTAATTTTTCTGAAATAATTAGAAATCATAGGTGAATATTATTAGATTTATGGATACAGGTGCTCTGGCAGACTATTAAATCTGTGCCACCCTTCATATATTTTAATATGTGCCAACTTTTAAACTAATTAGTTGTCAATTAATCATAAAATAATAAATGATTAATTGTTAATTTAAAGTCCCATTTTCATTTATCAGTAAAAATGTTTACTTAATCTGTATCTGTATCTGTGGTGTGGAAAATTATATTAACGCTGAATAAAATTGTTCATTTCGCTATAGTCGGGTACAGATAGCGGTGTATGCGGCATAACGTATGCGCTCTTTTAAATCTTCTTCAAAGGCAGCTGAACATTCCGTCCACCTGACACGGGATGATTATCGCTACTCAGACATGGACAACGTTAGTAATATAGATAGCCCGTTTCTCTTTTCGAATTCAACACTCACCTGGGATCCTCAAATTCCACGAACGCGAATGGCGGACCTTTTCTGTTCTTTAGGTCAACGAACGTTACTTTTCCGAACTTGTAAAACAAGTCTTGAATATCCTTTGTCCTTATGTCCGGTGGTAAGTTTCCAACATATATACGACACTCATTTCTGTTGCTACTGCTTCCACCCGACATTATAGCTAAAGAATATTACTATTGCTTAAACGTTTACTTATTATTATGTTGGCTTCATCGACTAATTTCACCAATCCGACGCTTTACTGTGTGTAATTGAAAGTCGGGCAATATGGCGTCAAATGTCAATGTTCCGATTTTGGATCACGGTGGATTTGACAGAAAAGAAAACGATAATCATGAAAACGGAAGTGGAAAAACCTGGTCATAGATTATAAATATGTGGCTGTATAATTTTTACAAAAGTCCGTGTGAAAGGATTTATACAAAGATGTGTATGTAGTCGTCCGGCACATTTTAAAACTAAACACCATAAAATTGAATAATTAATCTGAAATGTAGTTTGCTTTTGGTGATATCAGGATCAGGACACTTATCATTCTTTCCTGCTTGTCCGGAAGTTTCTGTGTCGAAATCAGTACCTATAGCGTGTTTTATAGGTCTTTCTAATTTCGAGCCCGCTGCCCTTCACTTTTGTTAAATGGAAATTAATATATAGGCTGATCAATATTGGCAGTTTCGAGTTATGTTAGTAACATTAAAGTATGGGTTTTCCCATATAAAATCAGGTAGGAACTTACTAGAGAACTTGTACTTGAACTTGTGCTTAAGGTGTCATCTTCTTGAATGGATTAAATAAAATAAAATAAAATAAATAATACAATAAGGCTATGCGTCATGATAATCGCCTTATTGGTGCCACCGTTGATTACTCCTCGAATTCTAATCATGCAGGAGCCAGTCACCGTTGATGCCCTAGACACGTCCTTACGGATCCATCAGATCCAATAACCTTTGCATTAGAAGCCTTCAGCTCTAACACTAGTAGCAGGCTCAGGGACCCCGGTAACCGTACTCATAGAACTCGACAAAGAGTTCGACGTGCAACCTAATCTATGTATCAGCCCGCTGAGTTTCTCGTCGGATCAGCTGTCAAAGCAGCTACTCTTGAGTTGATAAGTCTCCTTCGGAGGCGCTCGGGCAGCTGTTAAGTAATCCCACCCCTCCTGGCTGCGCTTTTGCTCACCTAACTGTCCTGGTGAAATTAGTGTAGGGGAAGCTTAACGACCGAGGGAAGATCTTCCATCGAGCTGGTGATATTGCTCGGTAGACCGACGGTCCGAATGCTGTTGTTCGGAACTTGTATATATGCGCTTTAACTTGAAAATGTCGTAAGCGAGATTCAGACATCTGTCAATTATCTTGCGTTGTATGATGGCTACCCGCCACATCACTCCCCTCCGAGACTGGAGGTCGTGTCATTTTTAGTTAGCGTTGTCCATGCTGAGATTAGCTTGCAAGGGCCAGTGCTGCTCGAAGCCTGCGGTGAGTCGAGGCTGAGCTTGAATTGCTGCGTGATTGTCGCTAGTGCTGCTCGTAGTCTGCGGTGAGTCGAGACTGAGCTTGAATGCTGCGTGATGAGGCAGTGTAGGTGCGTGCCGTAGGAGCAGGAAGCGCGGTGAGTCAGCTGCGATGGTCCTATCGAGGCTGCGATGCTGGCTTGCTGTGGGACTACTGTCGATGACTTGCTTTTATCTGCGAGAATTGTGGTAGCCGAAGTTCTTGATGCGCTGATGATGAAGTGTGAAGGCTGCAATGGTTTCGTCGCAGGTCACCAGTTTGTAGAGATATACGACAAAGGGGAGATCTTCCACCGAGCGGGTGATATTTGCTCGGTAGACCGACGGTCCTAATGTTGTTGTTTGGAACTTTTATATATGCGCTTTATTTTGAAAATGTCGTAAGCGAGATTCAGGCATCTGTCAATTATCTTGCGTTGTATGATGGCTACCCGCCACACTAGAAAGGCCTCAGGGCCACCAGTAATCCTTCAATCACAAAAAAGCTTAATGTTGAGGATACTTAGCATTAATAAGAATACTTAGCATTGATAAGAATACTTAATATGGAGTCATGTAGAGGAAGTCCAAGCACGCGTCCGAAATCTGCCGGCTTACCAATATACACAAGCAAATGCGAACAACTTATACTAGTTTATTTTATTCATTGGAAAGGCAATAGAAACGAAGCCTTAAAAGCTATTTATATACGATGAGACCAATGAAAAGCGTTTGTAAATTTCGACACTCTTTTTGGCAGGAACTATTTTGTTTTGTAATTTAGTGTTTCTTCAGGTTTAATCGTGTAATAGTGGTGGCTTATTAACCATTTAGCATCTGTCCAAGTGCATATGTAAGAGAAAATTAAAAAAAAAAGCTGCTGAACCTGGCTTTTACAAAGGTAATATAAGAAAGCTCACTGTGGTTTGAGTAAATAAGTACCATTTCACGGAGCTATTATTTCATCCCAGTTCATCTCATTTCGTTTAAAATCTATATCGAGTTCAGTCTCAAATAGATCAACTTCATTTCATTTCACTGCATAAACAATTCCTCATGATTCAGCGAAGCACTGCTCTTGCCATAGCAGATATTAGTAAACCGTTTTAGGTTGCTCCCTGGAACCACTGTCCTAACGTGCTGGCTCTAGATTTTACGATGGTATATATTACACTACTATTCGAACATTCGATTTTCTAAATTAGTAGTAGTATCCTTGACAAAAACCTCGTTTTGTTGAAGATCTTCTTGTAACTGTACTAAAGAATAAAATATTCAAGTTTAAACACGAGCATTGTAGGCAGTATTTTTCACTGTTTTAATTAGCCAGTAATTTAATTATTGTTTTTAGGGAAAATTATTATCATTCCTTGTAGATCAGGCCACTAATAAACCAAATACGCTGTTTGACCATAGAGTTTAGTTTTCGAAAATTTGAATTGAATTTAGAACGCCCTCTCGCGCATGTCGAGTGCAATTTTGTTGAAAGAAGCCTGTGAAAGAATCCTCTGGAAAGTAGGCATCGAATCTCCGGTTATCAAAATCTTAACGTGAGAATTTGTTCATTTATCGAAGCAAAAGTGAGTATTTTCAGTATTATTTAAGTAGGAATATTTAAGCATTGTCAATGTTTATTTAATATAATATCGGTTTTAAAGATTTTTTTAAAGAACGATGTTTCACGTACTACGAAAGGCGGGTTATAGAATATTTCAAGTTTCGCGATAATACAACAGATGCTTGTATTGATTCAACATTCCCGTTTCTATAGAAATTATACTAAGGTGAAAACTTACACGGCGCTGAGTCATTAGCGCTTGCTGTGTGGTAGCTATCTAATTTATTTGATGACGGGTATAAGCGCCAGTGCTTCCGTTCGAATTATCACTAGAAAACCTTCTGATACCGTTTCGGTGCTAAGGTAAATAAATGTAGATCTAAAGCGTTATCATGAATCTGCCTATGTAAAATTTGTTTTTAAATTGTCTATATATCAAAATGGTACATAGTTGAAAGGGCGCGCTTTCGTGTCCCGGATTTTGCATTTGACCTTTATGGAGTCTATAAATAGCTTACTGGAAAATAAACAATCGATTTTCAATCATGCTTTCGCACAAATTAATCTTGCTGTTATCATTTGACATAAGATAGGCTGGCTACATGGGAGCCCTATTATCAGTCGAGATGTAGGCGTCTTATGCAGCCGATAAAATTCGTTAAAAGTCTAAAGAAATTCAGAATTTTTCTCTAGTAAGAAGTAAAATGATGTTATTGGTTTATACCGACAACTTAATAAATTGAATTTTTACTAGGGCAAATGTTTAAGACAAATTTTCAAATTACAGACAAACCCAAGACAAGATGTGTGATCGCAAAGCAGTCATAAAGAATGCTGACATGAGCGAAGAGATGCAGCAAGATGCTGTTGACTGTGCAACTCAAGCGCTCGAGAAATTTAACATTGAAAAGGTAATCTTAATGCTTAAAACCCCTTTAGCTAAAAGGTCAGTAATTTTAATTTCAAAATCATACAAATGAAATTAAAAAAATACTTTTTTTGGTTTGGTTATGTTGTTTATTCTTAAGTATGAATATCAAATTTTGAAGATGGTCAATAATTTTGCATTTTACAGGACATAGCTGCATTCATCAAGAAAGAATTTGACAAGAAATACAATCCTACCTGGCATTGCATCGTGGGTCGTAATTTTGGCTCGTATGTGACACACGAGACTCGCCACTTCATCTACTTCTACCTGGGACAGGTGGCTATACTGCTCTTTAAGAGCGGTTAGACCATTTAGCATCACTTCTATTTTTTTGTTAGCAGCGGACGCAGTATTATCAGATGGATAGCCTTTGCAGATTCTCATGCGAGGCTCGGGCTGTGGTACATTCCCATAGGTAGCTAGCAGCCAGAGTGTGGCAGGAGGAGGCAAGGCTAGTGCTGGTGTGAACGGTTCTCGAGTGAGTGCGAGAGTGGGTGCACAGTTTTCACTTACACTGTTTATTTAATCGGAAATTCACAATGCTGGACATTAACTGCGTCTTACCTCTTCACTTAGTCCCAGGCGCATGCGGTGTATGTTTGTACTGTGTTAGCTATAACTTAAGGAACTTTTGACTTGTAAACATTCACTTCACCTAGTGTATTTATATTAAAGGAAATTTTAGTTAATTATTACCCTAGACTTATTACCCTAGTATAGTGTAAAAGTCATAATTATGTTAGTACCTAACAAAATTTATTGTTTTAATTTGTTTGTTATTACATTCACTGGAGATATTTTTCAAATACTTCTATGATTAATTAAACTTTCTATAAACAACTGTTTCAATTTATTTCCGTTTATGCAATAGCCGACACTGTTCGCCACACACTATTATAGCAGAGTTTAAGCTTGGCTGGGTTTGGTACTTTATCATCCCAGAGCCTTCCTCGACATTGGTTCTTGGACACTTTCACGATGCTGGTAGGCCGAATCGCTCTGAAGGCCCGCCTGTTGCAAAGCAGTCTCGCATTCCGCGTTAAAGGGACAGCCATCTTCGACCTCGTATCGATGAGTCCTACCTAGGTGAACGTCGAATTATTGAGTTACTCCAACCGTCTTGTCCCATCTCCAATATAAATTAATATCCTATTGCTGATTAATACGATCTAGATATTACATTTGTATTGTTCCCTGGGACCTTGTTCATATGAAATCGCAAGGACTCATTCCATTCATTCATGGCTATCAATATTATAAATTTTGGAGGTGGTTTTAGGTAAGTAGGTGGGTAGGTAATGTAAATAGTTTGTAGTTTGAATGAGCTCCTATATTCGAAGAGCTGAGAGGCGAATTAAGTATCTAAATCTTACAAAAATATTGATTTGTATCTCTTGATTGCACATATTTTTACTTCCATTAAAACGAATCAAATGTATTTGGCTTCTTTTTCTAAGTCGGTACCTTCATTTCTGAAGACGACCTTCAGTTTAGTTTGAAAACTATTCTCTGACCACTGCATATTTGGCAGTATTTATTGCTTCAGTTATAGGCATGCCGGTAAGTTCTATCTTCTATGGGGCCGATTGTGTTTTATAATTTTTTTTTTATTTCTTATGTGGGTGGACGAGCTCACAGCCCACCTGCTGTTAAGTGGTTACTGGAGCCCATAGACATCCAGAACGTAAATGCGCCACTCACCTTGAGATATAAGTTCTAAGACCTCAGTATAGTTACAACGGCTGCCCCAGCTTTCCAACCGAAACGCATTACTGCTTCACAGCAGAAATAGGAAGGGCGGTGGTGGCAAGACCCGCGCGGACTCATAAGAGGTCCAGTAGATATTTGAAATGATTTGGATAATATACTTAATACATTGTTTTACATTCATTATACTTAGGCACAAGTTTAATTACCGTTAGGTAACCGGCCGTTATTCGCTGTATGTTGATTGGAATAATTAGTGCTGCTAATTAGCATACTGCGATCAGGTAGGTATGCATGACTCGCGAGTGTCCTTCAGATCAATTAGATCTGTTCTCAATAATACTACATAAACTTTTTTCTAGTTTGTTACAGTATATAAAATCAAAGACCAAGGTAGCATATAAAATTGGGGTCTTTGGTGGGGATGACGGTATTTCCATCACTGAAAGACTCTCCCCAGTTTTCATGAAACCATGAAATTATAGCGGCATCTATTATATGACCTATAATCGCTACAAAATTATTGAATACTAGCGGCCCGTTCCGGCTCCGCTCGGGTCTTTAACAAAAATTTCAACAGTATTTGACTTTGAAAAGAACACTTATTGCGGCATAAGTACAATAGTTAGAAATATGCTGTCGCGGCACTTTTTGTAAATAATAATATCTTCTACAAAGTCGTAGTACATTATTTTACTCTGTCATGAATAGTTTTCGCAGGGCACGCTATGTAAAGAATATTTTAGGCAATTTTTTTAACACCATGGGTTACATTATAGGAGTTTTAGTAAAGATCCCTAATTTTTTTCAAAAAAGATTATAGCCTATGTCACTCGGGAATAGTGTAGTTTCCCAACAGTGAAAGAATTTTTCGGTTCAGTAGTTTCGGAGCCTATTCAATACAAACAAACAAACAAATCTTTCCTCTTTATAATATTAGTATAGATAGCAAAAAAATATCAGCCCCATAGAACATGAAGAGATAGGAAAATATCTCTTAAAACCAAAATGAGACTTGTCCGAACTCTAGTGCTCTCAATCCTTCTCTATGGTGCTGAGACGTGGACTCTGAAATCAGCTGACCGCCACCACATTGATGCCTTCAAGATGTGGTGCTGGAGGAAGATGCTATGAATCCCGTGGACAGCATATTGGACTAACGCATTTATATTAAGACAACTCAATATCTAAACCAGGCTCTCTACCATCTGCCTTAAGAGGATATTTGAGTTCTTGCCGGAAAGAGCAGTGACAATCTTGAAAAATTGATAGTAACTGGCAAGATTTTAGGTAAAAGGTCTCGCGGCCGCAATCCACGGCGCTGGTCCGACCAAATCCACACCACTCTGGATACTACACTCTACGATGTCATACGCACCGCAGAGAACAGAGGAAGATGGCGAAACATCATCCAGAGAAGGATAATGGGAGGAGACGATCACGACCCTCAGACATGAGGAATGCGACTCACGGAGGAGGAGGATAGATATTTTGTGATTAAATATTCAGTATTGAGCGAGTGTTTGTGTGCATCCTTGAAACATTATAATATAAACGTGATATAATTTAATGTGTTCCCGTCATTCCCATCTCGTATGTATAAGAAAGAGCCAATAGGTAATTACTGGATCAACTAAAATAGTGGGAATAGAGACGGTTGAACGCGTGGTACAAGTAACCGAGATAAGTGAAAGAAACCTTTAAAAAATTGGAAGACAATGTACACATATGTATTGTGTGGTGTAGTGTAGTAGTGGATAATATGTTCGGTTTCATGTCTGTACTATTATAATATTGTTTCGTAATACTGAAAAAGTGTTACTATCACTGAGGTTAGGATGTAGTTTACTACAAGCCACTGAGCAACTATACTAATTAAAATTATGGTGGGTTGTTGTTGTTGAGACTATTTTATAAATTAAATTCGGTGATTAGCATCAGCATAGAAATAAACATTTAATGAGATAAAGTAAGGTGAAAAGAAAGAGAAATCCATACTAGTACCTTTTTTTTTTTAAATCGTTCCCTCAATGCTGATGTTCGTGACTGTATGTCAATCTTCTCCACTCGGTCGGTTCTGCGCCATATGTATCGCTCCCCGTATCTGGCCTCCAGTCACCTCATTGAGTTGGTCCACCCATCTAGCTGGCGCTCTGCCTCTAGCGCACTTCCCCTCCATTTGTCCGAGAATGATGAGTTTCTCCAGTAGTTTTATTTTAATTTTGTTTAAATATTGAAATTAAAATAAGCAGAATGTTGAACAGAAAATGGCGAAGAGAAAACAAAATACGAGTACATTCAACGTCAGAATTTAGATCTCTTTTTAATTTAATGCTTATAATTTTTAACGAATAAAAATATTCTTAATGACGTACCTATGACCTAAGCGATCATGTGTGATGCGTTTTGAATGTTAGTTGTGCACCTTGGTTTCTGTATTTCTTTTGTTCCATAAAAATTACAAACTATAAATATATTATAATAGTTGTGCACCTTGGTTTCTTTTGTTTCATAAAAATTACAAACTATAAATATATTATAAAATGATTAGGTACCTAACATATTATGTATAATGAAAGCATAGATTACAAAACTGAGGAATGAAGCAATGTGCTATACTGTCGTACGCGCCTGTTAAACTTTTATTGCAATATGCTTGAATATGCGGAGTTTGCTCCAAAAAGCTTAGTTGTTGTTTTATTATTGTCATTTTTTATTTCGAATCAGGGACACGGGTTTGATCTATGATTTTCAATTTAAAATCACCGGTGTTTATTTGTTTTCTAAATATCTTTTTACCATCCAATTGGACATGAATTTATCTTTAATATTAAATCCATGCTTAGAGATGTAAAAACAGGTATGATTGTAGAAAACCCAACACTGGGGTTGCATTTATTTTCTCTTAGCGACAAAGAAGAATTATTATAAATCTTGAGTTACAAATACTCGTATTCTCTCTTTCTCGTTTTGGTCATTCCACTAGATGTGTGGACGAGCTCGACCCGGCTGGTGTTAAAATGGTTACTGGACCTACACCTGGTTATCACCATATGTATGGCGCCACGCACCTTGACTTTTTACTGGTGGTAGGATCTCTTGTGAGTCCGCACGGGTAGGTACCATCACCCTGCCTATTTCTGCCATGAAGCACTAATGCGTTTCGATTTGAAGGCTGGGGCAGCCGTTGTAACTATACTGATATCTTAGAAATTATATCTCAAGGTGGGTGGCGCATCTACGTCGTAGATGTCTATGGGCTCCAGTAACCACTTAACACCAGGTGGGCTGTGAGCTCGTCCACCCATATAAGCAATAAAAAAAAACCTTGAGACATGAGGTCAAATTATTTGTTTTTTTAAGGTGAAGACGTAAGGTATGTACTTCTTTAGAGAAATAGGAACCCCTTTCAAATTACATTATTAATATTATTAGCCAGGGAGGCATGCACAAGGATCGAGTCGGTTTCCTTTGAATAAAAGAATGCCAGTTCTAGTATTTTTCTATCAAATTAGACGAAACACCGAGTCAATGGGAGTGCAGTGTATTCTATTTTCTTCTCTTCTTCTTTCGTAGCAGGTAGCGAAGTGGTAAAAAAGAGAGAGGAGACGCAAGATCGTTTCCAACAATTCCTGAGAACATTCCTCCTAACGCAGGGCTAGAAGGTAATAACAGCCGTTAAAAAATACAACTAAGACTTCCATCACATGTGTCACAAGATAGCTGTCATTCATGTTAGCCCGTACGTATCTAAGTATACAATAGCCAAAGTATTGGCCATGTACATTCAAATGGATTTGCTGAGTGCACATACTATTTAGATTGCAATCCAGATTAGATCTAGGTACTACTTGTGCGATTTAGCTAATATGTACCGTAATGATTGTAATTTGTTTTGTGGATCAATAAATTAAAAAAAATTAAAAATAAATAAATAATGCAATGGTCACATTCACATTCAAACGAAACGTAGGTATATGATGAAGGCATCTTTACGCTTTAACTCTCGGTTCATTTTGTAATCACTCTTATTGATATTCTGTTGCTTCTATACCTTATATTTCTGACATGTAATTAACTGAAAATAGCAATCGTGATTATTTCTATATTCAACCAAATTTCATAATTTCTGTGTGGCAACAGCCGATGTTTATGAGGACGCGGCGATAACAATACCGCATTATTTATCGTAATTAAAAACATGTAATATTAGTGTTTCCCATTTCGATGTCTGCACACGGATCAATTAATTTGAGCTTTTCGTGTGCATCCCGGAATAAATACAGCGACATCAACGACAGACGTCAGAGTCGAGCCGTGTCCCTACACGGCTTTACTACACTATCATTCTCGGTATTATTTTTAATTTAATTTACTGTCCGTCAAACTAGAAAATCTTGTGGTGAGTCTGTTTAAATTTGATTTTTTTTTCCTACCTTAGCTGATAGCCTTGAGAGGCTATTTAGGCGTAACCTTAACTAGTAGGTGAGCTCACGGGGCTCAAACCTTCCGACGTTGCTAACACGAACCCTAGCAAGAGCCGTGCTTTGCAGACTCTACCATCGGATCGGAAACGCGAGTCACTGAGAAGATCCGACGAGAAACTCAGTGATTTTTAACATATAAAATAGGTCTATATATATATTTTTAGAGATATGTAAAACTGACCGAGCCGTTAAGGCTTGTATTTTAGGCGAGATAGAATGCTTTTTTGCTTTTCGCTTGATTTTTCCTAGGCGATTCTGTAATTTCGACTTGATTTTGTTCAAACTGCAGCGTAATTTTCGGTTTACTTAGGCGAATTAAACGTCTGATATCAGTTTATTACTTTCGCTATTACTGTAGTGGGTACAAATGGAATAATTCTAAGCAAAATCTTTGATTTCTCTATTTACACATGTTGCTATTAAATACGTTTTGTACCTAATTCTGTTACCATGTAATAAATATTGTCTCTTCATTCGTTACAGGCTAATCATTATGTTTTGTTCTTAGAACCAAGATGTCTGACGCCAAGAACAACCTGTTACTGTTCTTCGACCGTCCCTCAGAGCCATGCTTCATGCAAAAGGGAGAAGAGAATGCAGTATTCGAGATTCCTGACAATTACTACGTGAGTTGTTGATGCTGTAGTAACGTAAGCACGGTGGAGTAGGGATCACATTGACGGCCCAGTGGCACAGCTTGTACTATTCTGTGTGATCTTCTTGAAAGGTTTCGGGCTAATAATTGTGTCGTGAGGCACCGGTGTGTATTATTTTTATGTAACATGTCAATTTTGAAGTAATAATATTGATAATTGTATTATGCTACATGCTACATACCTCCATTTGTCTGTTGCTAAGCAAATATTTCCATCACGTGTTTCATGTTGAAAGCACCGCTTCGTACTGGGTGGGTTTTGAGCTGGTGTACCATTCTAATTAAAGTGTTTCCTATTCTGGTTTCGTGTCTACGTTCGACTTTATCCTATTACGCAGACTTAAGTAACTCCTATTTTCCAAAAGATTTTGTAAAATTAGAATCTACGAGATATAGTTTCGGTGTATTCTTTTTTTTTGCTTACCGATTGTTATTAACCTCGAGGGGTTAAGTTAAGCTTCAGCAGACGTGTCAGCAGCTCACGGGACTTAGCCTGGCGACTTTGCTAACACCAGTCCTAGCAAGAGCAGTGCTTCGCTGAATCTATTACTGGATCGGAATCGCGACTCACTGAGAAGATCGGGCGAGAAACTCAGTGGGCTGCGTCTGTGGGTTAATTTTCCTTCGACCAATTCGACGAGAACGGTGAGCGGTGCTTGGAATGCCCAAAAGTACTGATAGTGAAACCGGGGGATCCGACAAGACACATTTA
The DNA here is from genome assembly GCF_030269925.1 of Bombyx mori. Lineage (NCBI taxonomy): Eukaryota > Metazoa > Arthropoda > Insecta > Lepidoptera > Bombycidae > Bombyx > Bombyx mori. Next base: position 443,872 of record NC_085122.1, read on the forward strand.
GGGCAATGGCGGTTTTACGTTGCCCTTTCGCCTGGGTTGGATATGTAGTCGAAGGCGGCCACGATTAGAGGGTTGTTGTGCCGCCCCACTTTCTTGAAATAGCGTTTCGTGCACATTACGACGCGTTTATTATATCGCCACACTGACAGAAACCAAATAAAAAAATATAGACTCATAAAAGATAACTTTATATATAATATAATTGGTTTTGGTCAATGTAAGATCCCACGAAGTAGAACTTTAGTGGCTTAAAACATTTTTCTTATAATTGGAATCGGTCTGTTTGTCTCCATATTCCTTAGACCCGGTATGCAAAATTAGAGTCTATACCAAATCGGCCAAAACGGCTATGTTTCTCTCATAGTTCTGTAAATTTCAAAGAGGATAACCTTTGTCTACAGCCGGAGAAGTACCAGCGTGTGTCAAATGCTATAGGCAACAGGTTCGGTAGCGACGCGGGCCGCATGATACCCATTAGGAACATTGCCCTACCCAATCTGGACCTGCCCATGGAGCTGCCCTATAACGAGCAGTTCTCCTTGTTCGTCCCTAAGCACAGAAAATTGGCAGGAAGGCTGATTGACATCTTTATGGGTATGTAGATAACAACTTAAGCAGTGTTGTATAAAGGTAGTTATAAGCAGTAATTCATTAGAAAATGCGGTTGTGAATCGACCTCTAATAGCCACGGATCATCAGCATCTCCCCGACTCTTGGTCACTTTTGTAGTTTCGTTACCTTTTGCTGAGCTGAACTCTCCGTTTCTATCCTGAATTGTCGATCTAAGGCTACATGATCTGGGCGTCACACTAGTAGACGGCCGATCAGGAAGTTTTACCCAAATCTGTTTTTTTTATTTTTATTGCTGAGTTGGGTGGACCAGCTCACAGCCCACCTGGTGTTAAGTGGTTACTGGAGCCGATAGACATCTAAAACGTAGCCACCTACCTTGAGATATGTTTTAAGGTCTCAAGTATAGTTACAACGGCTGCCCCACCCTTCAAACCGAAACGCATTCATGGCAGAAATAGGCAGGTTGGTGGTACCTACCCGCGCGGATTCACAAGAGGTCTTACCACCAGTTGTATCCACCTTAACTCGTGGCGATAAGGAAAGTGTGTTTAAACGGCATGTTCTTTTGCACTTTATTATGTACTAACCAATTCCTTATTTATGATAGGAATGCGTGATGTTGAAGATCTTCAGTCTGTCTGTTCGTACTGTCAGCTGCGGATTAATCCTTACATGTTCAATTACTGCCTCTCTGTCGCCATTTTGCACAGGTAAATATGTCTCAATGAAAATCTATCTTGTTGTTCTAATTACCGAAACAAGTGTTTGGTTCCCGTGGAAACTGCTTACAAACCACATTCACGTAGGTGCGTTACTTCGGTCACGAATATCAACAAATTCGAGAACCGGAACCGGAAATCTGGAACCGATTCAGCGTCTTGTGATATGCCTAATGACACTTACCAAGCTTTTCATAAAACCTTGATCGAAGTTATTTGTTAGTCAAGCTTGTCGTTCCGTGGACACCATAAGCATCGTATCGTATATTTCAGGCCTGACACCAAGGGCTTGAGCATCCCGACTTTCGCGGAGAGCTTCCCCGATAAGTTCATGGACCCGAAAGTTTTCCGTCAAGCCAGGGAGGTGTCCAGCGTTGTGCCTTCTGGAGCCAGGGTCGGTAAAATTACTGTTAATTTAAATTACTTAATTAAAACACGTATGACGACACATGTAGCTGAAAGTAAGTTTTGTACTTTTTGACGAAGCATGTTGCTGATAACTCTATTTCTGTAATCTGACGAAGCGTGTTGCGGATAATAACATGTACTTTTAGGTTAGGAATATTATGTTCTTTTTTTTAAACCGCGTGATGGGCCTGTACACTGTTCAATTTGAGCCATGATGTAATAAATGTTTGATAAGCTATGACACAATTAATTAAAACACATTACTATTACTGCTATATGTATAAATAGTCCTCAATACAGATTGCCGCTTCGAGAGCTCTTAACATTCTTCTAGTTTTCCTCAATCATAAAATTTTGTATGTTGTGTACTATGTTAATGTGTACGATTAGGCTTAACTTGTCATTGACGATGACAGGGACAATCGCCGGCCGTTTTATTATCTTTTTCCGCAAGGGTGAAGTCTGCGCATGAAGAAGTTGCATTTAAAGTATTCCTTTGCGTTACCAATGAGACTAATAAAAGTATTTTCATTAATTAAATAAAAATTATCTTAAATGCATAAAAATCTCTTTATCGCGACAGACCTTACCATTTCTGCCGTGAAGCAGTAATGCATTTCGGTTTGAAGGGTGGGGCAGCTGTTGTAACTATACTGAGACCTTAGAACTTATATCTCAAGGTGGGTGGTGCATTTACGTTGTAGATGTCTATGGGCTATGACCAGATAAGCTGTGAGCTCGTCCACACATCTAAGCTATAAAAAAAACAAAATGTGTGCAATTCACACGTGGTAGAAGTGAAACCTTCCAAAATTAAAATACAATTATCCTAAACGTCTTAAGTATATGTAAAATTTTGTCATTAGTAAATAATTGTAAGGTAGCGCCCTCTGTGAATTGATATTTTAATTTCACGTATAATCCTAAATTAAAATTCACTACAAGAGCTTTCATACACACGTTAGTATTAAAAAAATCTCACAGATGGCGCTGTATTAAATAGTATGTATATTTCTGTCTCATTCTTTGCTGGCTTCATCCTACACATTTTTGTATTTGTGTCTCTTACCTGTCGTTTTTTCCGTTGCATCCGGTTTGAAATCACAACGATTCTAAAGAAGTTTTCACTTCAAAAAAAATCTGTATCTAAAAGGATACTTGTATCCGATCTTTTATTGAAATGTCTCTTGTTGTCAGATGCCAATAGTGATTCCGTCGAACTACACCGCGTCTGACACGGAGCCGGAGCAGCGCGTGGCGTACTTCCGCGAGGACATCGGCATCAACCTGCACCACTGGCACTGGCACCTCGTGTACCCCTTCGACGCCGCAGACCGCGCCATCGTCAACAAGGACCGCCGCGGGGAGCTCTTCTACTACATGCACCAGCAGATCATCGCCAGGTCCGTTACACGTACCTAGAGTCGCAGCGCCCGTGGCCCGATGAACTCAACTGAACATTTGCAATACCAACGTTATTTGAGCTCTTTTTTTTATTGCTTAAATGGGTGGACTAGCTCACAACCTACCTGGTGTTAAGTGGTTACTGGAGCCCATAGACATCTACAGCGTAAATGTGCCACCCACCTTGAGACATAAGTTCTAAAGTCTCAAGTATAGTTACAACGGCTGCCCCACCCTTCAAACTGAAACGCATTACTGCTTCACGGCAGAAATACGCGGGGTGGTGGTACCTATCCGCGCGGACTCACAAGAGGTCCTACCACCAGCTCTCTAGATGTATCGTGAGTCAACCAGATGTTGAGCTCTCATTCATATAGTATCACAGTGGTCCTGTCTTTACCATAATACGCTTCTGAATACGAACTATTTAGGTTTATTATCGGTTTGATGTTAAGCCGTTACCGGAAACCCTTGTCGTCACTGCATTAGCGTCGCCATCTGCTTTCAATAATAAGGTCCAGGACTCCATAGTGTCGTACCACAGCTGCTCCGCCATACAACGCGCAACAACTGCTTTACGATTGAAATAGGCAAGATTTTAGCACATCCCCGTGCGCCCTTACATTTTCTACCACTAGTAAATTGTTATTTATCTTTACTGGTGCTATGCATGTTGTTTATACCGATGAATCTATAAATATACTTGAAGGAAATATTGTTTATTCAATTTTCAAGTAGAGGAATACAAATAGTGATACAGGAAAAATAACAAAAATCGCGGCTCGACGAGTTCTCTGAAGTTCGGTCTGCGGTTACGATCGTACGACGCGATTCTTGTCTAAATGCGAAAACAACAACAATTTAGCTAATGCCGGCGACGGCCTCTGTTGCAACATTTCCTCATTACCTTAACGGCTATAGGAGTAAATTATTTTAAAAATACTCAATGCAATTGCTCAGAGGAATTGCTTGTTTTTTGTGGATCATTTTATGCATCATTCAATTTTTGATGCTAAAAAGCCGCTACCGAAGCGGAATTCATGTCTCTTTCCTGAAACCGCTGCGTTTTCAGAAGTCATTTTCACTCCTCCCACGCGGCTGCTGAATTAAGTCGCGTCTGTGGCGTTAGCGCTATAATCTGTTTTTCGTCAAATCAATGACGTTTGAAGGCAGTCTTAGAAGTAGACAGTGGTTTGACATTGCTCTTGCTGACGATCACAAGTAACTGGTGAGTCAGTTTCGGGGCATGTACCTACCAATTTCCCAAAAATTATGCGCAGGGACTAGAAACTAATGGAATATTATCATACTTATTTTTACGACGTAGAGCTCAGACTTGTTACTCTTTGAAACCGACACGTATTGATTTGAATAGTTAGCAAAATGACTAAAGGTAGAGCGCGCTGTTAACCCGAACTGATAGACAGAGTATGGTCGTTAATTTCGGTTTGCGAGGTAGAGATAGCTCTTCAAAACACTGAAATGTGACTTTGCCCCAGATAAGGTTAGTTAAATTTCCCACGTTGCGTAATGAAGTTACTTCAATTTTCGGTTTTCTAAAACTGGTATTTTTGTTAATAGGTACAACGTTGAGCGTATGTGCAACAACCTGAGCAGAGTGAGGAGGTACAATAACTTCAGGGCCGCGATCGAGGAGGGCTACTTCCCCAAGCTAGACTCAACAGTCGCCAGCAGAGCCTGGCCTCCCAGGTGAGACGGATTTTGGTTTATCTAGATCTTGTTTTTTGCAAAGAACCTTACATTGTTATATATAGTTTGGCCGAATCGTACTTTTTGATTTATTATTATACCAATTATGTATAGTATTGTATATAGATAGGCAGCGGCTTCGCTGTGTCCCTGGAATTGTTGATGTCCATGAGCGATGGTCGCTGGTCGGCATCAGGCATTAACTTGTCTGCTTTTAATATCAATAAAAGAACAAACAAAAAATGAAAAGTCATGTCAATTACAGAACGTGTAAAATAAAGTTTTAAATTTTGTCTATTAAATTGGATGTTTTTGTTTGTATCTAGGTTTGCTGGCACTACCATCCGTGACCTGGACAGACCCGTTGATCAGATCAGGAGCGACGTCTCTGAGTTGGAGACCTGGAGGGACAGGTTCCTGCAAGCTATCGAGAATATGTCCGTGATGCTGGTGTGTATTCTAGTACTACTAACAGTCTAGGAAACTTTTTATAGATGTTGCAACATGTACCTATAAAATTTTATTTTTTGTTCGATGTGATTGAAAAATATAATTTTTCAGAGGTTTTTATTTATTTCTTTTTTTGCTTAGTTGAGTCAATCGTGAACATTTGTTGAGTACGTATTTCATTAGAAAAATTGGTATCCCGCCTGGGATTTGAACACCGGTGCATCGTTCAACACGAATGCACCGGGCGTTTTATCCTTTAGGTCCCGATGACTTCCTTGTTCTGACGTGACGTTTATATACAGCCCAACGGTCGTCAACTTCCCTTGGATGAGGAGACCGGCATCGACGTGCTGGGCAACCTTATGGAGTCCTCCATCATCAGCAGGAACCGACCCTACTACGGCGACCTCCACAACATGGGACACGTCTTCATCTCTTACTCTCATGATCCTGATCATCGTCATCTGGTAAATACTTACTGAAGTAGATCTAGTCATTTTAGAATATCCCAATCACTGCACAATTGTGTAAAAATGCTGTGCCCATAGTAGAAGTAATTGTACTTGGTAATTAAGTCGAGGTAGTTCACCTATTTATCCGGGACCTTGTCTGTCTGTATTCAACAGCGAAACAGTTGATCTTATGAAAGGAAAGCATAGTGGATAATTTAACGGTATGAAAGTTTTTACAGTCCACCTGACATTGCGTGGCTACTTGCACTCATCACGTGAAATACCGCCAATAGGCAGGGTGGTGACTCATAATACGGCCTCCCACCAGCAAGTACAAGGAGATGTTCATACCGGCACAGCATAGGATGAGCTATCTGATCTCAGTAGTGTTTTGATGTAAATGTTAATTTCCAGGAGCAATTCGGCGTGATGGGTGACTCCGCGACGGCCATGCGGGACCCGGTGTTCTACCGCTGGCACGCGTACATCGACGACATCTTCCACCTCTACAAGTACAAGCTCACGCCCTACGGTAACGACAGGGTGAGTACTCGGGACCCAGGGGTGTCATGATGGCGGCTTTCATGCTTATTATCTAGCTTAGCCACATATTTTATGACTGCTCACTTTTGGCAACTACTTGGTCACGGTTTGACATTGCTAATGTAGGATTGGTAGTATCGGAACGTATGAAAAGAGCGTGGAACGGAACGTTGAGATGTGAGTCAGAGGAAACGGTAAGAAAGGGAAAAGAGAATGAAAGACAGAATGACAGAGAAAAGGAAGATGGCGAAAACGATTAAATGAGCAAGGCGTAAAAAGGTGTAAATTAATTTTTAATTATTATATTATAGAAGATTTTAGAAAAGAAGAGTAAAAGTGCAACATTTGAATAATTTTATTTTATGTGCTACGATCCAAATCCTACACTAATAGCATAGGCTCATAAAATTAGATCATCTGACAATGTATGGGTTTGATTCCTGGTCGGATTCAATATTTCAGTGGTCCTGCGTAGCATAGTGTAGGAATTCGTAGCACAGTAGATGATCCTGGCTTGGAGTCGCTGAACATGGAATCTTTAAAGACATCAAATATAACAATTGAAATATACATCACATAGTCAGTTTGACAGAGGATATAGCAAGGCTGAAACCAAATAAACCGGGAATATAGCCGGGGAAAGAAGGAGCAGCTGGTTTGGTAATTATAGGATTAACAGTTTGATTTCTTTGTAGCTGGACTTCCCCAACATCAGGGTGTCGTCCGTCAGCATCGAGGGTGGCGGAACTCCCAACACGCTGAACACGCTGTGGGAGCAGAGCACCGTGGACCTTGGCCGTGGAATGGACTTCACTCCTCGCGGCAGTGTCCTCGCCAGGTTCACGCACTTGCAGCACGACGAATACAACTATGTGTGAGTATCTCCTTGAATGTTGTTGGTGTAGTCCTGACTCCGTTGGTACATTGGGCCCTCACAAGTTGTCCCCATTCTCCTTATATCATCTCAATTAACTGGTATCCTGAACTGAGGAATAAAAGAGGATACCGTATTCAAAAAGGGATATCTAACTGGAGAAGAGTCGTGGGAATGAGGTAGGAATGCGGCACTTCCTCGTGCGGAATCCCAAGACGCCCTAACATTAGTAAAAATGTTAAATTACAGATTTTGTGGGCTTTATTTCTATTACACGATGATATTCCTTCATTGTGGAAATCATTCATGAGCATGTGCTTATTAGTACGTAATTCATTAGAAAATTTGACGATCTCCTGCCTGATTTGAACACAGGCTTAGTCATTGCTCGATACGAGTACACCGGACATGGGTATAGGATACCCTAATGGCTAAGGGAACTGGGACTAATGAATGAATGGATGAATGAATGAATGAATGATTTTTTTTATTTAAGCAACAATAACAAGTCCATATGTGTATCATACTATCATTGAATTTTTTTTTAAATTACCAAATGTCCACAATGACGAATTCAAACAATTTTATTATACTGTTTATTATGAGTTTTATTTCTGAAACTAAAAGTAAACAACAATTTTTATAATGAGTTTACTGTATTTACATTCGTTTTACATATTTTACGGCACTTGTGAATTAATTTAAATCTTACCTGCATTCAATTTGAATTTGTGAATATTTTTCGACAGGGGAACAATCTGTTTGTTTTCTTGTTGGGTGAACTCAAAATGAAGTAAGCAAGTGCGTTATTTAAATGTTTTGCGTTTTTTACGGAATATTATATATGAATGGTGACAACAAATCAGCATTTTGTTGAAACCTAATAAATTATAAAGAATTAAAAATAGGCACGCAATTATGTGACTTGATGTATAATATCAAGTGAATCAAGTGAATGTATATATAATTGTTTTTGTAAATAACAAATGTGAAGTTTCGGACAGTTAACCAAATTGTTTAGAGTTTATACCTAGTGTGTTTAAATAATTAATTAAATTGCTAATAACTATTTAATTTCTGAGGTTTTTTCAATATGGCATCTGACAGTAGTACTAAAGTACTAAAATACTAAAGTACTTTATAGGTATACTAGTGGTAGGACGTCTTGTGAGTCCGCACGGGTAGGTACCACCACCCTGCCTATTTTTGCCGTGAAGCAGTAATGCGTTTCGATTTAAAGGGCGAGGCAGCCGTTGTACTGTTAAAAATGAGACCTTACAACGCATGTCTCAAAGTGGGTGGCGATATTTTTTTTTTTTTTTTTTTTCTTGCCTTTGTAGGCAGACGGGCATACGGCCCACCTGATGGTGAGTGGTTACCGTCGCCCATGGACTTCAGCAATGCCAGGGGCAGAGCCAAGCCGCTGCCTAAAGATGTTGTAGATGTCTATGGGCTCCGTTAACCACTTCACACCAGGTGGGCCGTGAGCTCGTCCACCAATCTAAGCAATCAAAAATAAAAAATCGAAATCTTGTGGACTATTAAAAGTACCTCCGTGGCGTGACCTGTCACTATGGGCCTATACAGTCAAAAAATCAGCTCAATAGATCATCATCATTCTCCTGCCCTTCTCCCAGTCACCTGGGGTGGCGCAACATGTTTTCTCCTTCCAAATCCAGCTACAACTCCAAATCAGCTCAATAGATACAGTGGTTTAATTTGGGCGTTAATTAAATAATCAGTCTGTCAGGATGGGTCGTTTGTATTTTTGAAATCTGCCTTATATAGATAGCATTTTGGACTACACACAACGCAGAGGCGGTGGCTCGTTAATTGAGTCTTTCTTTCCAGGATCGAAGTGAACAACACAGGAGGCGGCAGCGTAATGGGAATGTTCAGGATATTCATCGCACCAACAGTGGACGAAAGTGGGAAGCCATTATCCTTTGACGAGCAAAGGAAACTAATGATTGAACTGGACAAATTCTCTCAAGGAGGTGAGTAGGCTCTGTCGTCAGTTGAAGCATATTTTTAGACTGAAAGTTCGAAAAAGGAAGAAGTGAGCTGGTGGTTTCAAGGCAAAGCTTTTGTGTGAGATCTCTCCAGATTTTCTGAAGTTGATATAATTACTTATAACGTTAGGTGTATTTACGAGTAATGTTAGCCAAGTATTAACATTGATAGTGGCATGGACGATTTTTGTTTGCCACTGAGAATCACAAAATTGATCTACCGTTTTCCATAGGTACTAAAATATTTAGTTGTTATTAAAGAATATTAAGAGTCGGTTCTAAATTGACATACACATCCAGTAATAAGAAAGTGATTTTACAATAACCATTCTCTATGCCGTTAAAATTGTACATATGTGGCTTATCACCATGGAAGCCTCTCTTGAATGATAGATATGGCCGGTGCCGTATGGCTTGTGGGAGCCATGCCAGGGTTGCTCGACGACAAGTACGCTGTCGTCTCACGTATTAGTCTAGGGACGCATTTGGTGTTTGTCTAATTCGCTAATATTATCTTCTTCCTCAGTGAAACCTGGCAACAACACAATCCGACGTAAGAGTATAGACTCCTCAGTGACTATACCGTACGAGAGGACGTTCCGCAACCAGGCGGACCGGCCAGCAGATCCAGGAACCGCTGGGGCTGCCGAGTTCGACTTCTGCGGCTGCGGGTGGCCTCACCACATGCTGGTGCCCAAGGGAACTACTCAAGGATATCCTATGGTGCTGTTCGTCATGGTGTCCAACTGGAATGATGACCGAGTGAGTTTTCTACACGTTGGTACACGTGGATGATGAGGCAGGCGGCTGATGAGCTACACTAACACGTTGTTCGTGTGGTCGGTCAGGTGGAGCAAGACCTGGTGGGGTCGTGCAATGACGCGGCGTCGTACTGCGGCATCCGCGACCGCAAGTACCCGGACCGGCGCGCCATGGGCTTCCCGTTCGACCGGCCCGCGCCCGCCGCCACCACGCTGTCCGACTTCCTGCGCCCCAACATGGCCGTGCGCGACTGCATCGTGCGCTTCACCGACAGGACCCGCCAGCGCGGCCAGCAGGGGTAGGTCCGCCGCCTCCACCACCACGCAACACAACATCACGGGATGACGGGTCTTGACTTTTTTGCACAGAATTTCTCTTTAATCCATACAAACATGCAACGATATTTTTTATTAACTGGACTATGTAGCGGTGGTGTGGTACCCTGCACATATAAATAATTAAAAAAACAAATTGACGGCATATCTATCCAAGAGAAATATTATGGTAATAGTCGACTTTATGTTGTAGTTACTAATAAAGGAAAACTCTTTTTGGTTCTGTTGGTTTTTCTATAAGAAAAAGACAAAAAGTTACACGGAATTTGTACTGCTTTTTTCGAACTTTTGAAATGATTTACTTTAATGATTAATTTAAATATGATTCTTATAAACTTTAAATATTCAAAAAAGGTTTTTCTGTTTCTATCTCAAACCGGATTTTAAAAATAAATCACACTGCTTAAAGAATACGGTTAAACTCATTTCAACACAATGTATCATATTGTAATTAGCAATACTATATTCTTGAAATAAATCATCATTATTAGGCTATATCAGTCCACTGTTGGATACAGGCTACGAATAATAAAACTATGGAACAGTAACTCGCCTTCAATTGCACTTTAGATTATGGTTCCATTTACGCACACAAATAAAAGCAAATGCAACGAACACTCACACTCTCATTCGCGCCAAGGTCACGGTTCGCAAGCGCCACCCAGCGCACCCTTATGACGATGACGTTATGCAGTAGTAATTAATTCATTAAATATTTTCTCGTTTTTTTATCAGATGACTTTATTACTGCAATAAAAATAAATGCAGTTTATAAGTTAGTACATGAGATGAAAATATGATAATTAAACTTAAAATCAATACTACTACTACTACTACCACTACTAGTATACCTTTTGTAAAGCACACGACTTCCACTTTCAAGTATGTACATGGCCTCTTTTTCAAAGTGTATGCTGCATATTGTGGTATTTTTGCAATGCATCCAAGCGTACTATCACAAGCGGCTATCCATTTTTTACGTTGAATTTCATTTGTCGGAAATCTGCAGTAATAAAATCATTTGTTATCACTGCGTAATATCATAGTTGTTACTTAAATAAAACTTATGTTTTATCCGAGCAGAATAAAGAACTACTACTGCATAGAAAAAGTAATCGTACATATTGCATAACACTATCCATCATCAATAGTGTAAACTTTTATGATGTTTGTAAACTTACTTATGCAAGCTAATTCCATTGTTTTTCATATCTGTATGGCTTTTACACCATTTCACCAAAATTAAAAAGCGCAAAATAATAATTATCTGGTCAACCAAAAACTAACGCAACACGACCGCACGACACGAGTTCCACAGCGAACTGGCGCGCCGTTCTGTAGCTATTTTAAGCCCCGCCCTCCGCGGTAGCTATTTACGTGGAACCATTTTTGAAGCGTAATTACTTTTCTATAGTTTTATTATTCGTAGGATATAGGTCTCTCACAAAAAAAAAACGTTAAATTAATAAACTAGTTACGACTAAATAAAATAACTATTTTGTGGTCGTCATGTGTTAAATCAGTACGGTTATAATCATTAAGAAATTATGTTCATAAAGAAAAACGCTATTTTGCTATTGTAGTTACTATATATTTATTACGTGTAACATAAAATCTATATCTGTATTCTTAAAAAAAATTGTTATTTGAAGTACATGTGTCAATGGAGCGTTATCGAAAGAAGTACGAGAAACCCTCACCCTTAGAAGTAGATCAGTAACAACAAACTAAAACTGATATAATTTCATATTATGTAGATACATTGATTCGAACCGGCGACAGCGCAGTACAGAACCCTGCGGATGCCCCTCAGTCAACGTCGACATCGACGCATTGATACGCAAACCTTATTATTACATACCCTGCAAACATAAGCATCACATATTTTAAGTTAATCGGAGATATACAAATGGCAGAGCATTTTGAACCGTCAGTCTTAGTTAGCGACATTAGATATCAATTCAAATTTCAAGCATTTATTTTTAATCTGACACAATCAAAAAACAACCTCTTTAATTATCACTTTTACTCCATTCAAAAGTCATTATTAATTTCTACGAAAAGCTATATGGTTAAGTTAGTAATTATTAATCAGCTTAGTATGTTGTTACTGATGCAACATTGAAATGGCATCGCATAATGGACCGGACTTAGTAGTCAATATTTTATCGGTTAAGTGTATTTTAAGTAAACGGGTCTGTACATAGTAGGTAACTAAGTAATTATGTATTTATATAAGACAATTTTTTTATTTGAGATTGAATAAATCATGCTTTTTGATAAATTTGTTTTTTTTTATTAGCTTCCTTTTTATACTAATATATAAATCTAAAGTGGTTTTTAGGGATGTTCCGCTATAACTACTGAACCATGCATCCGATTGACTTGAAACTTGGTATCCATGTAGAAAATACATGTAATTAATGGATAGACTAATATTTATGTGAGTGTTGGACTCCCTTATAATAATGACAATAAATAATAATGTTAATTTTAAATGCCCAACGAAGCGGGCGAGTGTGGCTAGTCGTTATATTATTATAATTATATAAATCGCTCTAGAAGTCGGAATAGTAGTCTGGATTTTTACGTCTTTTAATATCTTAATCCGCTATCGGAGACAACGTATATGGCGTCGTCAACACAAAAAGGTCTTAGTTTCAATCGCATTAAAAAAACTATATTATGTATAACATACCATTGTGTCGTGGCATAAATAGACAGAACGATATTACCCATACGGTGCAATGCAATATGTACTTACAGTGATGCCAACTCCGGGGTTTTCCCCCCAAATTTAGGTGGAAAAAATCTATACAGGGATTTTTTTAGGGGTGAAATTTTTTGGGGATATTTTTAGGGATAAAATTTTATTTGTATTTTTTAAAAAAATTCTACGTACATCAACAAAAATTAAAGAAAAATACTTAAAAATACAAAATAACTATTGTTATTAACTAATTATTTATTATTTTTATTTATTTCTTTACTTATATTGTAATGAATAAATACTTGGTCCGTCGTTGGGGAGTTTTGAAATTGCTTTAGGGGGAAAGTTTTCAAACAGTTGGCGACACTGTGTACTTAGTAATTACGATAGGGGCCTATTAGCATTAAGAATAATATTAGAGCGGGATTTGCTAAGAATCATTGGCAAAGCGCCGCAGAAGACACGTCCAGAAGGGTTTCTGCCAGCAATCTTATTTCAGTTGTGATATACGTATGTTTGTATAAAGGTAAGGTAAGGTAAGGTATTATAAATTGGATTAACTAAGAAAAACAATCTGTATATCACCCGCTTAGTGAAATTGTACAACGACTTCGATTTCGTTGGAGTCAAAACTTCGGGGCTTTGAATTTATCGAATTATTTCAATTATTCATTGCATTTGTTATGTGCATATTTCGTTCCAGCCGTTCTCGAGTTTTAGCGAAACTAACGAACAGCAATTCATTTTTATATATATAGATGCGTTAGTTCATTACAAACTTTTCACAAAAAAAAAAAAAGCTTGTCCCTATTCACCTTAGTTTTGGGGTGAATCAGGTTACGTGTGGGGACAATAGTTTTTCGATAGGGCTAGCACTATTTAGTTGTTAGGTAGGTGCCTAACTTTAGGTCATTAACTTTTTAATATCTTTAAAGATTTACAAAACTTTGATGACTAAATTAAGCTATTTAATATTCTTAAACATTAAATAAAAGTCATTTTCAGTTCAACAAAGTTAAATCTAACAACTCAACAAATGTATTGTGACATCCCAGATTTGTCCCTATTCTAACTCTAGTCTCTATTCCTCCCAATCTATTGTATACAAAACTGGACTCTCTTTTTTATTGAATGACAGACTTCACACCATGACTCTGAGTGACACTGAAGAAAAATCCTTTTTTAAAACTAATCTACTTTACTAGTAATGTTTTATGTCCTGGAAAAGAACACTTTTCTTTTTGAAGCCTTAAACCAGCATTTTGTAATCTACCTGACAGTAAACGAAGTCTCTGCAAATGTAGGATTCTATTTGGGGCTGTTAAACAAATATCATCATACCAACTCGACACACCTTCAATACCTACTACTAGAGATTCTATTGTGCGCTGGAAAATAGCTGGGGCATTTGCGAGACCGTACACTAAGCGTGTGTATTAGAAAAGGTCTTTCGGTATTTATGGTTGTGAGGTCTTGAGAGGCTTGAGACAAACAAATTTGATTATAGGCATTACTTAAATCTAGCTTAGAATAATATTCTCCGCCGCCTAACTTCGCGAAAATATTAGTCTTAAAACTTTATTTAGGGCACAGAAAACATCTCCAGGGATTTTCACTTTACCAGGTAGGCAGCGGCTTGGCTCTGACCCTGGCATTGCTGAAGTCCATGGGCGACGGTAACCACTCACCATCAGGTGGGCCGTATGCTCGTCTGCCTACAAGGGCAATAAAAAAAAAACATTCTCCTTCAGAACTGGTACTATGGGCGTATATATATAGCATAATCTGAAAACTGTACTGGTACTAGTATACCTGCTTCGACAAATCTATCTAATTCTTCCTCAACCTTGTCTTTCAGAGCAAACGGTATTTGGCGTGGCTTAAAAATTTAGGTGTTGTATTTTCTTTCAAGTGTAAATGCACTTCATATTTATTAAAACGGCCCAATTCATCTCTCCAAATGTCAGGGAATTCATTCATATTCTGCTGCACCTCTTGGTATTCCGCTCTAACTGATAAATTATTATTGTTACACATAGAAACCAAACTCATATTAAATTGTGTCATGAATATTTTTTTATTGCTTAGATTGGTTACTGGAGCGCATAGAGATCTACAATGTAAATGCGCCACCCACCTTGAGATATAAGTGCTAAGGTCTCAGTATAGTTACAACGGCTGCCCCACCCTTCAAACCGAAACGCATTACTGCTTCACGGTAGAAATAGGCAGGGTGGTGGTACTTACCCGTGCGGACTCACAAGGGGTCCTACCACCTTATCCCGTCCTAATAATGACCACCACCTTAAATTACATAAAACGACCGCTGTTACTTACTTCACAATCGAAATAACCTACGGGCGTAACTTTATGTTTAGTTTAAAGACAAAATACTATATCAGACTTACTTAATTTGTATAATCGGAAGTTATCCCTGTAAAATCTTTCTGATATTACACTACGAGCAACTCCGGAATCTAATTCCATAGAATAAAACTTATTATTTATAGAAATGTCTAACTCGTAGCGAACATACCTCAAATTATACATATCACATTTTTTACATTCGTTTTTGTTCGTTACATCACTTTCGTTGTCATCCTTATTATTTAACGACAGTTTTCCGACCTTTTTGAAACTGCACACTTTCATAAGGTGACCCTTTTTACCACAAATCAAACACTTATAATCTTTGAAACGGCACTTTTCTACGGAATGACCTTTCAACCCGCACACTGAGCAGCGCGCGGCTGCCGCCGATGCCCCTGACGACTCCGCCTGCGCTCGCTGACACGATACACCATCTCTTGTTTGATTAGTTGCTCACCACCATCAACATCAGCTCTGGCCGCCCGCGCACACGCAGTCTCCTGGGCTATTTCAATAGCTTTCGAAAGCGTGAGGGACTTCGAGTCTTGTTTGAACAATCGATCTCTTTCTGGAGCTACTTTCAGGCCTAGAATAAATCGATCACGTAGCAACGTATCTAATTCTGTACCGAAATTACAGTGCACGGTGAGTCCCCTCAGACGTGCCGCCCAAACTTCGACTTTCTCACCGTCCATTCTGGTCGAACCATAAAATTTTGCCCTGTCGGCAAAAGTCGATCTTTTCGGTTGAAAATGTCCGTTGAATAACTCTAACCAGCTCAGTCCATTGTGTTGTTTCTACTTCCTTAGGATGCAAGAGGTTCCTCACAAGCAGATACGAATCATCTGGAAGATGTGCAATAAGCACACAGCATCAATCTTCAGCTAAAACTTTGTTCAACTTTACAAAATTTTCTAATTTCTTGTAAAAGATCTGCCATTCTTGGGTTTTATAATCAAATTCAGATAAGTTTCCCATAAGTTGAGCCAATTTGTTTTTTTAAATATATATATGCACTTGTTGGTAATTCGTCGCCAATGGTTATATCGGAACTTAGGGGCAATGAAACGACCGTACGTAATAACAGCTGGTTTATTACTACTGTAAGCGGAGCGTGCCGCGGTATATGAAGTACATAACAAACACTGCACATCTACAACGTAAATGCGCCATCCACCTTGAGATATAAGTTCTAAGGTCTCAGTATAGTTACAACGGCTGCCCCGCCCTTCAAGCCGAAACGCATTACTGCTTCACGGCAGAAATAGGCGAGGTGCTGGTACCTACCGGTGCGGACTCACAAGACGTTCTACCACCAGTAAAGCTTTTGCTATTAACGTGCTTTCAATTTTAAGCTTTTAAAGATTAAACCTAAAATATCTCTGGGCATTTTGTTGTAATTAATGATGATGTCTCCAAAGTAAGAGTAATTATTCTTTATATGCCTTACCAGACCAGAGGAGTACACTTTTATTTCAAGTGTTAAGATTTATGTAGGTTTGTGTAAATTAATTAAAAAAATTAAAATGAAAACCAAAAAATTTAAATTTTAACGTCATACAATTGTGAGTCTACTTGGCGAATTGAGTCTCGTACTTATATGTTTTAGAAGTCGTCGTGGCCTAAAGGATAAGACGTCCGGTGCATTCGTATGTAGCGATGCACCGGTGTTTGAATCCCGGAGGCGGGTACCAATTTTTCTAATGAAATACGTACTTAAGAAATCTTCACGATTGACTTCCACGGTTAAGGAATAACATAGTGTAATAAAAATCAAACCCGAAAATTATAATTTGCGTAATTACTAGTGGTAGGACGTTGTAGATGTCTATTGGGTTCCAGTAACCACTTAAAACCAGGCGGGCTGTGAGCTCGTCCATCCATCTAACCAATAAAAAAAAATATTATAATTTTTCGTAGCGTAATATGTTCAACCACCCGCTTGCCCTAGCAGTTCTCAATTTTTCTTAATACATACATTTGGAAAAGGTGAGGCAACCGTTGTAACTATACTGAGACCTTAGAACTCATCTTAAGGTGGGTGGTGGCATTTACGTTGTAAATGGCTATGGGTTCTAGTATCCTCTTAACACCAGGCGGGCTGTGAGCTCGTTCACATACCTATGCAAAAAAAAAACTGGCCAATAAAATCATCACTTCTGCAAAGTAATTTTTTAAAGAGAATTTCGTTGCAGACCAATGTTATTTTTAATGATTCTGAATAATTGCATTTTTTTCATGCAGCGGTTTGAAAAGATGATAATATTTGTGGTAATTTTTTTACTGTCAGTTTTATCGCGTGTTGCAGTCTAAGGCAGACTTATTTTTATATAACATTTTTACAATATTATAGTATTTAATGTTTAGGAAAATTATTTAAATAGATATAATATGGACCCGTTTTATTCACGCCTGTGCGTCACTTAAAAGCAATTATTAAAACTAGAGGTCCCGCAGTAGTCGAAATCCGACTATAATTAATTGGAATTGTATAATAAGTTTGCACACTATTATGATTGTATTTTATACTTTTATAATCACAAATTTCGGGCTTCACTATAAAAAAATATTAATAAAGACAAACAATATTTAATCTATTCTCAATTTGACCACAGACGTCAAGAACAAAAGTTTGACAATAAATAATATGCATGCGTGTGTGCGTCAAATACATGGTACATATATAGTGTGTGTAATGTTTTCGAGCAAACTAACCCATAGACACAGCCCACTGAGTTTCTCGCCGGATCTTCTCAGTGGGTCGCGTTTCCGATCCGGTGGTAGATTTTGCGAAGCACTGCTCTTGCTAGGGTCAGTGTTAGCAACTCTCCGGTTGAGCCCCGCGAGCTCACCTACTAACGTTAGGGCGAACCTGAAATAGCCTCTCAAGGCTATCAGCATAGGTAGGAGAATTAAAAAAAAACTTTGTTGATTTAATGTATCTCTTATGCATTATTTAAAAAAAAATATTAGCATTGTGCACTTCTTCTCTATATTCTCTATAAGTGTGGAAAATTTCATACACCTCCGTCCCCGCAATTTTCGTAAAAAGGGATACAAAGTTTATGCTTCACGTATTAATATATAGATACAAACTGTTCAATTCATGCTAAATCTGTTTCCATCATTTTTGTCAAGAGACAATTATTGTTCTTTTTATATAATTTCCGACAACATCGGGTTTGTAGCCTTTTCCACGTCGTATTCTCGGATTTTCCTGGATTTAGCCGGAAACAGCGCACAAGGTTGATACGAAACACAGTGTTTGGGTTTGGTCGCTACGTTAAGTATTAGCGCGATACCATTCTATTCACAAGGAAGGTTTTCAACGTTTTTTATTGCTTAGACGAGTGATTGAGCTTACGGCTTATCTGGTGTTAAGTGGTGACAGGGGCCAATAGGTAACAACAACGTAAATGCCGCCACCCACCTCGAGACATTAGTCTAAGTTTCAGTTCTATAGTTCAACGGCTGTCCAGCCCTTTAAATAGGAACGCATTACTGCTTCGTTGCAGAAATAGGCAGGGTAGAGGTATCTACCCGCGCGGACTCTACTAGACTACAAGAAAACTATAAATTAGACTATTTAATTGTTGCTTCATTTTTTTTTTTTTTTTTTTATTGCTTAGATGGGTGGACGGGCTCACGGCCCACCTGGTGTTAACAGGTTACCGGAGCCCATAGACATGTACAACGTAAATGCCGCCACCTACCTTGAGATATAAGTTCTAAGGTGTCAGTATAGTTACAACGGCTGCCTTTCCCTTCAGACCGAAACGCATTACTGCTTCACGGCTGAAATAGGCGGGGTGGTGGTACCTACCCGTGCGGGCTCACAAGAGGTTCTACCACCGGTACTTAGTATTATTGGAACGAAGTTCCTTATCGCGCGTTGTGAAAGGGGGCTAGACGGATTTTTTTTTTACGAAAAATTGTCACGACACTTTTTAGATCCGTCATTCTGACCAATCAACGTGTAGGCGCTTATCGCGTGACATTGTTCGTATCCGATTGGTCCGCGTAATGAGTACAGTTTCTCGAGATAGCGTTTCAACAATAGTAATTTAGTTCATAGTATTGTTTTTTTCTTCTTCATAATGCCGTAATTTATTATTATAACTTAAAAAAAAAATTACAATTCCTTCACTAATTAATCGAAAGGAACTTCGTTCCATCCGGGTGTCCCTTGACACCTCTGAAGTTTTTTTTTATGCAAATTTGGTGAGACAAAATCGATGTTTACTACAACAAAACAAAAAGAGCGATAGATGAACCGCAGTGCAATACTGCTGTAATCAATTTTTGAAACCATTTTCCTGTTTTTGTTCAAATTAACTGTTTAATTTAAATTAGTAACGTGCGCATCAAACTTTGAATAAAAACATCGCCTCCATTTGCAAACTCCAGAGTCGGGCCGTGCCTCCTACGGCCAACCGGTATATTTATCCAAAGTTCATTCAATTATTTAAGATTTATTTTTTATTTTTCATAAAATAATTTTAGATTCTAGATTTTATAGCCTGAATACTTTTAGTTTAAAATCAAATTAAAAGGTAAGCGTTCATGGTTTATTGTATAATTCAGTGAATGTTTTATTTTTTATAGTTATTACAAAAGGTTTTTTTTATTAATGTTTAAGATGTCTGACGCCAAGAAAAACCTGTTACTGTTCTTCGACCGTCCCTCAGAGCCATGCTTCATGCAAAAGGGAGAAGACAAGGCAGTATTCGATATTCCTGACAATTACTACGTGAGTTGTTGGTGTTGTACAAGGGCGGGATGATAAGTAACTAGCCTAATAATAAAACACTTAACGTTCCGTGATTAAAATTAATTTTATTTTTCGACATAGTCTCCGTGAACTTCTACGCACTTATTCCATCTTCGTTCTAAAGCAGTAATGCCTTCCATAAAATGATTTCTTTCGAGGCCTGTAAAATACTCCTCTACAGCGGCTATGACTTCATCATTTGTGGCAAATTTCTGTCCGCCCAAAAAAGTTTTGAGCTTAGGGAATAAGTGGAAGTCTGATGGCGCCAGATCAGGCGAATAAGGTAGTTAGGGGCAGCAAATCATACTTCAATTCGTTGATTTTTATCATAGCTTTAACAAATGTGTGAACCCTAGCGTTGTCTTGGTGGAAGATGATTTTTTTTTCGCCAAACCTGGCCGTTTTCGGTGAATACATTGATGAAAATTATCTAGAAGATTAGCGTAGTATTCTCCATTAATTGTTTGACCTTTAGGAAGGTAATCAATCATCAAGATCCCATCTGCATCCCAAAAGACGGAAGCCATCACTTTTCCAGCCGTATTTACAGCCATGCCTTTTTTTGGAGCCGGGCATCCCGATTGCGTCCACTGTTTTGATTGAATTTTTGATTCTGGTTCTCTCGAAGATTCTCTCGAAATAACGCTTCGTGCGCATTACAACGTGCTCATTATATCGACAGAATCAAAAAAAAAAAATGATTTATAAAACGACACTGCCATGCAATAAGTCGATAATGTGCTATTATGGAGTTTTTGCTGTTATGTTAAAATCGTAATCTATGGGTCGTAATACATATTGTGAGTTTTTTTATAATTTTCCCACTTACTCTACCGGAGATATATTTTGGAATAGCCATTTTGTTGTAGCCTATTTCTGCCATGAAGCAGTAATGCGTTTCGGTTTGAAGTGTGGGGCAGCCGTTGTGACTATACTGAGACCTTAGAACTATATCTCAAGGTGTGTGGCGCATTTACGTTGTAGTTGTCTATGGGCTCCAGTAACCACTTAACACCAGGTGGGCTGTGAATTCGTCCACAAATCTAAGCAATAAAAAAAAGAAGAAGGGAAATTTGTCAATATATGAATGACGAGAAAAACATCATTACACATTATTAATGCATAAGATTTTTTCTTTTCGGTATTCGATAAGTTGCTATTATTGGGTTATTGTAGTGAATAATTTGCAGTATTTTCCGATAAACACATATGCTATATTTATTTCTATTTAATTCGTAAAACATTAATCAATAATAGCAAATAACAAAGTTTTTAGGAAGAGAAACGGTTCTTAAATGTTTTGTAACATTCACATATCTACTATTCGTTTCAAATTAGAAAAAGTATTCAGCATGTTTACTTCATCATCCGATAATTTGTAATAAACAGTTGCAATTTGAATTTGACGGCAAATGACATGTAAATCGGTGCTCTTTTTTTATAATTATAATTTAATTAGTACATAATTCAGATTATTATAAGTGTATTTATGTGTGAGTGTGAATGAGAATTCTAAAGGATGCTGTTGTTTACCACTTGTAAGAAGTACATGTAACTAAAGTATGTAGGTACCACATGATGCCATTGCTACAGAAATTTTGGGGCTTCTGATCTAAATACCGCGACAATTGGTTTTGGCAGTCCTCTCGTGATGTTGACCTGACACTGCCTAAAGAATTCTGAAGAGATCGAAGCAGGTGGAAATTTGAAGTTGCAAGGTCAGGACTATACGGCGGATGCATTAACACCTCCCAGCCAAGCTCATTTAATTTTTGCTGAGTGGCTAAAGATGTATGAAGTCTAGCGTTAATCAAAATATATTTATATTATATATGCTTGGTTTTGGCCAATGTAAGATCCTACGAAGTAGAACGTTAGTGGTTTAAAACAATTTTGTTATAAATGGAATTGGCATTGTTTTTTTTTTTTTTTTTTTTTTTTTTTTATGATTGAAAGTTTACTGGTGGCCCGAAGGCCTTTCCAGTTTCACCAGGACAGGTGGGCGAGCAAAGGCTCAGCCAAGAGGGGTGGGATTTGCTAACAACTGCCCGAGCGCCTCCGAAGGAGACCTAACAACTCCAGAGCAATTGTTTCGCGAATGAATCTACTACCGGATCGGAATCGCGACCCGCTGAGAAGATCCGGCGAGAAACTCAGCGGGCTGATGCATGGGTTAGGTTGCACGTCGACCTCTTTGTCGAGTTCGACGAGTACGGTTACCGGGGTCCCTAAGCCTGCCCCTAGTATTAGAGCTGAAGGCATCTAATGCAAAGGTTATTGGATCTGATGGATCCGTAAGGACGTGTCTAGGGCGTCGACGGTGACTGGCTCCTGCATGATCAGGATTCGGGGAGTAGTCAGCGGCGGCAACGATAAGGCGATTATCATGACGCATAGCCTTATCGAAGTATCGTTCCGACGCTGACTTCATGTATTTCCGAATTGATTCGAGGCCCAGGTCGTCGTGTAGGTCAACGTTCCTCACGAACCACGGAGCCCCGACAGCTAACCTGCAAAAGCGGGATTGTAGGGATTGGAGGGTGTCTATGTGTGTGCGGGCCGCGTGAGCGAACACCACACTCGCGTAAGTCATGACGGGCCTTATGCAAGTTTTGTAAAGTGTCACCTTGTTCCGAAGGGACATTTTACTCCGCTTACAGATCATGGGGTAGAGTCTACCGAGAATAAACGCGGCACGGTCACGGACTGATTTTATATGCGGGCGGAATGTCATCGATGCATCCAGGGTAACGCCCAGGTACTTGACCTTCCTGGCCCAGGGTATGGGTTGTCTAAAGAGAGTAATCGGGGGTGTGAGATTCCTCCTCCTAATCCGGGAGGAAATCCGTGTGAATTGGCATTGTCTGTTTGTCTTCCAGTATGCAAAATTAGAGTTTGTGCCAGATCGGCCAAAACGACTATATTTCTCGCATATGTCTGTAAATTTCAAAGAGGATAAAAATTTGCCTATAACCTTTGTCTACAGCCGGAGAAGTACCAGCGTGTGTCAAATGCTATAAGCAACAGGTTCGGTAGCGACGCGGGCCGCATGATACCCATCAGGAACATTGCCCTGCCCAATCTGGACCTGCCCATGGAACTGCCCTACAACGAGCAGTTCTCCTTGTTCGTCCCTAAACACAGGCAAATGGCAGGAAAGCTGATTGATATCTTCATGGGTAAGTTTTGGGAATCATTTAAAACTATTATCATTGTTTTATGTGGTACAGTTTAGATCCATTGTTTTTTTTTTATTGAACGCGAGAACGAGCTCACTATCCATCTGGTGTTATGTGGTTACCAGAGTCCACAGATATCACAATGTAAACGCCTCTACCCATCTTGAGACACGAGGACCAAGCCTTAATCGTATTGTGTAAAGGCTGTACCTTCAAATCGGAACACATGCCTGCTACACGGCAAAAACAGTCAGAATGGTTTTAGCTACACGTGCCTACCACTAAATATCCGAAAAAGACTCTCTTCTATCTGCCGGGAATGTGTTATGAGTTTTTTCGGACAGATCACGCGGTCTCCCAGACACGAATTAGAGATGCTCATAATTGCGGGTCGCATAGAGGGCAAGCGCGCCGTGGGCAGAACACCAGCCAGATGGTCAGATCTAGTAAGAGAAGCACTTGATGGTAATTTGTACCATGCGGTCCATACCGCCCATGACCGAACACAGTGGAAGAACGTCACAAGTGGTCGCGATCCTCACTGAGGGAACGATATAGAAGAGTCTACCGCCAGTACAATTTAGCATGCGATTGTAGCAAATTGCCATTCCTAAAATGGATGTCATTCATTCTGGTCCTGCCGCTAGCATATCAGCTATCTATGTATAAGTGAAGATCTATGTTCAATTTATCTTTGACAGGAATGCGTGACGTAGAAGATCTCCAGAGTATCTGTGCGTACTGCCAACTGCGGATCAATCCCTATATGTTCAATTATTGCCTCTCCGTCGCCATCTTGCATAGGTAATTGTATTTTGTTTTATACACGAGAATAGCAAGCAGGTTACATAGATATTCTACCTGATAGAAGACCTAAAGAATGAGACGGGCTAGGTACTTATGTATCGAGTGATGCTACTATGCCAGCGTTCGAATCTCGTAGGCAGATACTAATTTTCTTTAGGAAATTTTTACTTGTAGTATGGCATCTTGTAAGCCCGTATGGTACCATTATTTTGCCTATTTCTGCCGATAAGCAGTAATGGGTTTTGGTTTGAGGGGTGGGGTAGCCGTTGTACCGTAAAATTGTCGTCGTCGTGGCCTAAAGGATAAGAGGTCCGGTGCATTCGTATCTTGCGATGCACTGATGTCCGAATCCCGCAGTGGAAAGTACCAATTTTTCTAATGAAATACGTACTTGACAAATCTTCACGATTGACTTCCACGCTGAAGGAATAACATCGTGTAATAAAAAGCAAACCCGCAAAGTTATAATTTGCATAATTAGTGGCGGTAGGACATCTTGTGAGTCCGCACGGGTAGGTACCACCACCCTGTCTATTTCTGCCGTGAAGCAGTAATGCGTTTCGGTTAGAAGGGCGAGGCAGCCGTTGTACTGTTAAAAGTGAGATCTTAGAACTCATGTCTCAAAGTGGGTGGGTGGTTTACTTTGTAGGGGTATATGGGCCCCGATAACCCTTTAACATCAGGTGGGCCGTGAGCTAGTTCACAGACATAAGAAAAAAAAATAGGTTTAAAACTCATGTCTCAAGGTGGGTGGTTTTTTATTATTACCGGTAGCTGAAACATAAAATAGTACATTGATTTAAGCTCAGTTGTTGCTTGAGAATGAGAAAGTGAAAATAAGCAGTCCGACGGATTATTTATTAAAAATAATAGGATTTGAAATAATTGTTTGGGGTACTTTTAGATGGATGTAATTCGAGAGTGAAATGCTTTTGAAAAAGTCAGTCAGGGTAAAACACGGCAAGTCAGTCATGCTGAGCTCAATCTCCAACACTTCTTATTTTTAATTTTTTATAAAGAATTTGGCTCAAGCGCCATATTTTGACTTTGCCAATGTGGTGTTTACAAAAATGGCAGGTGCTTAGAGAGGAAAAAAGTTACTAAATCTAAAAAAAATTGGTCGGTTTTTCCATACGCGAATCTGTGGTTTTAAGAGCAGCACAAACAAATATATATTAGACTAACTACTTTAGAGATAAATATTATTAGCAACTTCTTATTTAAAACCCCTGGTGTACATTTTTGCAGATCAGACACGAAAGGTTTGCAAATCCCAACCTTTGCTGAGTGCTTTCCCGATAAGTTCATGGACCCGAAGGTGTTCCGCAAAGCCAGAGAAGTGACCAGCGTTGTACCGACTGGAGCCAGGGTTAGTATCCAACAACGTTTTGTTTGCGTGACAGTCGCAGCCGGATGCTGTGGAACAAAGTTAGAACTGAACCGGCAGCAGTTGCAGAACCGGATTAATAAAAGTGTTTGCAACTTAGAACTGACGAGGCCACACCTTCGTGTACCCCTACTGGATGTTGTTGCCTCAAAGGGCTGCTGGACTTCGTGAGGTGGCAAGAATGAATATTCTTACCTCATGCAAAAGAAGCCATTTGTTGTTGAATTACCGAGAACTGTCTGATTCAAGATTCTTAAAGTGATGTCTCTTGTTGTCAGATGCCAATAGTGATTCCGTCGAACTACACCGCGTCGGACGCGGAGCCGGAGCAGCGCGTGGCGTACTTCCGCGAGGACATCGGCACCAACCTGCACCACTGGCACTGGCACCTCGTGTACCCCTTCGACGCCGCAGACCGCGCCCTCGTCAACAAGGACCGCCGCGGGGAGCTCTTCTACTACATGCACCAGCAGATGATCGCCAGGTCAGTTTGTCTGTACACATTAACCTAATCTGAGAGTTAGGGTTCAGGATAAATTTCTCTCATTCCCTGTTATATATTTAAAGGTATATATTAATACATCTCCGTTCCGTTCCGGCTGTCAAAAGGACAACAGTGTACGTTATAGTGCTCCCAGTTTTTATTACATACCACAGTGAAAACCAACGAATATAAAACGTGTATCACATAACAAAAACTTGGAAAGGAAGATTGACGAAAACACCAAGAAAAACTAAAAGAAAACACCAAAAAATCTAAAAGAAAACACCTTTTAACATCGATTGTATTGCGGTACACATACACATTGAGATTTCCATTGAGGGTAGAAATAAATAAATATCAACTGACAACTAGATCAAACGCAGAATCTGTCACGACTTTAAAAAGTGAAAAACGTCAACGACACCCAGTGGTGCCAACGCAACGAGCAAATTACGTTCCAATCTACACAAACCAAAACAGTTGTTTACATCACGATGGCTTCGATCAAAATGTCAGAGGATATGACAAAACTATTCCAGATGATGAAATTGGAACTCGATAAACAAACTGCAACGATTACTCAGAGTGTAACCGACAGTATCATGCGCAATATAGACGACAAAATAAAACCAATATTGGAAGAAAATAAGTATCTTAAAAACGAGGTACAGAAGTTGAATGATAAAGCAAGATACTTAGAAAACAAAGGTAAGAAAAATAACCTGATTCTACACGGCATAAAAGAAATAGAAAATAATCGACAAGAACTGTTTAATTTAATAAAAGATATCATGAAAGGTTTAAATGTTGATATCAACTCCTATGAGATAAATAACTACTATAGACTAGGAAAGAAGCATGATGAGGGAAAAGTGAGACCAATACTCATATCTTTTACGTCATTTCTAAAGAAACTAGAAATATTGAAAAATAAGATGAAAATGCCGAAACATGCTTATATCACAGAAGATTTTTCAAAAGAAACAATAGAATTACGCAAAAACTTACAAGAACAACTCAAACAAGAAAAACAAAATGGAAAAGACGCATTCATTCGAAACAATAAAATAATATTAAGAGATACGTCGGATGTCGAAAAAAGAAAGCGGGAAACCTCGACATCACCTAATATCATGCATACACCTACACACACCAAAAACTCGGAACATATTATTGCACCACCAAAATTACACAAAACCAATGCATTCGAATATATGAGGGCAAGATCATCCTCTTTCAATGAAAAACAATTTAAACCATAGGAATTAACAGACACCGGTAACGAAATCGCAACTAGAATAGAAAAACCATCCAATACATATAATGAAAACCCCAATACGGCTGGGCACCGCGGGGTTACCGACCACTACCCCCAAGATCTCGAAAATTCCGACTCTAATCCAAATCCAACTAAAAACCAGACGATAAATGAAGCAAATACAAAGGCTAGAAAACATAGAATATATATAGCAACACTAAATACTAGATCATTAAAATCGAAGGAAAAATTATTAGAACTGGAGCAGGCTTTGAATCACATCAATTGGGATATCCTCGGCATAAGTGATGTCAGACGGTCGGCTGAAAAAATTGAAGAACATGATGAATACATATTATATTACAAAAATGAACAACCAGGAATATATGGCGTGGGATTCTTGGTTATGAAATATCTTAAAAACAATATAATAGAGTTTAAAGGAGTGTCAAATAGAATAGCAATTTTAAATATCACTCTTCCTGGCTACAAAAATCCGACTTCAATTGCTCAGATATACGCTCCTACAGAAACAGCAAAGAAAGAGACTAAAAACGAATTCTACAAAAGCTTAAATGAAATAATGGAGAATTTATACAAAACCATTATTGTAATGGGAGATTTTAATAGCCAAATTGGTCAGAGGAGAAAAAACGAAGATAAAATAATAGGACCCTACACAATAGGCAAACGAAATGATAACGGACAAAGGTTGATAAACTACGCGGCAGAGAATAACTTAACTGTAATGAATAGTTTCTATAAAAGAAATCTTCTAAGAAAATGTACATGGCAATCTCCTGATGGCATAACAAGAAACGAAATTGACTTTATTACAACAAATAAACCGAAACTTTTCTTAAACGTGGAAGTTCTCAACAGATTTAATTTTAACACAGATCACAGATTACTACGAGGCCACCTTCATATGTTTCAACCAAAAAACCAAAGAAAATTTATAAAAAATAGAAAGCTGCCAATCATACTACCAGTACCAAATTATATATTAAAATCTTTAGAAATAAACCTACGACCAATTAAAGAACTGAAAACGACACAAGAAAAATATAATACTCTGGAAAACGTATTAAAAGAAATCAACAAACAGCTAGAAAGAGAAAACACACCAAAAGATAGATTAGGACCAATAGCAAGGGAACTAATAAGAAAGAGGAGCCTTCTATTTAGTAATAGAAAGAACAACAAGCAAGAGATAACAAAAATTAGTAAAAATATAAACTTAGAAATACGAAACCACAAACAAAAATTAAGAACAGAGACATTACAACTTCATATAGATAAATCAGGTGGGCTCAAGAAGGCATGGAAAGAACTCCAAGAATATACAACTTGGATAAATAACGTAACACACCACAAGACAAAAAAACATAAATCGGAAAGAAGTGACATACTCCAAACCGCGACCGATTTCTATCGAGAGCTCTACGATGACCAATCAATAACACCTACTTTAAGCAAAGAAGAAGAAAAAAATTCAGAAGAACAGGTGCCTAGCATACTAATAGATGAAGTCAATAATGCCACGAAGTCACTAAAGAAAAATAAAGCACCAGGGGAAGACAATATTTCTAATGAACTTCTTGTCGGAATGTACCATGCTATCTCCAATACACTAACCGACCTATTTAACGATATTCTAACAACGGAACATATACCTCAACAATGGACTACATCAACGATTATCTTAATTCATAAGAAAGGCAGAACAGATGATATTTCGAACTATAGACCCATTTCACTAATGTCTAATATTTATAAACTTTTCTCCAAGATAGTTCTAGAACGATTAACAAGGACTCTGGACGAAAATCAGCCAAAAGAACAGGCAGGGTTTAGAAGTGGCTTCTCTACTCTCGACCATATACATACTATAAAACAAATAATCCAAAAATGTAATGAATATAACATCAACTATTATTTATCGTTTATAGATTATAACAAAGCATTTGACTCGCTAAAACATCAGAAAATATGGGAAGCGCTTGCTTTACAAGGAGTCCATAATAAGTACATCCGTCTATTGAAAAACATATACGAAAACATGAAAGCAAGAGTACGGACAGAAAGGCTAGGAGAACACTTTCACATCAAAAAAGGAGTTAGACAGGGAGACCCCCTTTCACCCAAACTTTTCTCTGCAACCCTAGAACATGTGTTTCGTCAGCTCGAATGGGACGATTACGGTATTAATATTAATGGAGTGTTACTAAATCATCTGAGATTTGCCGACGACCTCATACTTATAAGCGAAAATCCAGAAACTTTACAAAAAATGATTGAGCAACTTGTACGTGAAAGTGAAAAAGTTGGACTATCATTGAACACAAGCAAAACAAAGCTGATGACAAATTACAAAAAAGTCCCTATCAAACCTTACAACACAGCTAAATTAGAATATGTAAATGAGTATACATACCTCGGCCAAATCATATCCCACAAAGACCTCACAGCAAAAGAAATCAGTAACAGAATAAATATAGGATGGAAAAGGTACTGGGCATTAAAAGATGTTATGAAGAATTCAGAAATACCTGTTAAGGCAAAGAAGAAAATATTTAATACATGCATTCTTCCAAGTATGACCTATGGATGCCAAACATGGGGATTGACAAATAAGAACATAAAATCTTTAGAAATTTGTCAACACCGAATGGAAAGAAGTATGTTAAACATGAAATTAAAAGATAAAATACGGTTAACAAAAATAAGAAAACAAACAAAGATCATAGATATAAAATACCGAATACAACAACTGAAATGGAAATGGGCTGGACATTTAATTCGAGATAAAACAGAAAAATGGGCCAAAGGAGTGACAGAATGGTGTCCTAGATATAAAAAGCGAAATAGAGGAAGACAGCAACGTAGATGGGAAGATGACATCAAAAAAGTGGCAGGAACGACTTGGATGAGAAAAACGCAGGATAGATTATTATGGAGAACCCTTGGGGAGGCCTATGCTGTACAGCAAGATGATCAAGAAACCGGTGTCGAATAAGAAAACTAGATAATAAGTGTATTAAAAATGTAACTTAAATTTGATTGTTAATAAAGGCTTATATTATATTATATTATATTATATTATTATATATTATTATTAATACATCTGGGTGTTTTTTTGGACCACGAGATAATCGTCTCAAATCGCAAATGAGGTTTTATTATGCTCTCTGATCAGTAAATGTTTGAGCCAACCTCCATAGCGTTATACAATAAGCGACACAAGCAGAATTTATTTGTTAAGAAATTTATTTGTAGGCAATAGATTCCACGCACCAGTCATCATCATCATCATCATCATCATCAGCCTTTATCTGCCCACTGCTGGACATAGGCCTTCTCCAATGCCTTCCACATAATGCGGTCCTCCGCCTTCCGCATCCAACTACTTCCCGCCGTGCGCACTAAGTCGTCAGTCCACCTGTTTGGAGGACACCCCACGCTCCTTGTCATCACATTGTGTTTAATCCTAACATATTATGAATTCTATGAGTCTGATTTTACCGTATGAGGAATCATCGTACCGTACGAGTCGTGTGTCAATCATTTTTGAGAGCACTTCGAAAACCACGGTTGTGAGCCAGCCTGCAGCACTGGTTGTGAATTGTGAGCATTCGTTAACTGTTGTGTGAGCATTCGTTAACTGTTGACAAATTCTTTGGCTCTAGTCCATAAATTATATATTTTAGATCCATTATTACATTAAAGTCATCTTATCCTAAAAAAAGTCGCATAGAATCCATAACAGATAAGAACCAATTACAAATTTAAGCAATTAAAATTTATGGATATACGTACTTACCCGCTTAATAATGAGATGTACTCGAATAAAATGATAACCGAGGCAGCCCTGAGATCCCTAGCTGAGCACCTGGATTGTGATTCAAATGAATTCATTAAAATAATCACATTTTTGATTAGATTCAACATCGAACGATTCTGCAACGACCTGAGGAAAGTGGAAACCTACAGTGACTTCAGGGGTCCCATTAAAGAGGGCTACTTCCCTAAGATGGACTCGCAAGTTGCCAGCAGAGCCTGGCCTCCTAGGTAAGAATAATAGTTGGATCAAAAATTAAATATCTGTTATCGAAGGATTTAATTAAAAAGATAGAAGCTCAGAGGGTTTTTATTTCATATTGGTCAAAAAGTAAAAGTAGCTTTGGTATTTTCGATCTCTATTTTTTACACCGCTTCTTTTTGCTGAATATTAATAGACTTGTTGATTGAAGGGCAGAGGAGAGGGAGACGCTTTAGTTGTGGTATGTATGACATGCAAGAACTGCTCAACATTCAGTCGGCCTGATACCCATCCGCCGATTTATGTCTTTAAAAATTGTTTACATTTCTCCCATTCTGGTCCACAGTCTCAACTAATATTTTAATATTCTAATCCTTAGATTTGCTGGTTCGTTTCTCCGTGACTTAGACAGACCGATAGACCAGATCAGAATCGATATCTCTGAGCTGGAGATCTGGAGGGACAGGTTTCTGAAGGCGATCGAGGATATGGCAGTGATCCTGGTATGAAGTTCTTGTCTTCGCATCATAACATGTTCGAAAAATAAGAAATTGTGATAAGTAATATAACAGTTTCCATTCATTTAGCTAGTGCACACCCTTTTTAGGTATCACATAACTCCTTCTACTCCTACTACTCGTAAACCTTCTGATCAACCTCTCTACATATGGTGTAGTAATGAGATTAAATAAATAGCATACGAGTTATATTACTGCATTTATAAAGACATCTTAGCACCAGAGAAAGATTATCCTCTTGCAAACTTCTGTATATGCATTCTTTTTGACACGTATGATTTCACTGAAGCTATGATGAAATATGCTACAATTATTACAGCCCAATGGGCGTCAAATGCCTCTGGACGAAGAGACTGGTATTGACGTGCTGGGTAACCTGATGGAATCGTCCACCATCAGTATAAACCGCCCATACTACGGTGACCTCCACAACATGGGGCACGTCTTTATCGGGTACTGCCACGACCCTGATCATCGTCATCTGGTAAACACCGTGTTTTTGTTTTTTTTTGTCTTTGTATACAAAAATAAAGTGAGGAATTATAGTTTTAATTATTACATTTTCAGTTGCTTTGATAGATCCTTGCTGAGCAGACTGATGGCCAACCTGGCGTTAAGTGATTCTAGATTCATTGGTCGTAACTTGAATACCATTGGCACTTTGAATCATGAAATTGAAGTCCCATTTGTATTATATAATGACTTACCCACCCTTAAAACTGAAAGGTTGATAAATAGTGATATAACTACAAGATTAATAAGTTCACTGCGCAAAAACTGCAACATCTGCGAATGAAATAATCCGATGCTGTACACCATTACAATTTTATGGTGATAAATAATGTAATACTTGATTTATAGGAACCGTTCGGCGTGATGGGAGACCTGGCAACGACCATGCGTGACCCATTGTTCTTTCGCTGGCATGGATACATAGATTCTGTTTTCCACCTCTACAAGTACAAACTTACACCTTATAGCGATGATAGGGTAAGACGTAACTTCGAATTTTACAAAGAAAGAAAATAATTTTCCACCAGCCCACTAGTACGCGGTAACAGAGAAGCACAACAGATGATATAATGCGACCGTCGCGGTGCAGTTTCTGACATGTTATTGACTGCTATGGGTATGGTTATGGCTTGTACAAGATTCCTCTTTTCATCCTTATTGTACTTTTGTAGATACTTTTATATTGTTTTGGCTTTACAAACTTTGGTGTCTACATCAATTGAAAATGTGTGATATCCCTTAACTACAACAGCTTGAAGATTGCGATTCGCAAGGGCTTTACAAAAAAATTGGAGACATCTATTCTTACACTTAATTAATGTGCACAAAATATGCTTACAGCTGATCTTCCCCGACATCAGGGTTCGGTCCATTAGTCTCGATGGTAAAGGAGCTCCCAACATGCTGAATACTTTCTGGGAGCAGAGTACTGTGGACTTGGCTCGTGGCTTGGACTTTAGTCCCCGTGGCAGTGTTCTGGCCAGGTTCACTCATCTACAGCATGAAGACTACAGTTATGTGTTAGTGTTATTATAATATGTAATAGAGTGAGACTATACATTCTGACAATTATATCATCATCATAATCGGTTGCTCTTGGCAGAGTATTCGTGGTCATGTGGAATTCTTGCTTATTAAAGCCTTGACAGATGTTTTCCATCGTTTGCGAACTGAGGCCCCGCGCACACACTCAATTATATACAATTATCTATTATAGTACCTATTTAATTTATTCAGGGTGGCACAGCCGTGTGATGCAAATTCGTTTCTGTGTTCTTTCTATTCTGAGAAGATTGTTTGCGTAGTTAGAAAGGGCTCACTGCGCATATATCTCAAGTAAATTTGAGCTAACAGACGTTAAAACGCGGCTATCGTCACAATAAGACACATTATCCAAGCGGCGATGCTAACGTTACTCTTGGAACATTCGGCCCTACGGAGTCACTTTAAGCCTTCGTCAAACAGAACGCGTACTTAGCGCGCGTTAGAGCGCTAAACTGACGGCGCGCTATGACGCCGAGATGTGTTGTACTACTATGGTAACATACCGTCAAACAGAGCCCCAGCGCTATAAGTACGCGGCGTTGGGACGCTTTGACGTCAGGCGTTGTAATTTTTTACAAATTTTATTTTAGCGTCGGAGTGAATGTGTATTAAAATACTAGATAATGCCCGAAAAAATTATATAAATAGTAAGAAAATATCCATGCTTATGCCACATCTGAATCACTCGATTTCTTAATACTTTAAAATTTTCACACTGCTATCGAAAGACACTATGATTTGGCGAATGCGTTGCCTCAAGGAGCGTTGGGCTCATCAATTTGTGTGACATGAAAAGAGCGCGACGTTAAGTACGCGACGCTAAGTACGCGTTCTGTTTGACGAAGGCTTTAGTCTACGGGCACGAAACTTGCGATGGCCGAGCGATGGCGGCAGCGGGGCGACGGCGATGTATTCAAAAGCATTGCACAGTATGGGGACGGGCACGAAACGGGCGATGGCGGAGCGGGGCGATCGAGCGATGTACGGGCGATGATGGGGCGACGGCGACGCGGAAGCGACGAGAACAAACTAATTTGGTTTCGTCGCTTGCGCGGGTACACAGTGTTGTGTTGAATTATTATTTTAGTAATGGAAATTGATAATGAGGATCTTATAATTTAATAAAGAATTTAAAATTTCATTGAATGACACCTTAGCTCGTAATAAAGCGTAGAAAATTCTCCCCAATTGCGTCTTCGTTGATTTATTGGATGAACACCATCTCTAAGTAATAATAATTCCCACATTAGGGGACTAGGCTCCAATAGTTCTTTTCGAAGTAAACTCATGATTCGCATAACACTGTATGAGCGCGACTGCTCGCCAGCTTGTTTCGTGCCCGCGCGAGATATCGCTGCCTACCCGCCCCGTGTCGCGTCGCCTGGCTGCCGCCATCGCTCAGCCATCGCAAATTTCGTGCCCGTAGACTTAGTGTTTTAACTGTTTTTGTGTTTGACGGCATGAAAGTCAAGTAACATGATTTTTTATTTTTTTAATTATTATTCAAGACAATAAGAGGTGTACGTTCTCTCCAGGATCGAAGTGAATAACACGGGCCGCAGTAGTGTCATGGGCATGTTTAGGATATTCATCGCCCCAACACTTGACGAGAATAAGCGGCCTCTGAACTTCGACGAGCAACGGAAACTCATGATCGAACTCGACAAGTTCTCACAGGGCTGTAAGTAACTATTCGTCCAGACCTTTGTTTTGTAATTGTAACTCATAAATTGGTAATTGAAACTCATTATTGGGTTATCAGCCGCGACGGGATGTTGTGGATCTTTATTGTTCCAATTTGTTAGAAATTGTCAATCGCAGTACGTGACCGATCCTACACTGGTTCTCAAGGTTGGCAACACGGAAGCAATTGTTGTTTATGCAATGAACCCACTTCGATAAAGCGGCACGACACGAGAACCCTCTCATCATGGCCGCCGGTAACTACATTCCCGATCCTGCGGACAGAATGGAAAGCAGTCGACGTCGCCCTAAACACGTCATCTCGGATCCTCCCGATCCACTAACGGTGCTTTTAGGTACTTCAAGCACCGGTCACCGTTCTCGTCGAACCCGTCGCTTGCGACGAAGGGCTCGACGAGTAAATTAACTCTCAGACACAGCCCACTGAGTTTCTCGCCGGATCTTCTCAGTGGGTCGCGTTTCCGATCCGGTGGTAGATTCTGCGAAGCACGGCTCTTGCTAGGGTTCGTGTTAGCAACATCGTCAGGTTTGAGCCCCGTGAGCTCACCTACTAAAGTTAGGGTTACGCTGATATAGCCGCTAGGGCTCTCAGCTTAGGTAGGAAAAAAAAAAAAAAAAAAGCAATGAACTGTCATAATACTAGAGCCACTGGCTAGTCTGATGTGGATGTCGGCGGATAAATAAAAACGACGCTTGAAAGGCAAACATGACTGAGCGACAATAACTGCTTTGTATATAAATGATAAGCAATAACCATATTTGATGCGCAAAAACAATATATTTGTAGGTCTATTAAAATCATTTCAATCCTACAGCTACTAGCTAGATTCTACTACAGCTACATTCATTAAAATAAATTTTGTTTTCAGGTATTTCAAGTTTAAATTAGTCTACTGTAAAGTTCACGCATTGTCGCTTAGTCACGTTTGCCTTTCAAGCGTCGAAAAGGAATCTAGTTAACTATTAGATTTATTCTACAATATAATTTATTCTGTACTTCTTCGTAAATCGCAGTGAAGCCCGGCAACAATACAGTACGTCGTCGCAGTGTGGACTCCTCAGTGACCGTTCCGTTCGAGAGGACATTCAGCAACCAGGCTGACAGGCCAGGTAATCCGGGATCTCCCGAGTCCGCCGAGTTTGACTTCTGCGGCTGCGGGTGGCCTCAGCACATGCTGATACCCAAGGGAACCACTGAAGGATATCCTATGGTGCTGTTTGTCATGGTGTCCAACTGGAACGATGACCGGGTAAGTTTTCTACACGTTGGTACACGTTGATGATGAGGCAGGCGGCTGATGAGCTACACTAACACGTTGTTCGTGTCGTCGGTCAGGTGGAGCAAGACCTGGTGGGGTCGTGCAATGATGCGGCGTCGTACTGCGGCATCCGCGACCGCAAGTACCCGGACCGGCGCGCCATG
Organism: Bombyx mori; assembly: GCF_030269925.1. NCBI lineage: Eukaryota > Metazoa > Arthropoda > Insecta > Lepidoptera > Bombycidae > Bombyx > Bombyx mori. The sequence continues at coordinate 480,324 of NC_085122.1, forward strand.
GGCTTCCCGTTCGACCGGCCCGCGCCCGCCGCCACCACGCTGTCCGACTTCCTGCGCCCCAACATGGCCGTGCGCGACTGCATCGTACGCTTCACCGACAGGACCCGCCAGCGCGGCCAGCAGGAGTAGGTCCGCCGCCTCCACCATCACGCAACACTACACACCTCATCACGGATTTGGCTACTATCATAAGTACAAAATAAACAAGGTCACCTTCGGAGGCGCTCCGGGCAGTTGTTAGCAAATCCCACGCCTCCTGGCTGAGCCTTTGCTCGCCCACTTGTCCTGGTGAAACTAGAAAGGCCTCGGGCCACCAGTACTCTTTCAATCATAAATTAAACAAAATAAATAGTTGGAGGTGTTCGTTTGACCGTAGCGAAATCGTAAAATCCTTTAAGTAGTTTCTGTATTTTCACTGTGAATAAAATTGCCGAAAATAGCAAGATTGTAAAGAGCTCGGTAATTCTACGAAACTTATCCAAGCGTGCACAGCTTCGACGTATGCGCGGACGGGTTCAGTAGAAACAGTTTTGTGACAAGCTCAGAGGGATGACTGTTATTGTAAGTAAAACACGAATTTTCTCATGCTCTCTAACTAAAATCATGGCTTACGAAGACGGTTCAAGGAAAAATGCTCGTGAAGCGCTTTGAATTTATTCACGTCACATAATACTATTGGTACGAATTGTAATCGCAATCAAAGCACGACAAATAAGGTCTTTCCCGTAGAAATATTCAAGTAAAAAATAAACTAGAGCAGATTGCTTCGCAGATTGTTTTTTACTGGTGGTAGGACCTGTTGTGAGTCCGCACGGGTAGGTACCACCGCCCCGCTTATTTCTGCCGTGAAGCTGTAATGCGTTTCGGTTTGAAGGGTGGGGCAGCCGTTGTAACTATACTTGAGACCTTAGAACTTATATCTCAAGGTGGGTGGCGCATTTACGTTGTGGATGTTTAAGGGCTCCAGTAACCACTTAACACCAGGTGGGCTGTGAGCTCGTCCACCCACCTAAGCAATAAAAAAAATGTAATTTTGAAATTTTGATAGGCCCTCAAAAGGCAACTTATACAAAGTTCTTGTCATTAAAAAAAAATTGTAATAACATAACAATTACAATATTGAAATAATGAAATTTCATTAAATATTTTATGGTTTAATCTCGCTTTTATCAACATCGAAGTACGAGACCAAGGAATTAATGAAAATGTCGAATTTTGAATGTGTACAAAACGAGGTTAGGTTTTCAAGTGTTGTTGACCGCTTCTACGACTCTCGAGAACGCTCAGCTTGCGACGGCAAAAGAAAATAACGTGATTGCATCTTGTAGTCGGCGCGTCGAGAACATCTTGGTCTAGTGACTTAGAATTATTTTCTGTACCACGATGTACAAGCCAGAAAGGAATAGTTTCAACGTAACCATACAATAAACAGTGAGCTTAGTGAAAGTTTTTTAACGTTCTCGATAACGTAAAAGTTAACTCAAATTTGTATGGAGTTGGAACGTTTGCCGCTAGGGGCGCTGTTCCAACTGCATACAAATTTGAGTTATTGCTATTTATTGCACCATTTCGATAAAGCGGCACAACACGAGAACCCTCTCATCGTTTCCACCTACCACCGGGTCGCGTTTCCGATCCGGTGTTAGATTCTGCGAAGATCCGGTGGTCGGTTCGTGTAAGCAACATCGTCAGGTTTGAGCCCCGTGAGTTCACCTACTAATTCGGGGAATCTAAAATAAACCCTCGAGCTTACTAGAATAGGTAGGAAAAAAAAGCTGTTTATATTGAGTTCTTTATGAGGCGAAGATATACCGTGGGTTCGTGTTATTTGGTATTGTTGATACTCCTACATCATCTACATGGTCTGGTCTCCAGAATTCGAGAGCATAACAAAGTACATCCACTGTGGCGTGTCTACGTGATGTGACTAAAATTAAAATGTTTGTTCGTAATAATCAATTATAGTTCTTTTATAATTAGTTATCATAAAAATCATAAATATGCAGGTACTCATTTTCCAAAACAAAATGGCGACGTATAACGGATAATGTTTAGTTTATAAAAAATACTCACAAATATACACTGGCTTCGTAAAGTGATTTAAGTCGTAAGAAATAAATACATTGACGGGTTCTGTTGTCGATTGAATAGTAGTCTCGATGAATAGCAATCATTGTAAAATCACTTTGACGACTTCTTAATGCCGCTGTTGCCATAAATTAAACATGAATCGCGCGCTCATCTTGTGTGGCCAGGGTAGAGCTTTCTTACATCATCTTCTCCACCATTACATGACAAAGTGCGAAGTGCGTCTTCATTTAAAGAATCTCTTCCGGTAAATGTGTAATGGTAATTGTATTTTGTATTTCGGCCTCATGCATGAATAACTTATTGATTCGATTTCCCTGATTCGTATATTTCATAAAGGCCTATCACGGTATGAAGTCAGTTTTTCGTTTTTTATTTATTAGATTTAAGGTAAACGGGTCTGTATATAGTAGGTAATTAAGTAAAATTATTACTGTAAGGACATTTTTATATTTCTAAGTTGAATAAATTATTTGAGCCTTTTGATTTTAGTTTTTTTTTAACTACTTCAATAATGATTACTTCTTTGACTCCATTGACATAACAACCTCAACACTGCACTAGACATTTCCGGATGCACATTTTCATTAACTAGGTGTTTAACAATAAAATTAGCAAGAATAACCGAAGTTTAGTTTAAAAAAAAATTATTATTCTTACGTTCGCAGCCCGGAGTACTGTAGTGTCACTTTGAATGCTTTTTGATTTCATTTTTGAAATCCAGATGCGTTTTCTATGCCACCTAGATACTGCACCAATCTCAATAAGAATGTACCTCTCAACAGAATAGTTGGGGAATTAAATAATTTTCACAGCAGCTATTCTCTGGACTTTTTTGTTGACAGTTAAAACTGTCTAAAGACGAGACGTCTACAAACTTACTCAATGAGCTTCTTTCTGATTTTTATTATTATTACATTTTTATTTTTCTAGAACCATGCAATGAACTGTGTTTTACCAAAGCATGCATTCGCTGCCTGTAATTGTGTTAGTATTTTGTGTGAGATTAATGTATCTGCTAATTACATATGCTAATTTTGTAATGATGTATAATATGTTGGTATCCATTAAGATAAGATAAGATATACATATTTAGCTTCAAATTAGCGGATGATGATAAAATCGAAATAAGAGTGTCCGCTTTTAACGTTACTTAAAAGGTCTTTAAATCCACTAAAAATTAAATTATTTTAGAATTGGTCTATTAATCTTTAAGCATTGTTAATGACATAGACGTGCTGTACATAGTGTTTTTAATGTAATTGTTCGAAATACAGACACTTGAGCGTTTCTTAAAGAATAACTTATTACATTAGACAGATAATTTGTTGTTCATGTGCTTCCTTATCAGAGCCGGTCCTGCACTGTTAGTGACCTCGTCTTGTCGCTGTCATTGCGCTGTCTGCGAAGACATGCTTGGACAGAGACTTTTGTATTTTAGTCACGTATTCATTATGTGAAATTTCTGAAGTATTTATTGGTAGCGGTTCCCATCGTCCTTCGTTGAATTAGTATGTTTTAAAGCTGAGACCCCACTACGCCGCATCAGTTCAGTAAAGTCTGCTTTTATGTTTTCTTCTTAAAACTCAATTATAAAATTGGATTTTTAACCAAATTAATACAAAATATTCTTCCCTAATTAAGTCAGTTTTTAGCTATATGAAATTTCACGAAAGACAGTGTCAGGGAATTCGTGACCATAAATAAGAGTTAGAATTCCGGTTGCGGTAACTGTTCTGATATATGAGATCGTTACTGATGACTAGCGACATTTGAGAACATTCGGAAGAGCCGTGCTATTCTGTAATATTCGCCCACGTGTTGCTTAGAGCGGGAATCTGGACGTAAACTCTGTCGACTTTAGATATTATAAATGCACTGTAGTACCTTTTAATTTAAGAAGCATAAAACTGTAAAACTCTAGCACGGTTCTTTTGCTGCATCAGATAGATGACGACCTAACCTTGCATTAGTTTAATTCATAGACGCTGCTCTTTTGCACACGAGATACATCGGCGTACTGATGGATCATTTTTAACAGACTGGATAGATAGATTAAATTTTGGGGGCGCGGCAAAAGCAAATTGAACAGTGGATAGACAGACCGGAGTGTGGACCACAATTTTGGTGTCAGCACAAGACAAGGTTGCGAAACCAGCAGATCTAGTAGGGGATCTTTCAACTTAATTAGTGATGTTCCTAAACATCCGATATTGACCAGAGTAAAGTTTAGACTTTAAAAAAATATGATAAATAAAGGACACGACAAATAAAAACGCGCCCATAACAACATAAGTGGTGCTTGTGCAACTTGGTGCACGTGAAAGAAGTGAAACTTCTTTTGCGGTATATAGTATTGTGGTTTTCTTCATTTTTCATCCATAAATAAAATTTCTCATGTAATAGAGAGTGCTGTGTATAAGAGAAAAGATCTAGTTCGCTTTGTCCTTTCCCTCTCTCCACGGTCGAGTGGTTCGCGAGACGCTCTGTCTATTTTCTCACTCTCGCTCGTCCTAAATTGTATATTTTCTCTCTAGCCGTAACGAATCTGTCGTGAGCTAAATTTTAAAATTCGCACACACAAGAAACGATGTACAGATACGAATGTATATATATAATTAATTGTCCTAAATAGGTTCAAAAAAGATAATTAAAACTATTTAATTTACTCCTACTATTAGCAAAGGATGTTTTTTTTTTCTTTTTAAATTACAAATGTTTATGGTTTCCCAATATGAATTTCTTAAGCCAATTGAAATCTTATATTTAGATTAGCAAATAGATATTGTTTTCAAGCTATGTTGAGGTATATTACTATACATTTCTATATAGAATTAGTTTCGAGTTCTCAATAGCTTAAAGCAATGACGCAGTTATTGTAAATTAATTGTGTTATAATGGATAGAGCAATTTAAATTCTGAGGCACCATTTAAATTAACTGAAGTATAGTCTGATTAATATTGTTACGCGCTGGGGTTCGGGATACATAAGAATTCTACCGAAGTACAAATTAAAACTATATTTAACATTTAGAACACTCACAGAATACTTTACAATTCCTAATTCGCTTCTTCCGCTTCGCTTCAGGTGATCCGTTCGCTGTTTCGGTTCGAGTAGATCCAATTACTAACCGTCTTCTTATTATCTCTGCAACGCTTTTATTGTCGATACGATATCACCAGAATTATCGAAAACATTCCTGACAAATCGAGTAGTTTCGATATGTGTTTCCGCTATTTGATAATAGATGGCGTTGCACTTCTCAAGCATTCTCGACTTTACTAGTGCTTTTAATATTCGTGTCTCCTATTCGACAATAGATGGCGTTGCTCTTACCGACGTAACAATATAATATTGTTAAGACCTTGGATTGATCTGAATTTTTAATAATGTAGTGGTGTTAAGTGGTTACCGTCGTCAATGGACCTCAGCAATGCCAGGGATGGGGCCAAGCTGCTGCCTACTGTTAAGAATTCTCCACAAGGCTCGTTTGAAGAAGGAAATGTCATAGCGCTCGGGAAAAACTCCGTAGAGAAGAGCTCACTCCAAAGCCGGATGGTACGTGTCAAAAAAGATCTTTGGAAGCGCACTGTGGATGAACGTATTGGTTTTAGATAGTATGGATGAACTCTACTCCAGTAACGGCCAGTGCAATGGTAAAAACGAGACGATGAGATCATCTCAAGCAATTCAATGTATCTATCACCTATACTGTAGTTAAAGTACTATGGACCACCAGTATTTAATATAATTCCGGAATATATAAATCGTAACAGACGACACTGTATTGCTGGTCAGGAAACCACATCCTCCGGGAGGAGTCATGTGCGCGAGTTGATTTCCCAAAGGCACTCATGACTTGTACGATGCTAATGTCAGTTTTCGACGTGCCAGTAATATCTGGAATGTATTTTACGTTCGGTATTCAAGATTATGTTTTAAACTGTATGGTATTTTCCGAGGGGTAAAGTTAATTACAATGTAAAGTTAACATGTATAGCATTTTCTACCAAATAACTACAACAATAATTTCTTCAATCTGTATTTATTCAAAGACTTACATAGCATTCGGAGAAATTCGTAATGTGAAACATAGAAGTGAAGAAAATTTATAGGGTTACCGCATTTTTCTTTTCAATTTAAGGTCGTGAGGCGCTGTATATTTCTTTACCGCTCTGCTGTATGATATTCATCTGAATGATCAATCAACCCTAGAGCAGGTTTTTCATCGGAGCTTCCACCAACAGGTCCCGGTTTTGGTTCCAATCCTATTGCGTCTGGTACTTTCTGACCTTTAGAGTTTAATACACCCAATGCATTTAAAGGCTTCGAGAGAAGATGTGGGTCTTGCAGCGATGAGATCCCGCTGTTAAGTCCCAAAGCTTCCGACAGATCATTCAATCCCAGGTCGTCTAGTGAACCACTGGCGCTAGTTAGGCCAGGTATCAGCCCGGCATGATCTGCAGACTGGCCAGTTCTAAGACCTAAAGTATTTAGAGCTCCACTGACAGGTTTGTCTCCGAGGATGCCCAAAGGTTTATTCAGTATATCCAGCGGCTTGTTATTCAATACGGGCAATGGGCTGCTCAGGACATTGGAAAGAAGCCCCGGAGTCAATGGAGCAGAGTAAACAAAGGTTACGCCGATAATCACCAACAATATCTAAAACAGAAAGAATACAGAATGTAAAGAAAGAAGATACCAAGCTATTGTTTTTAATAGTCATTAGTTTATACAAGCGACTCTCACGATGAAGGAAGGACATCTAATAAGATAGAACAACTGTTAGTAGGAATAGTAAGCCCACACGGGTAGGTAATGTCACTCTTAGTAATGCCGCTTCTGCCTTTGAAGCGTTGAACGTCTGATATACTATAGAATTGAGAGTTATTGCTGTTCTATGCTCTATGAGTTCCGGCGACCACTTAAAACTTGGTGGACCATTATCTCTTTCACCCGACTATACTATAAAAATACCAAAAGAAAACCAAGGAATGTAAGATTTTAGTATTTTGTTATTCATGGGCCTAACTTGAAGGGGCTAGTTACGTGTCGCGGCGTATGTGCTTGAAAGGTCTTGGCTCATAATGTCCGATTATCATGAAGATTTGATCGGTTTCAAAGAGCACTGACTGCTCTGAACAGAATCACTAGGAACAAAAATATAGCTCCGCTTTGTACCAAACTTTTGTCTTCAAACTAAATATTTAACTGCGCAGTTACAACGCAAAGAACATCGGTAACAGTTAAATTTACGAAAAACCTTGTAAGTGCCATGTTATTACCACCTGCTTTCGTTTCCGGACCCTTCGAATACAGGGTGCTTATATAGTTATATATTTTTTATACCAGAAACTAGTCAGCCGCACACATTCTTCAGCTTAAATAAATTAAATAAAGGTAACGCACCTGCTGTGTGAACGCCATGATGTCCAAGGGACTAATTGACTCACTGGCTGTATGTGTCAGAGGTAATATAACGAGTGGAAAACCACAGAAATGTATCTTAATTGCGAATGTCATTAACTATAATACAGCAATTAGTGGATGCCATCTTCCTAATAAAATAAAAATTGTCAGGAGTTATTTAAAGTTAAATTATTCTGGATTCTGAATGTGAATGAATCTAGGTTTCAAAATCAGTTCAGCATTGGTGGTGAGCCCTAAAGCTGCTGCAAGATAATTTAAAGTGTTATTCATGAGATGTCTGTACCTTCGACACACAGACAGAGCTCAAATGTCGTAGGGACTGATAGTGAATCGTGAGCAGCGCGGGTAGGAACCATCCGTGTGGTTTTGCCTAATACAAACAATGCATTACAAACCGAGGTACATGGTAGAATCGCAACAGGAACAAGCAGGGTGGCGGACTTTATTTTGACGAACCAATGAAGTTCATTGTATAAAAAATTGAAACGAGCAAAAAATACTTATTACTATGTTTTTTTCCTACCTATTATAGTAGCCTCGAGGGCTAATACTAGGTTCACAGAATTAGTAGATGAACTAACATGGTTCAAACCTGATGACATTGCCAGCAATAGCCCTAGCAAGAGCAGTGTTTCGCAGAATTTACCACCGGATCGGAAACGCGACACACTGAGAAGATCCGGAGGGAAACTCAGTGGGCGATGACTAATTGACTGACTACTAAATTATCCAAATTTTGCAAAAAGCAGAAGTGTTTCAGCGCAGGGTTTGGTGAGTATGGTGCATGGGTTAAAACTTCCAACCCTAGCTCTTGTAGCTTAGAGGTCGATTATTGTGCCTTACGAAGTTGGACACAGTCGTGTAGGGGCAGCGGGAACGAGCGATTAACCAGGGCTGCTAGGATATTTGTGAATTAATAATAATAATGATGATAATAATAATTGGGAACAACTTACACACAGTCATCGGGCCGCAATTTAGGATTTAAGTACACATTAGTAAGATTAGTAAGTTTTCGTTTGGCCAATTGCCTAGGTGCTGAATTAGGGTCTAAACAACGTGATGACCATTTACGATTATCAAAAAGAATCCATATTTAATCACAAGTGAAAATGCCATCGAAAATACTTTCATTTCTGTGTCTGTTAAGCAACGCGAAATATATTTATTTATCAAGCATGGGCCAAACCTGAGGTTTAAGGCCTGACGTCGAATGTGGAGTATCTTTCCTTTTGACGCGAGTTTACTTTGTGGCGTGAATGATGTAGACAATACTGCGCTTAGATACACCAGTAATGTAGAATAGGAATCACAACGCATCAAATAAAACTTCCACTGTTCCAAAATCTTCCGTTATAATAATAATTTTTTTTTATTGCCTTTGTAGGCAGACGAGCATACGGCCCACCTGATGGTGAGTGGTTACCGTCGCCCATGGACTTCACCAATGCCAGGGGCAGAGCCAAGCCGCTGCCTACCGTCTCGCGGCGTGTCTGCTTGAACGTGGTCGTTACTCATAATATCCGATTAACATGAAGATTTGATCGGTTTCAAAGAGCACTGACTGCCCTGAACAGAATCACTAGGAACAAAAATATAGCTCCGCTTTGTACCAAACTTTTGTCTTCAAACTAAATATTTAACTGCGCAGTTACAACGCAAAGAACTTTGTAACTATTACATTTAAGAAAAATGTTTTCAGTGATATAATATGTACTACCTCTTGCTTCCGGAGCGCTTCGAATACAGGGTGTTTAGTTACATTTATTTATTTATTTATTTATGTACACAAAAAAAAGAAGACATAGTACAGAGTAATAGGAAAATTATGTACAAAGGCACTGCTTATTTCTTTAAGAAATCTCTTCCAGCAGACCTGCGAGAGGATTATGAGAATAATAATGAGAATTATAATTAAAAGTAATGAGCGTGTGTAGAACAGCTAAAATAACAAATACAAGATGAGAATTATAGTAATGCACATACACATAGCAAATATTATTAAACTTGAATACAAAATATTATAAGTAACACAGTATATACGAAGAGTATAGAACAATGATCATTCGGTTGATGAGAGATAGAATTGTTTGACCTTGTATTTAAAAACAGAAACAGAGAACTTATATGTTTTATACCAGAAATTAATTAGTCAGCCGCAAACATTTTTTGTTTGAGAATTCAACCCGGACCACCTATATTTGTGACAATTAGCTAAAGGTAACGCACCTGCTGTGTAAGCGCCATTATGTCGAAGGGACTGATTGATTCACTGACTGTGTGTGTCAAAGGTAATATAACAAGTGGATTACCACAGAAATGTAATAGTAACTTAATTGCTAATGTCATTACAGTAATTAGTGGACGACTTATATCAAATAAAAAAAAGCTGTCATGAATTAAGTAAAATCTATATATTAATACGTGAAGCAAAAACTTTGTATCCCTTTTTACGAAAATTGCGCGGACGGAGGAGTATGAAATTTTCCACACTTATAGAGAATATAGAGAAGAGGTGCACAATGCTAATATTTTTTTTAAATAATGCATAAAAGATACATTAAATCAATAAATAAAACATTACACACACTACATACTTACCATGTATTTGACGCACACACGCATGCATCTCAAGTATATTAAGTGTATAATCTATGATATTAAGTGTATAATCTATGCGCATGCATACTATTTATTGTCAAACTTTTGTTCTTGACGTCTGTTGTCAAATTGAGAATAGATTAAATATTGTTTGTCTTTGTTAATATTTTTTATAGTGTAGCCTTAGCGAAATTTGTGATTATAGAAGTATAAAATACAATCATAATAGTGTACAAACTTACAATTCCAATTAATTATAGTCGAATTTCGACTACTGCGGGACCTCTAGTTATATTGAATTTTGAATGTGAATGAATATACAATTCAAAATCAGTGCAGCATTAGCGGTAAGAACTAAAGCTGATGCTTGATGATTTGAAATGCTATCCATGTAATGTCTGTAGCTTCGGTACTCAGAGTTTAGATTGGTAGGTTGGTTGGTGTAGAGTCCGATTTTGAAACGTTTATTCATTCACATTCAGAATCCAGAATAATTTAACTTTAAATAACTCCTGATAATTTTTATTTCATTTGGAAGATGGCATCCACTAATTGCTGTATTATAGTTAATTTTTTATTTATTTAATTTACTTCAGATTTTACATCCATATTACACGTCTTAATTACATTGCATTAACATTTCATTTATACTTCATAGTTAATGGCATTCGCAATTAAGATACATTTCTGTGGTTTTCCACTCGTTATAATAATATTACCTCTGACACACACAGCCAGTGAGTCAATTAGTCCCTTGGACATCATGGCGCTCACACACCAGGTGCGTTACCTTTATTTAATTTATTTAGGCTAAAGAATGTGTGCGGCTGACTAGTTTCTGGTATAAAAAATATATAACTATATAAGCACCCTGTATTCGAAGGGTCCGGAAACGAAGGCAGGTGGTAATAACATGGCACTGAAAAGGTTTTTCGTAAATTTAACTACTACCGATGTTCTTTGCGTTGTAACTGCGCAGTTAAATATTTAGTTCGAAGACAAAAGTTTGGTACAAAGCGGAGCTATATTTTTCGAATGTGGAGTATCTTTCCTTTTGACGCGAGTTTACCTTGCGCCGTGAATGATGTAGACAATACGAGCACTAATGCTAGCGAATACCGCGTAATTGGGCATGTGGCGGTAGCCATCACAGAACACAAGATATTTGACAGATGCCTGAATCTCGCTTACGACATTTTCAAGATAAGCTTTGCATATATACAAGTTCCGAACAACAACATTTGGACCGTCGGTCTACCGAGCAATATCACCCGCTCGGTGGAAGATCTTTCCTTTGTCGTATACCTACAGGCATTTCACGGGTCTGATCTTATTACGCGATGTCATTCCTTAAATCATGAGAGTCGCTTGTATACATAGATGACCATAAATAAAATAGTTTGGTATATTATTTCTTTACATTTATAACTCTGTATTCATTATGTTTCAGATATTGTTGGTGATTATCGGCGTAGCCTTTGTTTACTCTGCTCCATTGACTTCGGGGCTCATTCCTAATATTTTGACCAGCCCATTGCACGTATTGACTAGCAAACCGCTAGATATACTGGATAATCCTTTGAGAATCTTCGGAGATAAACCTGTCAGTGGAGCTCTAAATACTTTAGGTCTTAGGCCTGCCCGGTCTGTAGATCATGTCGAACTAGTAATTCATTGAATATGTAATTCACTGAATAAATGCAGTTAAAAAATTTTTGTTGTGATTATTTGGAAGAAAGTGTTGGACTTTAATTTTACGTTAAATATTAATAATGTTCTTACTTTTTAGTTTTTAGTGTTAATTTTGGCACTAAAATATATTTTTTATAAATATATTGTAAATCACGGAAATAAGATACAGCCAGAGAGCACAATCGAGTTTCCCGCTACCTGATACGCTGATTTTACTACATCAGAGTTTCCAAAAATCTATTCAACTGGATACAACCAGGGAATGCATAAGAGGCATAGAAAAAAAATTCATACATTTTTAAATATGTCGGAGACGGTCATTAACTTGGTAGCTAAACGAAACCCAGGACGATTCCCGGGAGATGGCAGCACGATTGCGGTATCGTCGGAACTCGGCTAACTTTGTGCTACGACAGAGCCTAGCCAATTGAGGCGTGTAGACGCCATCACACTTACCAACCAGCCTTCTTGAAGAGCGGTGCCTCCGTCCTAAGAACTGTCATTCGTTTCCGTTTGCTAACAAAAGTCGTCGTGGCCTAAAGGATAAGACGTCCGGTGCATTCGTATCTAGCGATGCAACGGTGTTCGAATCCCTCAGGCGGGTACTATTTTTTCTAATAAAATACGTACTTAAGAAATGTTCACGATTGACTTCCACGGTGAAGGAATAACATCGTATAATAAAAAAAAATGAAACTCGCAAAAATTATAATTTGCGTAATTACTGGTGGTAGGACCTCTTGTGAGTCCGCACGGGTGAGTACCACCGCCCTGCTTATTTCTGCCATGAAGCAGTAATGCGTTTCGGCTTGAAGGGTGGGGCAGCTGTTGTAACTATATTGAGACCTTAGAACTTATATCTCAAGGTGGGTGGCGAATTTACGTTGTAGATGTCTATGGGCTCCAGTAATCATTTAACGTCAGGTAAGCTGTGTGCTCGTCCACCCTATAATATAATCGATCTAGATACGATTTATTTTCAGGAAATGTTGTTTTATTCGTGTTTTCAATAATCAACTCTTCCCGACGTCTATTGGCGAATAATAATACTATTTTTCTTAATTGAGGGCAACTAACCCACTGAAGTAGGAAACCTATCGAAATGAAACGTCAACCAAAAATTCGTGCCACTGTGACGTCATCTGGCCACAAAACATGGCGGTTTTAGTGCTGCCCAGAAGATTTTAATGTTAGTAGGTTTTATTGATAAACGTTCTTGGCTCATTTTATTTTAAATATTGTTGAGTGAATGTATTTGTAGAATTTATACTTTAATAGGAAGTAAGTATATTGTTATGTGCAAAGATGATGTGATTTAGATATTATGTGAAATCTAAGACGAGTTCGTGCTTCAAAGGGGATTGCCCACTCTCCATAGTGTGCTAGGCCCAAGATGGACATCAAATATTACTATAAAAATGTACTGATTCAAATTCTTAAATGTATTGGATATCTAAAAAATATATTGAAATTGACGCCACTATTATAAAAAATATAATAAAAATAAAAACTCGTTTTGAGGTTAATTTTCTATATAAATAAGTGTCGGATTGTGAGATACTTCAAGAACTTTTCTTTTCTTAATGTTTAAGATGTTCCTAATGTATTTTTATCCAATAGGGTATAAAACACACACTTAATTCTTTAAATATCTATATTTTCTTCATCTTCATACACAATTAGTATCATCTAAAAATAGCAAAGGAGAGCATATACACGGTTTTAAATCTCGGTCAGGGTAAAACCACAATTCACACAATGTTTTTTAGTCGTAGTATGAAACGTTATTGATAAAAGTAAAATAAATCGAAGAAAAATCAAAACACATCCATTTTGTACGCAAGCACAACACCACAAGCAGCAAGCGAAGTGTCAGTCAGTCAGATTAAATTCAGTGTTGTCAGTATAAAGAAAAATAATTACATGAAATTCATATATCGATTATTTTTTTAAATAACCGATAATTGATTTATATCTTAATCTTTTTTTTACGAGTACACTTTGTTTTTTTTGTTTTATTTTTGTTGTAAATATTTAAATAACAATACTAGTAAAGTTTTTTTTATTGCTTAGATGGGTGGACGAGCTCACAGCCATCCTGGTGTTGCTATGTGGTTACTCGAGCCCACATACATCTACAACGTAAATGCGCCACCCACCTTGAGATATAAGTTCTAAGGTCTCAAGTATAGTTACAAGTTAAAGTCCAATGGGTATGTCTTCGATGTTATTTTATGTGCATAAAATCCATTAAAATCGATTGATTAATGATAATACTTAAAATGATTTATTTATATGTTTTATTTATATACTCAAAATATTTACTTCATACGTAAAAGGTTTTGAAGCTGGCAATATTTTTCCCGCAAAAATAAAAATCCTTGTTTTTTCAATAGAGTTACTTTTTTTAAACTACTTATTGTAAACTATAGTGGCGGTTATTTGTAAGAAAGTAAATGCATATTTATTTATGACAAAATTAATGCACTAAGTATTTTTTCTATAATCTATTGTCCGCTTTGGGCCTAAAATGGGCCATCCCCTTTGCCAAGTAAACGATATGACGATTTTTAAAATTTGCTACACTGATTTTATAAAGTTGTCGTTTGCCGCAAAACATAAAGATATGGCGTAGTACAGTGCCATCTGCCCATTTCTAGCATGCTGAATGTTATCGTATTTTGAGTACGTGTTTTTCTTAGACTATTACAATCTATTTTAATTGCTTTGCTGACTCTAAAGTCCGTAACACACTCACTACCGCAGCGCACTTCAAGGAAGGTACGCCGCACCATTTGAATCACTCTCACTTGAGAGTGATTCAAATTTTAAACTTATCAAGGGACCGCCTGATAAAAAAAAACACCTACAGAACATTTATTCGTTAATAAAATTACAAACGTCATTCCTTGTGACTTCCTCTCTAAAATCACTTAATTATTAAATATTTAACGAGTTGACAATAGTGTTATAAAACTATTTTATTTAAATAGTTCCGACGACTTTCTTAACATCCTATAAAATATGTTTTAATTATTATTTTTGTATGTTTTAAACATGATAAAATAAGAAATTTTATATAAGCAATTATATTAAATCGATATCAAAGTCAATAAATAATGTACAACCCAAAACAGACGGCTGAACTGACGTGACAATGACATTTGACGCGCTAAACATGGCGGATTTTCGGCCTCATTAGACGGAGACGGAGACATTTACGTTTATTCATGTTTCATTTTATGTACGCATGAAATACTGTTATATTGTTTTCCTGCGAGTTAAAGTGCTGAGTAAGAACGAGATAGATATATGTTTATGTATGTGCCTTC
Organism: Bombyx mori; assembly: GCF_030269925.1. Lineage (NCBI taxonomy): Eukaryota > Metazoa > Arthropoda > Insecta > Lepidoptera > Bombycidae > Bombyx > Bombyx mori. The sequence continues at coordinate 495,468 of NC_085122.1, forward strand.
AAAATGGGTGCTATTTATATAAGCAATTGTACGTATAGAACAATATGTCGTGTCCCTACTATATAGGTCTATGAACTAACCGCTTTAAAGACACAACAAGATGGCGTTATCAAAAAAAAAAAACATTTATTTAATTATTTAGTCTACTTACAAATTAACAGTATAAACCAAAACATTTGTAAGGTATTAATAATTAGCTTAAGTAATTCCTAACAACAACAATAAATCGCTGCAAACCATCATGGAATATATCCATTTCCGCAGCATAGGCTAGCAAGCCATTGAGTAGCGATATAATCTATCTAGTAATATAATAATTTTGTAGGCAGCGGCTTGGCCCTGCCCCTGGCATTGCTGAATTCCATGGACGACGGTAACCACTCAACCTCAGGTGAGCCGTACACTCGTCTACCTTCATTTCGCCACAGTTTTATCGCTCGATACCGGAGTATTTGCCTGTACTCCTCGATGACACAGCAGACTCATATCAGTAGACAATATTGCATTCACGTTCCGAATAGGGGCCCTTGCAGCTCTGGCATCGGTCGATCGAGTGAAGATTCTTATTTAAGGAACTTCGTTTTATGATAAGAACAGCGCTATCTATCGTCGAATAGCAGAAACGAATCTCAAATGAACTAGTAAAATCGAAAACACTTAAGAAGTACAACGCTATCTATTATCAAATAGCGGAAGCACATAGAAACTACTCAACCTGTCAGGAACGTTTGCAATACTTCTAGGGATGTCGTATCGACTATAAAAGCGTTGCAAAGATGACACGAAGGAAGTTAGTAATCGGATCGAAGGCGCCGAAAGATAAACTGGTGGTGGGTCGTATTGTGAGTCCTCAGTTGGATACTGTGAGCCAACCTTGCACCGATTTTAATTTTTAAGGCTAAGACATTTGTTATTTATCTAAAAATTGAATTATGGCTCTAAGCTGGAACGTGTGAGTCGATTGTCACGTTGTGGTGGACTCCGGGGGGCACTCAATGCCAGGTAAGTCGTGAGCACGCCTGCTCATCATAAAGGTAGAAATTATGGCATGTTAATGATTCAGTGGAAGTTTTAATGGTCATTGGTCATATTAATTAAACATTAGTGTAACTATTGTCATTATTCAGTAATTAAGAGCCAGTTTGAATTTTTGAAGTCAGTAATTTAAAGGGTCAGGTTTGTCGTTTGTTCATCATTTCGCTGTGAAACATGGCGTGGATAGTACAGGTGAGTTTTTTTTATTTTTTATTGCTTAGATGTGTGGACGAGCTCACAGCCCACCTGGTGTTAAGTGGTTACTGGAGCCCATAGACATCTACAACGTAAACGCGCCACCCATCTTGAGATATAAGTTCTGTGGTCTCAGTATAGTTAGAATGGCTGCCCGCCCCACCCTCCAAACCGAAACGCATTACTGCTTCACAGCAGAAATAGGCAGGGCGGTGGTACCCGCCCGCGCGGACTCACAAGAGGTCCTACCACCAGTAATGAGTTTTATTAATTTATTTAAAGCCAATGAAAATCTGCTTAGTTGGATTTTATTTTGGTATCTCCTTCATGCGTTGGATTAGGTCTACTCAATACTTTACCGCGAAGACCGGCGTCGTTGGTCGTTGACGATCGCCTCAACGACTCGTCGGTTGGTTGTCCTCGGGGTGGCCCTGCGTGTCTGGTTGTAGTGTTGACTGCGGGAGCTCCCTACTCTGACCGGGTTCTGAACCCGTGCGGAGATCGGACGTCAGGTGTAAGAGTGCAGGGGAGTCGTTTAGTGCAGTAGGGTTCTAAAATATTCTTGAGCCCGCGGTCTACTCAAAATCGGCAGCTCGTCAAGTCCCACATACCCCGCGCGCCCCCTAGGCACGGGGACCTCGTAGGAGGTTTGGCCCCCGGCCTGAAAAAAAAGTCTACTCAATACTAGAAAGTACCTCTATTTATAAACTTATCACAGACCACACTCCACGCAGTTTTGTATTCTGCAGCGTGGAGAGAGATTACAGTATTATGCTGAAATCAAGTGTCGATGGTAAATTTATTTGCCTTTAGCAACATTCCCGTACGTTTTTTTATTGCTTAGATGGGTGAACGAGCTCACAGCCCACCTGGTGTTAAGTGGTTACTGGAGCCCATAGACATCTACGAAGTAAATGCGCCGCCCACCTTGAGATATAAGTTTTACGGTATCAAGTATAGTTACAACGGCTGCCCTACCCTTCAAACCGAAAGGCATTACTGCTTCACGACAGAAATAGGCAGGGTGGTGGTACCTACCCGCGCGGACCCACAAGAGGTCCTACCACAGTTCGAGAACATTCTCATTCTCAATAGTAAGTTCTTAAAGGAGTATCTATGGAGTATGTATCGATCTATTTAATATCAAAACTTAATATAATCCATGTATCCCCCAGTTGTTCATGAGGAACAGCGACAGTCCTCGCTCGGAGAGGTGATCTAGTGTTTATTTGATTGCTGTAGACAAGCTAATGGATTTTTGAGTGGTTTTGGGTTAGCGCCCCCTGTAAACACCACAACTGAGAGTCTATGCTAGTAAAAATGAAGTCAGAATCTCTATCTAGCTTAACCAGGACGTAATTTTTTTTTTCATAAATTTAGTTTTTTTTTCCAGTTAATCTTGGCCTGTTTATTCTCTCTGAACGTGAGTTGTCATTTCTATCGTATCAACAATGCAGTGAGAACTCCGGAAACACCGTTTAGAAATTCGGATCCAGTTAATTATCTTCAAAAACTGTTATATGGCTACGGAACCGGCTATGATTATTATGATGAAGATTTTCCTGGTGGAAGCTACAACATTCCAGGTCTGCAAATACATAGTTTTTTTTATTGTTTCGATGGGTGGACGAGCTTATGGCCCACCTGGTGTTAAGTGGTTACCGGCGCCCATAGACATCTACAACGTAAATGCGCCACCCACCTTGAAATATAAGTTCTAAAGTCTCAAGTATAGTTACAACGGCTGCCCAACCCTTCAATCCGAAACGCATGACTGCTTCACGGCAGAAATAGGCAGTGTGGTGGTACCTACCCGTGCGGACTCGCAAGAGGTCCTGCCACCAGTAAAGAATTTTCACCTCACCTTCAGTCACCTTCAGACATGAGTTCTAAGGTCTCACTTTTAACAGCACAGCGGCTGCCCCGCCCCAAAAACCGAAACGAATTACTGCTTCACGGCCCAAATAGGCAGGCAACCTATCCCTGTGGATTCACAAGACGTCCCACCACCAGTAATTACGCAATAATTTGCGTAATCAAACCTTTCAAATCAAACCTTTAAAATTATAATTAATTTTAAAGGTTTGATTTTTATTGCATGATGTTGTTCCTTCGTGCAAGTCGATCGTCAACATTTGTCAAGTACGTATTTTAATAGAAAAATTGGTACCAGTCTGCGGGATTCGAGCACCGCTGCATCGCTTAATACGAATGCACCGGGCGTCTAATTCTTGACCACAACTATTTAATAAAGTAGTATAACTAATAATGATCATCATCGGGTTTTAGATCTTGGAGACCTAATCATAGAAAGACGAAACCATAAAGTACCTCATGACCTTCGCAACGTCGAGAATCCAAGTCAGAGACCAGAACATCGCGACCCTCAAGATTACACGGCTCTTAATGAACGAAAGTCTCAGGATAAGCATACTGAAAATTTAATACCTAACCTAACAAATAGTCATAAATCCTATGGTTACACTGGTATAGATAAGGACGAGTCTATTGTTAGTCAAGACAAAGTGGCGTTTACAAATGATAATGGGAATTTATATCAAAGTAAAGAATCTCGTTCCGAAAACTCAGGAACCTCAACACAGGATACTGTGCCCAAAATTATTTATGTACAGACAGACGGCTTACAAGATAATCAATTGTATCAAGTGGCAGGAAGCAGCGGAGACTCCATAATTATGTCTCGCGCTCAAACAAACAAAGGTCCCTTGTATTATATAGTGAAATCAAATAATTTTAATGCTGCAAATAACTTAGAACAATCGACAATATTACCTCAAACAAGCGCATTAAATAATGACGCTAGTTACATCATTAGGTATGCTAATAAACAGCCTAATGAATTTTCTAATGTCCCAAATAATAATGATGATACATCAAATATGAATTTTGGATCTCAGAATAGTAATCACCAAAGCACACATAATACAATACGATCCGATAAAAATAATCCTACTGTTGATAATTTTTTTACAAATGCTAATGGGAATAGAAAGAAGGAAGAATTGGATTTAAATCAAAGCTATAAAAATCCTTCAAATTATGAAAAGCAGAATATTCAACCAATAATTTTAGTTTTAGCAAATCCATACATGAACCGCCCGAGTTCTGATATGAGTACTACCAACCCAAAAAAAGGACAAACTTTTAATAATAAGCCAAACAGAGGAGAAATTCTAAACACGGATAAAAATGTAAAGAGAGGTGAACATTTAAACACAGAGGAAAATTTACAAAACAGTGCTGAAGGCGATAATGATCTAGAGGATGATGTAATGAAATCCATAATTGCAGCTTTAGAAGATCTTCCAGCTATCACTGATCAAGATTTTAAAGTAATAAAAATAATAACTAATAACGCTCCGACTGAAAATAGCAAGAATTCAATTCAATTGAATCGGGATGCAGGGAATACGGAAAATCCAATGAGCTCTGATGAAATATCTACAGAATCTAGTGTGAAACAGAATGTTCCTACTATCAGAAATAGAGCGAATGGAATAGTTAATAATAATTCTGTTTTAGATGGGAAAAACGTAGATAATCCAGCAAATGTGCGATCTAATACTTTAGACACACCATTTCAAGTAGATGATGGTACAGAACTCTATCGCATTATTTCTATTGCATCAGAAAAGGACCTGAATGATTTAAGAAAATACATCACGGTTAATGGAAAGGGTCCTAGTAATGAGAAGGTACATATCGGAGATACTATAAATACGCCATTAAAATATCAATCTGAAGATACACTTGATACCCAGAAAACAGCAAATACATCAGATGCAAGCGGGGTGATGAACTCAATTTCGAAAGAAAATATTGCTTCTAATGTAGAAACTAAACCACTTGTCGAGAAATTACCAACAACCAATGCAAATACGGCCAGCATTGAAGAATCTAAAATAATGGGTGTTTTGGCTAATGCTAGAGCTTTTGGCAAATCTAGTAGTTCGTTTGGAGATAAAGTGGAAGATATCGATGGTTATGTTGTCCAACCAGCTGTGATGATAACATCATTCAAAGATAATAATTGACCAAATCTTGGCATTAATGGAAGTTAAACTAAATTTTTAAATGAATATTGTTTTATTTTCATTACATACCATTTTCCATAACCATGTAAATCAATTCACAAACACTTCGAATTTTGGGTTTTAGGAGCATATTTATTTCTTTATCGAAATAAAACAAATGTTTAAAGTGAATCATTAATTTATTGAATTTATTTTCAATGATAACATAATTTAAATTTACAATATTTGAAATTATGTGCGTGTATAAATAAAAAATCTATAATTTTATCCCACCCTAGGAATTGTCATGGTTTGTATAACATGTTTCGATTATATGTAAGTATATAATTATGTAATAATGTTAAATAAAACTTTGAATTTGAATAAAAAAAAGTAAAAAATACGTTTGCCACTTGATTTATATTTTCCTTAAATATTAATAATAATTATAAGTAGTTTATTTTTTAATTAAAATTGAAAGTTTAAATATAATTTCGAATTATATTAATATATTTTTTTAAAAGCATCCATTCTCCTAACGTGCTATCACAACATTTAAAGGCAAATAACATTTGGACCTTCCGCTTGCAAATAACTACTGGAGTAAACAGCGCCCCAGACAGGGAATCACATTCTGAACACTTCTTAATTAAACAAAAAAGGAAAAGGAGAGAAAACTCATGATAATGTTATACAACACTACATAATTAGATTATGTACGGAATATCGTAACTAGAAATTTATTTAGTTTCAATTGACAAAGATATGAAAGATCATTGATTTGTACAAAAAGAAACATGATTTTTCTTACAGAATTTCTCGAATTCCTAGATAATTTTTTTTTACTATGCCCAACTGTAAATGATACTTGAACTGCTTGAATTTCAATTATTTTGTATTAAATTTGATTAAAAGCATTTCAGATGTATCACGGATTGTTAGATCTCACATTCTTTTTTGATGTAGTGATCTAAGCTTCGAAATTACTTGTAAAATTAAGAACAATCAAAGAATGAAAAAAAATATGTATAATCATTAGTTAAAAAGACTATTTTTATTTTAAAACTGCCAATGGGACTTTGCCTCGCTTCTATGACCCTGTGTAATCTAAATACCGTTCCTAGCGATTTAAAAATTTACCTACATAATATATGAATGACGCGTTTCAAGTCTGCCCATATATATATAAAATAAACTGAAAAAAAATTAAGTAAAATAAAACTAAATTCAAGTTTTTAAGGTATTATCTTATCTCTTTTTCATAATAGCCGACGAAAAACAACAGAAAGCTGGTTGTCTTGAGAAGACGAGACATTTTGAAGAAATATAAATTATGTATAGTCCGTGGTCGTTACCACGTATACGCCTATGTCCGCGTTGAGGTTGATGTCTCCAACTAGGCTCGTAAAGTGTCTCATAGAGCTCATCGAGTTAGGTTGGGTGTCTTATCAAACCCGGTCGGCGGTGTATCGCGTTCCGACCCGGCAGGCTGGTTCTGGCCAAGCGGGGTATCCCGGAACACCAGCGGCACCGCCCGGGCGGCCTGGTAGGGCCGCCGTACCGCGGAGACCGACGTCGTTGGTCGTCGACTATCGCCTCGACGACCCGTCGGTCGGGCGTCCTCGGGGTGGCGCCGCGTGTCTGGTTGTAGTGTTGACCGCGGGAACCCCCCTACTCTGAACGGGTTCTGACCCCGGACGGAGATCGGACGCCGGGTGTAAGAGTGCAGGGGAGTCGTTTAGTGGGTGGGCCTTAAAATCCTTGGGCCCGCGATCTGCTCTCAACACCTGCAGATCGTTGAGTCTCACATACCCCGCGCGCCCCCTAGGCGCGGGGACCTCGTAGGAGGTTCGGCCCCCGGCCCGAAAAAAAAAAAAAAAAAAAGTGTGTCTTATCAACACTCATAAAATATATATAACAATTAAATTTAATTGCCTAGAAAATATAACTCAAAATAATCATGGCGTCTTTTATTGGGCAGACCTTAATTGAAAATTGCCTAAGCTTTTATCAAACGTAAGCTTATTATACAGGGGAAAAATTGGTCATTCGCATACCGCGTCGACAGCTTCGAGCCGATTGTCAATAGGAGAACCGTTCACTTTGAAAACTCTTTTCAAAACTAGAAATTGTCAATATTAAATATAATATTTTTCGTTTTTAAGTATTTATAAATATTTATTTTTTATTATATCTGAGTCGACTATTATCAAAGCCGGCAATCTGACTTTTGGACAATGATTGGTAAATCAGAAAAACGAATTATTGACTTTGTATTCCATTGGCAGTCACAAAACTCTTCGGAACGACATCTTAGATAAATAACAGGTTAACTATTAACCTTTATTTAATGCAGGTTTTGAACCGTATTCTTTGAAGGAGACGATTATATTCAAATCAATCTGTATGGACATATCAATAAAAAATTTTTGTCCAAATGCACAGATTGCCACCTTTGATAATAGACGACTCATCTGCTCTTAATTAAAAATAAATGTTATCTCTTCAAATTTCCGCACACGAACGGCATATAAGTTACAAGTCAATAATCAATCGGAGTTTTCAAAGTAAACATTTTCATATTCTTATGACACAAACATTATATACAATACAAAGTATTTTAAAAAGATAATAGGTATTTTTTAAATACATTCAATAAAAAAGTTTAAATATGTACACGTATTATGAATCTAATTAACTGAGTTTTTCATTATTAATAAAAATCTTAAGCTATTTACATTACTTTAATAAGCATTGAGCAATCATTTGTATAATTCATTTACAAACACTAGACATTAACAGAAAAATTAGAAATCTGTGTTTTTATATTAACGTTAATTAAAATTGTGAATTAATTTTAGCGCATGAAATAGAGTTTATAATGTGATCCTAAATCTTAATTAAATTTCTTTTTAATTCGTCATCTTGATAACCGGACACGTCACAACACGGAGGATTTTAAGGACAATTTCCTGAGCCTTCGTCAAGGTCAAAAGAAAAATTTTGGTCTACTTCAGTCGCGTGGCTAGCGTGACGCCCGGACGTGTCCGTGGACAGAACGACCGGCCACCGCTGTTTTGTTCACCTTCGACGACTGACGCCTTTGTATTCGAATCGCTCCCATAAACTTCAGATAATTATAATTTAATTTATAATTTATGGTAAGATTTTCTTCTATTTAATATAAAATACTATATTAAATAATTTAATTGTTGTATAACAGTATTGTTTGAGTGTAAATTGTTATTGGAATTATGTAGCAGCAGCAGAGACCCGAGTGATCGGCTTATTTTTTACATCATTTAAAATACAAATGAATGTTTGTATGTTTGTCCTCTGTGCGATCCTAGGCTGTTAATCCAACTGTGGTGAAGCTGTGGTCACGTTCCGCTCTGTGTGCTTAAGGCGAGTTCCTTAACGTTCTCGATAGCGTAAAAGTTAACTCAAATTTGTATGCAGTTGGAACAGCGCCCCTAGCGGCAAACGTACGCAAACGATCCCATTCCATACAAATATGAGCTAACTTTTACGATATCGAGAACTTTAAAAAACTCGCACTAAGCACACTGACCATAGCTGACTAATGTATGAAAACATCGGTTTGTTTGTCTATACATGTGCACTGTCCGCGTCGGCTTGGAACAAAACCTTTTCTTTCATCACAGTTGGATTGGCCCAGGGACGCATACAAGATAAGCGCACGCTAGCGTCGGTCTACCGAGCAGTGATACCCGCTCGGCGGAAGATCTTCCCTTTGTCGTTAAAGTTCCCAAAAATTATTATTATTTCAAAATGGCAGATAAAAATTTAACAATTTTTTTTAATACGCTTTTATTAGCTTCAGACGTATGTATGTAACGGAATCTTTGAACATGATTTTGACCCCCTTCAAAACGTCGGATTAACTCGAAATTTGGTGTACTTATTAAGAACTGATGACAATTCAATAATTAAAAAAATGAAAAAAAAAAAATACGAAAAATTTTAAATTAAACTAAAAAATGAAAAATTAATAATAGTTTAAAAAAACTAACAAAATACACTTTTATAGAAAATCCAACTAAAAAATAGAAAATAAATTTTAATAGATTCGAATTCAAAAAAAAAAAAAAAATTTAAGAAAAAAATATTTTACTGTAAAAAAAAGCGTATTTTGTTAGTTTATTTTTTAAACTATTTATTTTCGGTACCTCATCTAAGGTTTTCACAAGACGTGTCAACAAATTTAATGACAAGTTAACATAGTAAACTTGTCTACCTTTAAGCACTTTATAGTTACGAAAGCCTTAAAACAAAACTAAATAACGAAAGCTGTTAAGCTTTGAAATGGTTATAGAATCTTCAGTCATCCGTGACGGTTACACTTTAGTTAAGTTGCTTTCTGATGTCACACACGTGGTGACGTTGCTGACAATCCTCCTCCGTGTGGTGAGGCCGGCGCGTCCGCACTTGGATGTACTCTGTGTGTCCTCTCTGTAGTGGGAGTGGGCGGCGCTAGCAGGGGAGTGCCGGGAGTAGCGGCACCCCCGGGGCAGGGTGGAGGCGGGTCTCCGCGGACGGTGAGTGACCCCCGCGGGGTCCGGTACATCACCGAGACTCCTCTTCGCCCTTCGAGGATACGAATAGAACGTGTTATTGAGCGATTTCACCGAGTAATGTTACTACCCGCCTAGACTTCGCAATTTTCAGACGCGAGGCTACTTTGGGTAGTAGGTAACAAGTAGGCAGCTGGCGTAGACCAAAGTGAGATAGAAGGAACATAAATTAGATAATGCCGAGCAAACCAGGAATCTCATGTCTAAGGACTCCAATAGCCGCTTAAGTTCAAATGGACTTTGAACTAGTTTGCCGACTTATGAGAGAGATGAAATTATTTTTATGTGTCAATTTCATGCAGTTTTCTTCATACTCAAGACTTATTTAGATTTTGAGAGCGATGGATATAATGTTATCGTTGAAGCTGAAGCCTGTATTTTATTTACCTTGACTGGAGACTTCTCCTTCTCTTGGTTCTGATCTCGTTCTGCGACTGACTCCAGGGCTACGTCAAATGAAGATTGTCTGCGGAAAAGTCATTATTACGATTATCAATCAGAAAATGGTAATTCAGGTGCACATTGGCACAGTAGCAGCAGCATGCGCTCTGCGTCGACTGCCTGGTGCGGCGTGGCTTGCGTCACGATGCAAAACTAACTTGGACCTCATGACTCCAAGTAGACGGTGACATTCGCGTCGTGAGGTTAACCTACCGTGAGGGTAACCCTTTAAGAGCAGGCGACTCCTGGGTCCTCAGTTCATGTTGTCACGGTTTTGTATTCTCATTGTTAGTGACATGATAATTGAATCTGAGGCTGCCGACTGTCGGCGTCGGCTAATGAAAAGCAAGACATCCTGACCTCTCCGTGAGATAATTTCCGGGCGCCGACAGGGATCTACCAGCCCTGGCGAGACCACTTCTCTTGGCGGCCGCGGTTTTCTCTCCCTCTCCTTTCCCGCTACCGGATTCTCTTCTTGAAGTGCTGCCTTCGCGACTTCGTAAGAAAGGGTTCTGCAACCAGAAAAAATAGTTCAGATTACTAAACAAATATCAAAATATTATACTTATATCGAAATGGTTAGATAAAATAATAATTGCGACAAACAATAATGAATATGAACATATCTCAGTACAATAACAGAGTTCGACTGGAGATGAGCCAGTCAATTGGAGGTAGAGAGAAAAGAAGAAAATCTATTACGAGATCTGTGAGATAGCAGAGAGGGACCTCAGTCAGCGGTGGTATGTATATAGTACTGCTCTCACTAATAAAGGGAGTTGGTCTGCAGACCCTGACACGCGAGATTGGGGGCACAATTGGGCATAATAAGATTGAACCGCTGCCGTACCTACCGCTCAGCATCTGGCGGTAGAGGTAGGGGGCAGGATGGTAGGAAGCTGAATTAACGACTAAAATTACCTGAAAGCTATGCTTTTTAAGCATAGTTTTGATGAGTATGAGCGTAGAGAGGTTAGGTATAGAGGTGACGACTCTCGCCATATCCTCTTCCGTCACCTCTACCAGCCTGCAGTTCTCCTGCTCCGAGGGCAGGAGGTCCCTGCCTCCCGCTGTAATCCATTCGTCGTCCTGATCAAAAATATGGGGTTATTGATGAACAGGATGTTTTTTTGCTGTTAATGTACAAAAAATACCATTTAATAATATTTTGTTAGTGTGATTTTTAAAACTATGATGGATATTGGAATTATTAGATCAAATTAGAAGAAATGTGGTAGATGTAGTGGGTATGTATAGCCTGATCGCGCAGCGGAGCAGAGTTCTTCCCTCTATTTTTTTTATTGCCTTTGTAGGCAGATGAGCATACGGCCCACCTGATGGTAAGTGGTGACCGTCGCTCAAGGACGTCAACAATGCCAGGGGCAGAGCCAAGCCGCTGCCTACCATTAAACCCTCTCACCGGACTCGTTTCGTGGATTCCCAGCGATTTTCAAATGATCATTCTTGCAAAGTGCCGTGTGGTTCTAGAATGAGTTCCTCTTCCTAATGTTCCTAGAGCGCTATAGCCAACAGAGGCATACAAATCCATGGACCGCCTGATGCAACTGGTTACTATCAGTTAAAAAACCTGATAATGTCTAGGCCAGAGCCAAGATGCCCACCGAACTTAAATACCTTAATTTCCGGCATAGTGGCTCTTTTTGCTGGGTCTTTATCTAGCATGCGACTAAGAAGATGCCTCAGCGATTTCGAAGGCTGGTATCTCGCAGGGTATGTCAGCGGATCATTCAGGATTTTCCTCTGGAGCTCCACGACGGAAGTTCCGACCCAAGGAACTCTGCCTGTCACCATCGCGTACAACGTCACCCCGAGAGACCAAATGTCAGCTGCCTGAGGACAACCAAAAAATTCAATCAACTATTCAATGAATTTTAAACATCTGAATCAAGTTACCCTTGCCAACTGACTTCGTCAAGGCAACAATGTCATGATGGAATAATTGTGTGTGCGTGTGCATGCGTTGCTGTGTGTGTGTTGTGTATTCGTGTTTGTGCGTGTGTATGTGTGTGTGCGTTAATTTAATAGTTTTTTTATTGCTTAGATGGGTGGGAGAGCTCACAGCTCACCTGGTGTTAAGTGGTAACTGGAGCCAATAGACATCTACAACGTAAAAGCGCCACCCACTTTGAGATATAAGTTCTAAGATCTCAGTATAGTTACAACGGCTGCCCCACCCTTCAAACTGAAATGCATTACTGCTTCACGGCAGAAGTAGGCGGGGTGGAGGTACCTACCTGTGCGGACTCACAAGAGGTCCTTCCACCAGTGAAAGATATAGATAGAGAAGATAATAATATGTAATATGAGTAGGTATGCTTTACTTGTGATATGGTGATGTGGTTCACATGAAAAGGGTCAGTTATAGCCCTATGCTGCCTATTTCTGCCGTGAAACATTCAAACGTATTAGTTTGAATGATGGGATAGCCCATTTAAGCTTCATGGATTGTCTATTAACTACTTAGCATTAGGTGGGCTGTGAAAACATCCATTTTTAAACAAGAAGTATCAACATTTAGTTAGAGTTTGTAATTAAAAACGAAATGTTTTTTATATCTAATCGGTCATGAATAAGGCATATGTCATTAGCGGCGGACTGAGATAAATGGATTCGTTGAAATAAAACTACGTCCGAGAGATAATTGATTGACGAATCAATAATGTCTGTCGCACCGCGCCCGTGAGGCCGCACGCAGCCATGTGGCCAAGCTGTGTACCCGGATTGAGACCATCTACAACAGGCTTATTTTACTTCACTACATAGTATAAAACAAAGTCGCTTTCTCTGTCCCTATAGCCCTATATATGGTTAAATCTTTAAAACTACGCAACGGATTTTGGTGCTGTTTTTTTTAAAAAGTTAGAGTGATTGAAGAGAAAGGTTTATATGTATAATAACATCCATTAAATACTGGGGAAATCAATGATAAATTACAGTTTCCGAAGCGAAGCGAGGGCGGGTCGCTAGTATCCTATAAGCAGTAATTACATAAATATTTCGTACATGATATAGTTAGCGCGTGCGGGTAGGTACTACAATACTGCAGATTTCTGGTCATGATTTCCGGCTTGAAGGGTTAGGCAGTCGCCATACCCAATACAACTGAGACTCATGTCTCAAGGTAGATCGGCGATGACTTGGTCCCCTTAATATCAGATAGACCATCAGCTTGTCAGCTGAAACAGACTTAGGCAGAAATCAATAACTATTTTCTAACGAGGAAAGAGCATAAATTGCAAAGTTGCTGATGGTATAATTTTTTTGGACGTGTGAGAGTGTGTTTGGGCACACTCCATAATTTAGCCGGGAGTGGAGGGTTTTCTAACAATTATCCAAGTGCCTTTGAAGGAAACCTTAGAGGTCAAGAGCAGCTGCTTCGTGAATGTATTTATAACCGGATTGGAAACGCGAACCGCTGAGAAAGCTCACTGGGAATAACCGGCTGATGCTATTAGCTTAACATCGCAACGACTCTTCGGCGAGTTCAATAAGTACGGTCAGGTGTCCATTGGTTGCTGCCAGTGTCATCACTGGTAGCAACCAACATCACCGAGAGTGAATCGAAAGGATCCGCGAGAATGGAGTGGTATGCAGGAGTAGATCCAACTAAAATATCCCGGGCCTCCAATTCTGTAAGCTGCATGTAAAGAAAAACCTTTATTATTTGAAACTCTATAATTTAAAAAAGGATTTTTCTTCATGTATTTCAGTAAAGTCTCTCATTCAGTAAAAAATAAAGTTCAGTTTGTTTAAAATATTAATTTAAATAGGGATTAATGATTTTCAAATGTTGTTTTCTTATTATATACAAGAAAACGCAATTAAGTCTTTTATTGTTTATTCATTGTCAAATACTCCATATCATTATCTCCTATTACGCGCACGCCTATACCGCGGTCGTCCGCGCCAATGTCACCCTTATCCTGGTATTTTATTCGACGTTTACTTGAGCAGTTATAAAAAATCAAACCTAAAAGTTGCCAAATAAGATTGGTTTTCGTTTAAAACTCAGTTACTTGTACGGATACGCCGAAAACGTTACATAAATTTAATCAAAACTAAATTAGCCGCTTCAAGTGAACTCAACGACGTATTGTTTTGAGTGACGCTTGAATCTACGCTTGGACGGATCCAGAAGATCGAGAGATTCCTCAGAGTTTTGCCAAACTATGTTATCATCATAATCGGTTGCCCTTGGCAGAGCAGTCGTGGTCATGTGGAATTCTTGCTTATTAAAGCCTTGACAGATGTTTTCCATAGTTTGCGAACCGAAGCCCAGCGCACACACTCATTAAGTGGGGTTTCAGTAAGGTCTTTCACCTGATCAGTCCAACGCATGGGAATTCGTCCACGAGATCTCTTACCATTGACCCTACCCTGAACAACAAGTTTCCCGATAGACTCTGCTGGCCAAACTATGTACTAGTGTTTTATATCCAACGGACGCAACCGGTTTGCGCGAGCAGTAAACATCATTAATCAGTTGTCCGGGAACACGGTTACAAATTTAACTATAGAAGTAACTACCGCAGTCAAGGAAGGACTTGCTCCCTGAAGGCTCTTGTGAATACATTCAATCACACTTGTCACATTTGTGCAAAACAATTGACATATTTGTTTGTGATTATGAATTTTTTACAAATTTTCTCAAATGATTACCCGAATTATAATTAATTATAGTGTCAGTGTCATTTTTGCTTATTTTATGTGTAGTGGATAGGGTGCCCAAAACACGTCATTACGGATCTTCCTGATCCATTAACGGTGCTTTTAGATACCACAAGCATCGGTCACCTTCCTCGTCGAACCCATCGCTTGCGACGAATGGCTCGACGAGCGAATTAACCCATAGACACAGTCCGGATTTCTCGCCGGGTCTTCTCAGTGGGTCGCGTTTCCGATCCGGTGGTAGATTCTGCGAAGCACTGTTCTTGCTAGGGCCAGTGTTAGCACCACTCTGGTTTGAGCCCCGTGAGCCACCTACATGTTAGGGCGAAGCTATAGCCTCTCCAGCTCAGCACAGGTAGGGAAAAAAAAGGATAGTGAGTATTGATGAGCAGGCTTTGCCGTCGTGAGTATACCTGTCCGTCGTAGTTGTCTGGTCCGGCGAAGGTCTCCGGCGCGCGGAAGGCGGGCGTGCCGACGGCGCCCGACACGCGGCCGGCGCCCGCCAGCTCGCCGCACGCGCCCAGATCCGCCACCTGGACGCCACCCTCGCGCAGCAGCAGGTTCGCCGGCTTGATGTCGCGGTGGGCTATCCTTTGGAAGTGCACTGTCCGAATTCACAAAAACACTATTCAAATTAGCACTCCATGGTTTTTAATCAGCTCAAATGGAGTATGATGATAATCGGTAAGATTCTTTACTGGTGGCAGGACCTCTTGCGAGTCCGCACGGGTAGGTACCACCACACTGCCTATTTCTGCCGTGAAGCAGTCATGCGTTTCGGATTGAAGGGTTGGGCAGCCGTTGTAACTATACTTGAGACTTTAGAACTGATATCTCAAGGTGGGTGGCGCATTAACGTTGTGGATGTCTATGGGCTCCAGTAAGCACTTAACACCAGGTGAGCTGTGAGCTCACCTAAGCAATAAAAATAAAAAATCGGTAAGTTTGCTTTGAATCCCGATATTGTAATATCGGGTTACCTCACCTACGGAGCGTCAGTGTCCAAGGTGGGAAACGGTTTCCTAACAATCAGTAAATGTAAAGTTAAGTACATCATCACGACTGGTTCTCTGTTAACCTGTGTTTGTAAGCGGAGAGTGTTATGGAACGATTGTCGGTGGTGTGGCGGCTTTTCCCGGTTAAAACTGACGGTCTGTCTGGCTATTGTTCAGAATATACAGGCCTGTGACCGCGGCATCGAAGGACCATTGATGCATGTTGTAGTGATCTGATAATATCTTCACATTACTTTCCTAACTCCTCCCCTCTAGTTTATTTTGTGGGTCGTGACCTGAGTCCGCACAGAGTGGTTCTATCGTTGGCACGTTTTTGTCGCGAAGTAATTCGCGTTCCGGTTTTGAACAGTGGGACACCTGTTACAGTATTTCCGTCACATGACAGTTGGGGCTTCGGCCGTCTCTAGTTTAATGCTGAACTACGAGCTATCCTTCACCGACGCAATAAACATCCACAAATATGGAACTTAGCGGACTTAACCGAAATTTATTTATTCACGATCCCAAACCTAAAATACCAGACAAGATTTCGGCACGTAAATTAACAATCTGCCTTCGCCGGGAATCCTTTGAATAAATAAAATAATCCACACAAACCGGATAACACGCGAACGGGGCCAAACTTCATTTAATATTGATCACCTTACCCAGGGCTTGGCTTCGGCTGGATTTATTTATCAAATGCACGCGACGAAATATTATTCGTGGCTATGTCCTGTATGTAGCATACGTGCAGATCGCGTTGAGGCTTGAGCTCGAAGTTTTATACTTCTAGATAATTGTATCGCACTCACCGATTGATTAGCCGATTCATTTGCAAATCTTTTTTTTTAATTTTTTATTTATTTAAATAAATATAAATATTTACTAACAATCACGCCACGTTAACTGGTCCCGTGATAAGTTCGTAAAGAACTTGTGTTACAGGTACCAGATAACGGAAATAAATGTAATATTTTTATTATACACATACATATATTTAATATACATCCATAACCCTGGAAAAGACATTTATATTTATCATACAAATATCTCCCCTTGGCGGGATTCAAACCCGCGACCCCCTTGTGTAGTGACCATGTCACTTACCACTACACCAGACGCCCGTTTTTGTTTGTCATAACGGCAACATGCATGTTTTTTCAACGGCAAAGCGTTTGGATAAAGCAAGTTAAGTGTTGTAAAATAATAGAATTAATAATAATTATAATTAACTATCGTTGTTTAACCCTGTCGACAAAACAGCCTATAACATTCGGTTGAACTTGTCATTATACATTACTATGCTCCTCTCTTTGTATCGAGAATAGAAATCACTTTTTGAATATTTGAATATAATATTTAGATTTAGCTTTTTTTTTTTTTTTTTTTTTTTTTTTTTTTTTTTTTTTTTTTTTTTTTTTTTTTTTTTTTTTTTTTTTATTAGATTCACACAACTGGATGAAAACTGCACACATAAACATTGAACTTATTTACATAAAATAATACATTATCGAATTCACCCTTTTGGATGTGAACACATCTTGCTTAAGAGCGTTTGTGCTTAAAATAAAAATATCGTTAACTAATATTAAATCAAGACAAAGAAAACAAAAAACTGCATATACAAACATACAAAAAATAAAAAACAATGAAAATAAAAAATTAAAAGAGGGAAATTAATGTTCTATAGAAATAAAAATAAATGTGATTGGTCTACAGCTCGGTGTGGATCACGGAACTTAAATTTATTTTAGGTGAGGCTAGAGAAGCATGGCAAACAAATATGTCAATTTCATCACGTATACTATTTGCCAGGGAAGTCATACGATAGACAGGAGAGTGCTGGCCAAGATTACTTTTGATTTTTGGTAGGTGGAAAGTTTTCCGATTACATAAGCGGCTGCCCAAGCGCGGTACGCTTAAGTGAATACGTTCAAGTATTTCTGGTGAGTCTATTATGCTGTGTATAAGCTTGTAAAGGAACACAAAATCAGCTGCTTTACGTCGGGTGCTTAATGACTGGATCCGATAGAACGAAGGCGTTCCTTATATGATTTCAGTTGGTGACACTTATTATCATTAAAAGCGAGATGATAAAGGAACCGTTTTTGGATTCTTTCTATCCTGTTTGCATGTACTTGATAGCCAGGGCTCCAGACTGTACAACAATATTCTAAAATGCTTCGTACAATCGTATTATAAATAAGAATAGTTAAGCTAGGTTGCTTGAATATTTTCATTTGCCTATTTATAAAACCAGAAAGCCGAGAGGTCCTGCTAATTATGTTATCAATATGGGATCTGAAGCTCAATGCGCTATCCAAGATGATGCCCAAGTCCCGAACAGTATTGACTTCTTGAAGGGGTGTGTTGTTTATGAAGTATGTGGCTTGAAACGGAACCCTCTTTCTTGTAAATTTAATAAAATTACACTTTTGCAAATTCAAGTGCATGTAATTCTGCGTACTCCATTTGTAAATCGCATTGATATCTGACTGAAGAGCCATTATATCCGAATGGTCTTCAACAGCACGATACACTTTTAAGTCATCAGCATATAATTTAAATTTAGATTGAATGACATGCTTAATGTTATTGATGTAGACTAGGAAAAAGAAAGGACCTAGATGAGACCCTTGAGGGACCCCTGATGGGACCATGTGCACTCTAGATTTAAACCCTTGAATGTTTACCAATTGCGAGCGGTTGCGTATGTACGACTCGCACCATCTCAGTAACGATCCATGGATGCCCAGTTCTGCAAGCTTGTGTAATAGGCAGTTATGGTTAACTAGGTCAAACGCCTTTCTGAAATCGGTGTAGATAGAGTGCACCTCGCCACCTCCGTCCATAGTATCAATTATATCAGAAACATAACTAACTAAGTTAGTATTTGTCGATTTGGATGGCAGAAAGCCGTGTTGATTTGTGTCTATAGATTGCTTGAAATGAGTTATCAGCTTTTTATTAACTATGGCTTCCAATACCTTGCCAAACCCAGACAGTATGGAGACAGGTCGATATTGGGCTATATCATCCAGCCTCCCATCCTTGTGGATCGGTGTTAAGTGCGCTAATTTCCACTGAGTGGGGTAAGCACCACTTTGGAGAGATTTGGTATAAATTTTGGCTAGAGGTTTATATAAACTTAGAGCACATTTTTTTATGAATATAGGAGGTATCAAATCAGGGCCAGGTCCTTTGTCCGCATTTAAAAGCTTTAGCTGATTTAAAACTTCGGTTTCATTAACTTCAACGATATTATATGATGCATTGCCGGACACATTACAATAATGAGAAGAGCAACTTTTTTCATGATTAATGTTGGAATCATACACACTTTGGAAATGTTGAGAGAATAATTCAGAGATCTCCTGTCCTCCCTTAGCCTCTACCCGACCAAGCTTCATTTCGTTAGGCAAAGAACGACTATTAGCTGTTTTATCCTTAAAAATTTTCCAGAAGTATTTCGGACGGTTTTTGAGATGATTGGGAGCATTCTGTTTAAAATTGGAATAACATTCAGTTATCATTACATCGCATCGCTTTCTTGTTATATCGAATTGCAGCTTATCCATTAAATTTCCGTATTTTTTGTATCTGGAGTGAAATTTACGTTTATGTTTAAGAGCTTTTATTAAGGAATTACTAAACCATATTGGGTAACGATCGTTATGTTGGAAGCGGAGTGGAGTATGCTGATTGATTAACGGTCTGATCGTCTGATAAAAATGGTCAACCATTGTATCCACAGAATATGATTCTTGTAGTAAGTTGGTCCAATCAACCTGCTTTAAGTCTTTATTCAGAGCCTCATAATTGGATTTGAAGTAGTTTAATGCTGGGGCAGAGTCAGGTTTCACAACATGCACAGATGTTTCTTGAAATGCAATGTCCAGTGGCGGATGGTATGGGTCAGGTGCAGTCGAAAAGCCCTTGGCAGATTCAATTGAGATATCACTTGACGCACCACTAAATACCAAGTCAAGGATTCGATTATTAGCGTTGATCATATCATTAAACTGATAAAGGTCGCAGTAAGACATGGCGTCTAAAAATTCTGTATAGACATTATTCCCTGATGTTGATGGGGTCATATATGCAGAAGAATTATCTTTACACCACTCAATATCCCCCATATTAAAGTCTCCTACTAAAAGAAATAATGGTTCAGTAATACCTTTTGTCATGTTGTTGTGAATAACCTGCACAGTATTTTTGGTAAAAATGTCGACATAATCAACATTCAAAGGAGATGGGATGTACACAGCACAAATATTTAACACCATTTTGCCTATTTTCAAAGTCAGCCATAAATCCTCACATTGGGATTCGCAATCAGTTTTTCGTACGACGTCAAATGATTTCTTGACTGCGATTAAAACCCCTCCACCATCCTTTTTGGTTCTATAAGAGCAAGTAGAGGATCTATCTCTGCGAAATACGTTATAACGATGGTCAAACAGCTCGTAGTCAAATACACTATCATTAAGCCAGGACTCCGTTATAATAATAATATCATAGTCATTTTGTAACACCGATACATAAAAGAAATCTGCCTTAGTTCTCAAACCTCTTACATTTTGATAAAATATTTTAACTGTGAATTTTATTTGTAAAAGCTTAGAAAGCATACAAAACAAAGAACAAATTACAAATAAATAAATAAATAAATAAAATAACGGTTAAGTCACAGCTTATGCAAGCATTCTACAGTCTTAATATTAATGTGGCCGGCAGAAATATCCTTACGTACGAAGATGCGACCATTTCGTATCCAAACAAACTTGTAATTCTTCTCCTTGGCAGCTATTCTAGTAGCGGCATGAAGTTTTTTATTTTCAGGTGACAAGTGTTCAGTAACATACACAGGCCGCTGTTCACCAGGAAGTTCAATATGGGAAGTGTTAAGTTTGTTATCACTGTGCTTGTTTTTATTAAAGATTTTAACTGAAGCAAGGAGATTGTCTCGAGTACGTGGGCAGTTTAACTTCACTACAATATTTTTCGGACGATTCGAATTGGTATTTTGCTTAGCAACTCTGTGGAATTCCAGAATGTCAGTTTCTTGTAAATTACAGGAAACCGTATTTCCAATTTTTTTAACTATAGACATTAAGTTTTCATTGCGTCTTTCTGGAATCCCCTGAATTTCAACGTTTGACTGTCTTGCGAACTGCTCCATATACGCGATTTTATGGTTCAATTCTGATAGTTTTGGTTGGAGGCTGTTGCTGCACTTAGTGAATTCCAAAAAGTCATTTTTTGTTTTTTCATTCAATTTTTGCTGATCGTCGTGACATGCAGATAGAAATTGCAATGTATTTATAGCACCATTGAGATCCTCTCGCAGACCGGAGCATTTGGAGTCCAACTCACTCATATCCATTTGAACCTTGCACAAAATTGCATTAAATCTCTCGAACGCCGATTTCTGGCACTCAAATTTGTCCAACATTTCTTGGCGTAGATTACGTATTTCTAATAGAATTAATTCTTGACTTCCCAATAAGGGTGCAGAAGCATCCGAAATGTCTTTATTCTTCGACATGGAAAGAGGTGTATTTCCACTTTTTGGGCGCGGTATTGTACAATCGGGGCAAATCCATTTAGAGCGAGCGGTGGTAGTATCATTGTACTTGACACAGTCCTGATGGTAATTGTGTTGGCAGTCCGGATTAGTGCATTTGATTCGCCTCTGGGTGACTAAAATGTTCAGTTTACACTCCGAGCAGTGAACCATCCTGAGTGCTCAGTAAATTCAACCTACAAAATGATTACAGCTCCCACTTCTTTTTTCTCTCTTAAATATTGTCTCAGAAGTAATAGCCCCTGCACACAAATAATGGCCCTCATACAACAAAAACAGGCAAATTTATCATTAGCACATTAAAATTAGCACACTAAGAAAGGCCCTCGTTAAGTAAGGTGAGGGTAGATAGATTCCTCAATTTTGCCAATTGTTTAAAATCACTCAAATAATTTCCTTTTATAGATGTAATTCCCGGCACTCGATGTCATATATACACTGTATTTGTATCACTACACAGCAAATTAACTATAAAAACCCAGACCCCTCCCCCGGTTATCCTTCAGGAGAAGGCAGCTTGGGATCGAGTTTGCCTGGCCCTTAAGGCCAAAAATATAAATTTCACGAATGCCCGTAACCTCGCGAACGGCATTCAAATTAAGGTTCAAACACCCGACGACCATAGGGCCCTCTCTTCTTACCTCCGTAAGGAGCGTATAAGTTTCCATACGTATACGCTCCAGGAGGAGCGCGAACTCCGCGTTGTAATACGCGGAATCCCTAAAGAGTTAGATGTAGAGCTCGTAAAAGCCGACCTGTTAGAACAAGGCCTACCAGTGAATTCTGTGCACCGTATGCACACCGGTCGCGGTAGGGAGCCATATAATATGGTTCTAGTCGCTCTCCAGCCTACCCCCGAGGGTAAGAAAATCTTTAACACACAGACCGTCTGTAGGCTCTCTGGTATCGCTGTCGAAGCCCCCCATAAAAAAGGCACTCCTAGCCAGTGCCATAACTGTCAATTGTACGGGCACTCTTCCCGTAACTGTCACGCGCGCCCCCGATGTGTTAAGTGTTTGGGCGATCACGCCACGGCCCTCTGCGCTCGCGACCAAAAAACCGCGACGGAACCGCCTAGCTGCGTCCTGTGTCGAACACAGGGTCACCCCGCGAATTACCGTGGTTGTCCCCGAGCCCCTAAAATAAATCGCCGCGTCGCCCGCCATACCGCCTCCGAGCTTCCGGCCCAGACATCAAAGCCTCGGCACCCTCTGCGTCGCAGGCTAAGCCAGCGTTCGTTCCGACGGCGGTGCCCAGTGTCTCGGCCTGGGCAAAACCGCTGCCGTACACGAACACGGCTACAACTCCCTCCTCCGCGATTCGTCCCGCCCCCGTGACTCGTCCCTCTCCCGCGACTTGCCCTCCGACCGCGTCCGACAATCTCGCTTTAGCGATCGACTTCTTTCAGTCGATCAACTTTGAGCGCGTTAACGCTTTGGGCGACGCCATTCGCGCTGCCTCCACTGCACAACACTTTATCGCCGTTGTGCAGGAATACGCCGACGTATACGCGTCATTAAATACGTACGTCCTCCCCTCACTCCGCCGGTAATCAATGGCGTATATAAGTAGAATAAAGCCCCTATCCGTAACGATAGGATTTTTTAACGCTTACGGTCTCGCAAATCAACGTGATCAGGTTTCTGACTTTTTGCGTGACCATCAAATTGATATCTTTTTAGTGCAGGAGACCCTACTTA
This sequence comes from Bombyx mori, assembly GCF_030269925.1. NCBI lineage: Eukaryota > Metazoa > Arthropoda > Insecta > Lepidoptera > Bombycidae > Bombyx > Bombyx mori. The sequence goes on from NC_085122.1 coordinate 518,745, forward strand.
AGCCCGCGCGCCGTGACCCTAAAATCGCGAACTATAACATGGTCAGGAACGACAGGCTCTCTGCTCGTGGTGGTGGTACCGTCATTTACTATAGAAGAGCCCTGCATTGCGTCCCGCTCGATCCTCCCGCGCTCGCTAATATCGAAGCATCAGTGTGCCGAATCTCACTGACGGGACACGCGCCGATCGTTATCGCGTCCGTTTATCTTCCACCGGATAAGATCGTTCTAAGCAGTGATATCGAGGCGCTGCTCGGTATGGGGAGCTCTGTCATTCTGGCGGGCGACCTAAATTGTAAACACATCAGGTGGAACTCACACACCACAACCCCGAATGGCAGGCGGCTTGACGCGTTAGTCGATGATCTCGCCTTCGATATCGTCGCTCCGCTAACCCCGACTCACTACCCGCTAAATATCGCGCATCGCCCGGATATACTCGACATAGCGTTATTAAAAAACGTAACTCTGCGCTTACACTCGATCGAAGTAGTTTCAGAGTTAGATTCAGACCACCGTCCCGTCGTTATGAAGCTCGGTCGCGCTCCCGATTCCGTTCCCGTCACGAGGACTGTGGTGGATTGGCACACGCTGGGCATCAGCCTGGCTGAATCTGATCCACCATCGCTCCCGTTTAACCCGGACTCTATCCCGTCTCCTCAGGATACCGCTGAAGCCATAGACATCTTAACGTCACACATCACCTCGACATTAGATAGGTCATCGAAACAAGTTGTAGCGGAGGACTTCCTTCACCGCTTCAAATTGTCCGACGATATTAGGGAACTCCTTAGAGCTAAGAACGCCTCGATACGCGCCTACGACAGGTATCCTACCGCGGAAAATCGTATTCGAATGCGTGCCCTACAACGCGACGTAAAGTCTCGCATCGCCGAAGTCCGAGATGCCAGATGGTCTGATTTCTTAGAAGGACTCGCGCCCTCCCAAAGGTCTTACTACCGCTTAGCTCGTACTCTCAAATCGGATACGGTAGTAACTATGCCCCCCCTCGTAGGCCCCTCAGGCCGACTCGCGGCGTTCGATGATGACGAAAAAGCAGAGCTGCTGGCCGATACATTGCAAACCCAGTGCACGCCCAGCACTCAATCCGTGGACCCTGTTCATGTAGAATTAGTAGACAGTGAGGTAGAACGCAGAGCCTCCTTGCCACCCTCTGATGCGTTACCACCCGTCACCCCGATGGAAGTTAAAGACTTGATCAAAGACCTACGTCCTCGCAAGGCTCCCGGTTCCGACGGTATATCCAACCGCGTTATTAAACTTCTACCCGTCCAACTCATCGTGATGTTGGCATCTATTTTCAATGCCGCTATGGCGAACTGTATCTTTCCCGCGGTGTGGAAAGAAGCGGACGTTATCGGCATACATAAACCCGGTAAACCAAAAAATCATCCGACGAGCTACCGCCCGATTAGCCTCCTCATGTCTCTAGGCAAACTGTATGAGCGTCTGCTCTACAAACGCCTCAGAGACTTCGTCTCATCCAAGGGCATTCTTATCGATGAACAATTCGGATTCCGTACAAATCACTCATGCGTTCAACAGGTGCACCGCCTCACGGAGCACATTCTTGTGGGGCTTAATCGACCAAAACCGTTATACACGGGAGCTCTCTTCTTCGACGTCGCAAAAGCGTTCGACAAAGTCTGGCACAATGGTTTGATTTTCAAACTATTCAACATGGGCGTGCCGGATAGTCTCGTGCTCATCATACGGGACTTCTTGTCGAACCGCTCTTTTCGATATCGAGTCGAGGGAACCCGCTCCTCCCCACGACCTCTCACAGCTGGAGTCCCGCAAGGCTCTGTCCTCTCACCCCTCCTATTTAGCTTATTCGTCAACGATATTCCCCGGTCGCCGCCGACCCATTTAGCTTTATTCGCCGACGACACGACTGTTTACTATTCTAGTAGAAATAAGTCCCTAATCGCGAAGAAGCTTCAGAGCGCAGCCCTAGCCCTAGGACAGTGGTTCCGAAAATGGCGCATAGACATCAACCCAGCGAAAAGTACTGCGGTGCTATTTCAGAGGGGAAGCTCCACACGGATTTCCTCCCGGATTAGGAGGAGGAATCTCACACCCCCGATTACTCTCTTTAGACAACCCATACCCTGGGCCAGGAAGGTCAAGTACCTGGGCGTTACCCTGGATGCATCGATGACATTCCGCCCGCATATAAAATCAGTCCGTGACCGTGCCGCGTTTATTCTCGGTAGACTCTACCCCATGATCTGTAAGCGGAGTAAAATGTCCCTTCGGAACAAGGTGACACTTTACAAAACTTGCATAAGGCCCGTCATGACTTACGCGAGTGTGGTGTTCGCTCACGCGGCCCGCACACACATAGACACCCTCCAATCCCTACAATCCCGCTTTTGCAGGTTAGCTGTCGGGGCTCCGTGGTTCGTGAGGAACGTTGACCTACACGACGACCTGGGCCTCGAATCAATTCGGAAATACATGAAGTCAGCGTCGGAACGATACTTCGATAAGGCTATGCGTCATGATAATCGCCTTATCGTTGCCGCCGCTGACTACTCCCCGAATCCTGATCATGCAGGAGCCAGTCACCGTCGACGCCCTAGACACGTCCTTACGGATCCATCAGATCCAATAACCTTTGCATTAGATGCCTTCAGCTCTAATACTAGGGGCAGGCTTAGGGACCCCGGTAACCGTACTCGTCGAACTCGACAAAGAGGTCGACGTGCAACCTAACCCATGCATCAGCCCGCTGAGTTTCTCGCCGGATCTTCTCAGCGGGTCGCGATTCCGATCCGGTAGTAGATTCATTCGCGAAACAATTGCTCTTGAGTTGTTAGGTCTCCTTCGGAGGCGCTCGGGCAGTTGTTAGCAAATCCCACCCCTCTTGGCTGAGCCTTTGCTCGCCCACCTGTCCTGGTGAAACTGGAAAGGCCTTCGGGCCACCAGTAAACTTTCAATCATAAAAAAAAAAAAAAAAAAAAAAAAAAAATTAACTATAATATGTGCATATTTGATGAGCTCAGACACTTTAGGAACAGAATTTGAATTAATATTTGGAGCTACATTAAAACACAACTGTACTTTATCGCGGTAATGCGGGATGATGTCGCTTTCGTCGACAAGTTCTATTAATGATTCGTTCTTATCGGAAAATGTAATCTCAGACGCAAAATGTATTAAGTATCTATGTACGCTTAGATAACCCGCTCCTACTGGTCCTACTGTTCCTATTGTACCTACTGGTCCTACTTTATCTACTGTTCCTACTTTACCTAGTTTTCCTACTGTTCTTACTATACCTACAGCTTCTACTGTACCTACTATTCCTAGTGTTCCTACTGGTCCTACTTTACCTATTGCTCCTACTGTTTCTAATTTACCTACTGTTCCTACTGGCCCTACTTTACCTAGTGTTCCTATTGTTCCTACTGTACCTACAGCTTCTACTGTTCCTACTGTACCTACTATTCCTACTGTTCCTAGTGGTCTTACTTTACCTACTGCTCCTACTGTTCATACTGGTCCTACTGTCTCAACTGTTCCTACTGGTCCTATTGTGCCTACGGTTCCTACTAGCGCGCGAACAGCTCAAACAAATATAAGTAGTATACTTTTTTTATTATTTATATGGGTGGACAAGCTCATGGCCACCTGGTGTTAAGTGGTCACCGGAACCCATAGACATCTACAACGTAAATGCAGCCACCCACCTTGAGATATGAGTTATATTCTATACTATGAAACTTATATTCAGCCTTCGAAGTGTTCCTCTCGGCGCGACTACACTGCGGAGTAGTTTATTGGATTCGTGAATTTGTGCGATGAATTTTAAATATTGAGAAATGTATGTATGTATGTATTTATCGGCTTCATTTGAATATTATTGTGAAAGTGTTGGGTACGTGCCGAGTCTTCGGAGATCGTGGATTGGACACCTAAAACTGTTCACGATTCATTATCTTCTCTGGAGATCGCAAGAAATTTATTTGACTTCAGTATGGAGGGATTTTTTTTATTCCACGCATAAGGAGCGAAAACACATTTACCTGTTGATACTCAAGCTGCTACGGAAACAAATAGACCTCACAAATAATATGCTATCAGTTTGAGACATGTTTATAAGACATCTCACTAACTTTGAGGCAAAACTGTGCTGTTTCTCAAACCGCAGCACCAGACATATTGGTACATGAAAGTGTTTGGTTACTTCTAAAGTAATTTAGTTTATAGATCGATCTTTATAGTAACTTACGATATTCCACACCCAGTAAAGTGTCCCTGAAGTACTTCCTGGCCAGGTCTTCTTTCAAAGGATTGTCTGTCGGGATGTCTATCACTGGACCGCCTTCCAGGAGTTGGAAGACCAGGTAGAGTTGGTCTTCGGCAGGGTCGTCTAATACCTTGGGAAAAATAAATGATTGATTGAAATACTAGGATAGTAGATCATTATAAATCTTATAGTTTTTTTTATAGCTTTTCTAGACAGACGAGCATACGGCCCATCTGGTGGTAAGTCGCCGTAACTTATGGCTCAGACGACAGCTTTGAAGCATTGTTTGAAGAAGGATGTGTCATGTCGCTTAGTAAGCGCTGTGGAGGGAAGTTCATTCCCAAGCCGGATGGTACGGGGCAAAATAGTTCTCTGGAAACGCACTGTAGATGAACGCAATGGTCACATATAGGTTTTTTTTATTGTCCTTGTAGACAGACGAGCACACGGCCCACCTGATAGTGAGTAGTTACCGTTGCCCATGGTCTTCAGCAATGCCAGGGGACGAGCCAAACCGCTGCCTACCATTAAGTACTCTCCACAAGCCTCGTTTCAAGCATAACATATTGACAACTGTAAAGTTTTCTAATTACATATAATGTACCACCACTCCTCTTTGCTTTAAACGGTTACCGGAGCCTATACAGGTCGCAATGGTAATCTCAAGTCGTGATGTGCAAGCCTTAGGAGTATTTAGTGTAACAGTACTAAATACTGTCACCATCCAGCCACACGTCTTACTGTTGGTGGGACGTCTTGTGAGTCCGCAAGGGTAGGTACTACCACCCTGCCTATTTCTGCCGTGAAGCAATAATGCATTTCGGTTTGAAGGGTAGGGCAGCCATTGTAACTATACTTGATACCGTAGAACTTATATCTCAAGATGGGCGGCGCATTTACGTCGTAGATGTCTATGGGCTCCAGTAACCACTTAACACCAGATGGACTGTGAGTTCGTCCACCCATCTATGCAATAAAAATTTAAAAAAAACACGTTCAGTGTCCCAGTGTCGAGTGCTTTAGAAGTAGGTCGTGTGGTGATACTTTGACCGTGCTTATAATTGATCGCTTCACCAGTAAAATGAAGGATACTGCTATTGTGGATGTCTTTAATGAAAGTAGAGTGCGTGCACTGAGTGTAACATATAGTAAGAGCAGGGACTTAGTACCTAGCGATGTATATCATGTTTCAATGAAAACCTTTGTGTATAACGTGAATTGTGCTCAGGAGTGTTCACAGTTGACTTTATAACATTATCATCATGAGGGATCGTTGTGTTGAGTCAAAAATTACCTCAACTAATTTCACAACATTAGCATGATCTAGTTTCTTGAGCACCGCGATTTCTCTATAAACCCTCTGTAGAGGGTCAGGCGGAGGACCAGGTCCTGGTCTTCTAGGAGGAGTTCTGCCAAACAAGCCGGCTCTTCGCATGAGCTTCCTTTTAGACAAGATCTTCATAGCCTGCGGATATAACACACTTTATATGATTGGTGGAGAGACATCAAACCTCTTTGTGTCACGATAATAATCCAAAAACAAGATAGAAATGATATAGAAAAATATTACCCTAGTTTGAACCCTTTTTTCAGTTTTTACTGCAAGAGTGCAATATCTACTGATGGTAGGATCTGCTGTGAGTCCGCACGGGTAGGTAACACGACCCTGCCTATTTCTGCCGTGAAGCAGTAACGCATTTCGGTTGGAAGGGTGGGGCAGCTGTTGTAATTATAGCTGATCTCAGCATTCATATCTCAGGTTGGGTGGCGGAATTAACGTTGTAGATGTCCATGGGCTCCGGTGACCCTTTAACACTAGCTCTGCTGGCTCTCCAGGCTGTGAGCTCGTTCACCGTTTATGCAATAAAAATCTAACGATTCAAAAATTAGTCTAGCTAATGACCTGACTGACGTAGGCGGGAAGACACGTGGCTGATACGTGGGAGTGCAAGTCATGTTTGAGCTTAAAATAACACCAGAATTTCATTATACATTAGAACTACAGACACCATTGGATTGAAGCATTTTAGGTTTCCAAATTCAATGGTTGAATGTAAAATGTTATAATGGTTTATTTATGCATATATGTTTAAAAGTATAACCGAAATTTTATGTCTTGACTTTTCAGTTTGGATTATGTTTTTTTTTTGATTTTATTACTTTCTTCAGATCTACTCAGGTTTACTATCTAAGGTTTTTCAATGTTGAGTGACGGAATAAAGCGGTCTTGAAAAAAAACAAACTCAACATTGTTTTTAACCGTGCTTCAGTTGAATTAATACTCACGTAATGTGTGTCGTCTTCTTCATTGTAAGCTAACTTGACGATCCCATACGAGCCCTGTGAATTAAAACCGAAGTTCGATCTTGATTTGTATTTTCTATTTATTTATTACACTTCATGTAAAATTTACATTGGCGGACTTAATGCCTAAGGCATTAGGCACCAGTCAACCAAAGGTAGTGCAGAATGAATAGTGGTAGGTGCAATGAAATTTATATTAAGTTACAAATGCAAATTAAACAAAAAAAACAATATGTGTGCAATTCACACGTGGTAGAAGTGAAACCTTCCAAAATTAAAATACAATTATCCTAAACGTCTTAAGTATATGTAAAATTTTGTCATTAGTAAATAATTGTAAGGTAGCGCCCTCTGTGAATTGATATTTTAATTTCACGTATAATCCTAAATTAAAATTCACTACAAGAGCTTTCATACACACGTTAGTATTAAAAAATCTCACAGATGGCGCTGTATTAAATAGTATGTATATTTCTGTCTCATTCTTTGCTGGCTTCATCCTACATATTTTTATATTTGTGTCTCTTACCTGTCGTTTTTTCCGTTGCATCCGGTTTGAAATCACAACGATTCTAAAGAAGTTTTCACTTCAATACAATACACAAAAAAAGTATATACATACATACATACATAGATACATACACTGCAATGTTACTAAAACTTTCAGACTAAATGTCGCTGCTGACACTGCCTCTCAACCTGCAAGTCGTACCACTGCACGTACAACTATTTTATCAGTGTTGATAAAATTCAAATGGTACCATTGAACATAGTTCCTAATTATACCGAATGTGTCAACTTAGTAAGAGAGAAATGTTATCATCTATGGAAGGTATATTTCGATGAAAGGTCTTTGGAAAAAGGCGTGTGGTACAAAACAATTCAAAGTCTACCATGGTAAACGCCGTTTGATTCTTGTAACCTTAACATAACTACCCTAGAGATTGTTTTCAGACTTCGTTCCGGGCACATCCCACTAAATAAATTTGCTCATTTAATGGGGAAGGCTCCTGATCCCAAATATTCAGTTTGTGATGTAGTGGAAGATGCTTTTCACATTATAATGATTTGAGACAACAATTCTTTGCAAAATATACAGATTTTTGACAAGTTGGAGGTGTAAATTACGTATTAGCCTTTCCGGAATCCCAAATGGCTAAGTCACTTTATAAAATAGTTTTGGTGGGCCTTCAGAGACGATAACAGCTTCCTTTATTTTTTTATATCTTTATTTTGTTACTCTCTTTTGTTGCACAATGGAGTGGCATATTCACTAGGTGAATAATCTCCTTAAATAAAGATAAAAAAATATATACTATACTTTTTTTTATGGCTTTGATGGATGGACGAGCTCACAGCCCACCTGGTGTTAAGTGGTTACTGGAGCCCATAGACGTCTACAACGTAAATGCGCCACCCACCTTGAGATATAAGTTCTAAGGTTTCAAGTATAGTTACAACGGCTGCCCCAATCTTCAAACCGAAACGCATTACTGCTTCAAGGCAGAAGTAGGCAGGGTGGTGGTATCTACCCGCGCGGACTCACAAGAGGTCCTACCGCCAGTAAACGTACCACCACCATACGTAAAATACAGGGAGCTTATCACCGGTAATAGGTCGTAGTGTAAGCTCGCACGGGTGACTACCATCATCCTGTTTGTTTTTGCTACGAAGCAGATGTGTGCAGCTGTTAAACTATTCCCTCAAGGTTTTCGAAGTCGTCGTGGCCTAACGGATAAGACGTCCGGTGCATTCGTGTTGAAGCGATGCACCGGTGCTCGAATCCCGCAGGCGTGTACCAATTTTTCTAATGAAATATGTACTCGACAAATGTTCATGATTGACTTCCACGGTGAAGGAATAACATCGTGTAATAAAAATGAAACCCGCAAAATTATAATTTGCGTAATTACTGGTGGTAGGACCTCTTGTGAGTCCGCACGGGTAGGTACCACCGCCCCGCCTATTTCTGCCGTGAAGCAGTAATGCGTTTCGGTTTGAAGGGTGGGGCAGCCGTTGTGACTATACTGAGACCTTAGAACTATATCTCAAGGTGTGTGGCGCATTTACGTTGTAGATGTCTATGGGCTCCAGTAACCACTTAACATCAGGTGGGCTGTGAGCTCGTCCACACAGCTAAGCAATAAAAAAAAAAAAAAAAAAAAGCATGGCATTTACGTTGTCATGTATCTATGAGCACTGGTGGACACTGAGCACCATGCGTGCCGTAAGCTTGTCCTGTCCGTGCTCACGGATGACAGCCTGATAAATAGTTGATGTTACATGTGGAGCGCATTGTAAGCCCATAAAGGTCCCATAGACACCGCCCAGAGCTTCTCGCCGGATTTTTTCAGTGAGTCGCGTTTCCGATCCGGTGCTAGATTTTGCGAAGCACTGCTCTTGCTAGGGCTAGTGTTAGCAACACTACGGTTTGAGCCCCGTGAGTTCACCTACACGTTAGGGTGAAGCTGAAATAGCCTCTCAAGGCTATCAGCATAGATAGGGAAAAAAAAGGGTAGGTACCACCATCCTGCTATTTCTATTGCGTAATGTGGTCTAGCACGTCGGAGCAATGAGGCGGAAGCTAACTATATTAATTAAATTTGAAACTTGGGTCTCCGTATCATGATCTGTGGCGGCATTCCATTTGTGATATCTACGAGAACCAGTTTAACTCTTTACACGCGTAGATCAGACCGACTCCGAGATCGCCTACGCGTTACATTTGCAACAGTAAAAATAACGCGTAAATATATTTTTATGCCACGTTCGTATTGGCTCTACAGCAAAAGCGTGCTAAAAATATCTTCGCGGTGTTTTACACGTGTACTTAATTGATACCTTTTTTTAATTGCTTAGATGGGTGGACGAGCTCACGGCCCACCTGATGTTAAGTGGTTACCAGAGCCCATAGACATCTACAACATAAATACCGCCACCCACCTTGAGATATGAGTTCTAAGGTCTCATTATAGCTACAACAGCTGCCCCACCCTTCAAATCGAAACGCATTACTGCTTCAAGGCAGAAGTAGGCAGGGTGGGGGTATCTACCCGTGTCGAATCACAAGAGATCCTATCACCAGTAAGTCCTGTCAAGTTACCTGTCCGATAGGCTCAAGGAGTCTGTATTGGTTGAGTTGGACGTATCCAGAGGCTTGGGCGAGGGAAACGCGACGAGATTCCCTAGGCGCCCGGCGTGGTCGCGGTGAGCTCTGACCACTGCACTCCGCTGACTTCGCGGCGTGTGCCTTGAGCAGCGTCGACCGGTCCCCCGTGGCTGGATATGCTGACAGTCTGGGGAAAAATCCAGTATATTTGGTCGATTTCTAAACAAATGTCGGTCCAGGGCTACTTAAAGTTATGTCGTGCTACTTGAAGCAGATCTTTAATATTACTTAAATCATCGTGTAGGCTTTCACCACTCAGAAAAATTGAATAGAAACTTTAAAAAAAGTTCTTTTTCAACATAAATATAAAGATATGTAAAGAATCGGGATAAAATCACACAATAACGTCTATGGGAAATTAGGATTGGTAAATATTTTCTTTTATTGCTTACATGGGTGGACGAGCTCACAGCCCATCTGGTGTTAAGTGGTTACTGGAGCCCATAGATGTACAACATAAATACCGCCACCCACCTTGAGATATGAGTTCTAAGGTCTCATTATAGCTACAACAGCTGCCCCATCCTTCAAATCGAAACGCTTCACGGCAGAAATAGGCAGGGTGGTGCTACCTACCCGCGCGGACTCACAAGAGGTCCACCAGTAATTACGCAAATTATAATTTTGCGGGTTTAATTTTAATTACACGATGCTATTCCTTCACCGTGGAAGTCAGTCGTGAACACTTGTTGAGTACGTATTCATTAGAAACATTGGTACTCGCCTGAGATTCGAACACCGGTGCATCGCTCAACACGAATGCACCGGACGTCTGATCCTTTAGGCCACGACGCCGCGACGACGACTATTGTTACGCGCTGGGTTTCGGATATTCGTTGGATATTCGTTGCGGCTATTCGGCGATAGATGGTGTGACTTTTATCGGCGTAACAATACTAATACTAAATACCCATGCAAAGAACAAATAAGCTTGTTCCCACACAATTCCTTGCTCCAAGTCAGAATCCAAACCACGACCTCGGCTCAAATGTCAATGATACTAACTACCGCGCAACCGAGTGAGTGAAATGAAAACATCACAACACAGAATATTTAAAAAATATTTAAAATCGAAACGTATTTATTATAAGTGTTCACGCCTGGGGACAAAATATAATAAGTCGGTTTGTGGAAGTAATGTTTTATTTTATTTCATTTTTAGTCCGACAATTAATAATTTTATGGGAATTATATAGAAAAAAGTCCCCAAAGTTGTTGATTTTTTTTTTATAAGGGATTTTATGACCTGGTAACTGAGACCTTTAAGTCATGTCTTATTTTCATTTATAATCTTATTTTTATGAAAAATGATATTATGGAGTGAAATGATATGAAGATGATTAATTTGAGACATTAATCTACTGGGATGAAATTAAATGAAATGAAATGGGATGAAATATAATCTCAGTAAAATGGTGGTCATTTACTAAGATTTTTTCAGTGAACTTTTTGGAGGATCCCGAAAAGTTACGTCCAGCGGCTTTGTTTCATTTTCCCACATTTGTGCACTTTCACAGATATTAAACAGTTAATAAACCACCATTATTACACATTTAAACCTGAAGAAACACTAAATAGACAAAATAAAACAAATCACACAACTTCAGTCCTCGCGTTCCCGCCAAAAAGTCCCCAAAGTTGTTGATGAGTGATGGAATGCACAGATAATGTAAAATTGTTCATAAACGTCAAACGACATTTGCGTTTTTATGAAATGACTAGCGGCCCGCTCCGGCTCCGCTCGGGTCTTTAACAACAATTTCAACGATATTTGACGTTGTTTTGTTTTTTTAAACAAAAGAAAACTTATTGCGGTACAAAGTCGTTGTACATTATTCTATCATCAATAGTTTTCGCAGGGCACGCGATGTAAAGAATATTTTAGGGAATTTTTTTTGCACCTTGGGTTACATTATTGGAGTTTTAGTAAGGATCCCTAATTTTTTTCAAAAAAGATTATAGTCTGTGTCACTCGGTAATAATGTAGCTTCTAAACAGTGAAAGAATTTTTCAAATCGGTTCAGTAGTTTCGGAGCTTATTCAATACAAACAAACAAACAAATCTTTCCTCTTTATAATATTATATTACTAGCGGCCCGCCCCGGCTTCACTTAGGAAGTAGTGCACGCGATGTAAAGAATTTTTGTGAATTTTTTACACATTGGGTTACATTATTGGAGTTTTAGTAAGGATCCCTAATTTTTTTCAAAAAAGATTATAGCCTGTGTCACTCGGTAATAGTTTAGCTTTCAAACAGTGAAAGAATTTTTCAAATCGGTTCAGTAGTTTCGGAGCCTATTCAATACAAACAAACAAATCTTTCCTCTTTATAATATTAGTATAGATATAGATATAGATATATACGAAAAAAGTCGAGTACCGTTTGAGAGTTGGTGGAGTTCAGAGTTCCCCTTTGCTACGCAAGAGCAAGTAAATATAAATACACAAACTTTCCATTCAAATTCATCAACATTTCTCCTTCAATTTACTGACAGTAAATCCCAGGGGCGGTTGAAATAACAGGTTTTTTTCCTAAATAAAACTGACCTTTCCCAAGTCCGTGGAATTTATTTACCGGGATCAAATGATTTCGAGGGACAAACGCGGTCCCTCTAGATCTTCACTCGCAAACCTGTTTTACATTTGTCTTTGTATTTTAGTTTTACTACACTTTTACTAAACTCAATGCAAAAAAGGTTGATGATTTTAGGCGTGTTTTTATTTTTTTAGCGAATATGTTTGGTGAGTTCATGTCTTTTAGGGCGGTATGATGCAAATATATTTTTACAACTTATATGATTACTACAACCGGTAGATATGCCAATGTTAATATATTCTCAATCTAGTCAGTACATCAGCAATCCTACTCCTCAAACTGAAATGTAAGACCTGTAAAGTGGCAGGAGTAAGGTCGTGGTGCACACTCAACCTAACCATGCGGGCTTAAAATACCACAAGCCATGAATAATAAAGAATGTTTTAAACCTTTTTAATACGCTTTTATTAGCTTCGGACGTATGTATGTTAGTGTGTAACGGAATCTTTGAACATGATTTTGACCTCAAAACGTCGGATTAACTTGAAATTTGGTATACTTATTAAGGACCGATGATAAATCAATATTTTAAAAAAACATTGAAAAAAAACAAAAAAAAAGGAAAAAATTGAAATTCATAAAAAATGAAAAATTATTTATTTATATATATAAAGCGTATAAAGGTATATAAAAGCGTATTTTGTTAGTTTTTTTAAACTATTATTTATTGAATGCTGGGTACATTTCACCAAGCCTATAGAATCGAGAAGAAATAAATCAGGGCATTTCAAAATCTGGTGCGAGTTGGAAACTTCTTAAACGTAAACATCTTTAAAATCAGTAAGTATCTTACAGTACTTGCAAAAATAAAGCTATCTTAAATGACGCGACGTTGAAAAACAACACGAAAATGGTTTTAGAAACAAATCACGTATCGCTCCCGTTTCGTTCTCTACTGAAACTGAAAAGTTTGTAGCTTGGTTTTTAAAGAAGGCACCACAATCACGTGGCGGCACTAAAATACGAGGGCTGCACTAAAAGTATCGGGAATGGAATATTTCCACTGTTCCTGTCGTATTAAAATCTTTTTAATTGAAAACTCCTTGGTTTTAAAAATCGAATACCATTTATTTATTTAAAAAAAGATTCTCGGTCTTGTCACGAGGTTTTGTCAAACTTGTTTAGTCGTTGAGAAAATGGAATTGACTCGAGAAAATTCAAGAGCGACGATTTATTATGACTTTCGAAGTGGTTTAACACAAAAACAGTGTGTGGACCGGATGATTTCTGCATTTGGTGATGAAGCCCCATCCAAAACCACAATTTATCGCTGGTTTGCTGAGTTTCAACGTGGACGTGTCAAGCTCAGTGATGATCCCCGTCAAGGTCGTCCAAAAACTGCAGTCACCCAAGAAAACGTTGATGCTGTGCATAAGCTGATTGAGGAAGATCGACATGTGACATACCGCGAAATTCAGGCAACTTTAGACATTGGCATGAGTCAAATACAAATAATCTTGCATGAACAATTAGGTGTAAAAAAGTTGTTTTCCCGATGGATACCGCATTCGCTCTGTGAAGAGCAAAAAGCGGCTCGCGTTACTTGGTGCGTCAGAACTCTCGAAAGATTCCACGCAGGATCCTCAAATGCTGTATACAACATTGTATCAGGTGACGAATCCTGGATATACGCATACGAACCCGAAACAAAAAACCAGTCACGAGTTTGGGTGTTCGAAAATGAGTTAAAGCCAACAAAAATTGTTCGTTCACGGAGTGTTGCAAAAAAAATAGTGGCCACGTTTGTCTCCAAAACAGGCCATGTTACGACTATTCCTCTTGAGGGACAAAGAACGGTTAATGCAGAATGGTATGCTAGCATTTGTTTGCCACAGGTCGTTTCTGAACTCCGTAAAGAGAACTGCAACCGCCGCATCATCCTCCATCACGAAAATGCGAGTTCTCACACCGCGCACAGAACAAAAGAGTTTTTAGAGCAAGAAAACATAGAATTATTAGACCATTCGCCGTACAGCCCCGACCTAAGCCCTAATGATTTCTATACTTTCCCTAAAATAAAGAATAAATTGCGTGGACAGAGATTTTCATCACCTGAAGAAGCTGTGGACGCCTACAAAACGGCCATTTTGGAGACCCCAACTTCCGAATGGAATGGTTGTTTCAATGATTGGTTCCATCGTATGGAAAAATGTGTCAAATTTCGCGGAGAATACTTCGAAAAGCAATAAATACATTTTTAAATAGTAATGTTGTGTCACTTCGTTAATTCCAGAAATTTTCAGTGCCGCCTATGTATATATATATATTTTCCAATTTATGTTATAATAGAATTTTATTTAGATATTTTTTTATTGCTTAGATGACAAGTTCTAAGGTCTCAAGTATAGTTACAACGGCTACCCCACCCTTCAAACCGAAACGCATTACTGCTTTACGGCAGAAATAGGCAGGGTGGTGGTACCCACCCGCGCGGACTCACAAGAGGTCCTACCACCAGGAATAGATTATCATATTATACATAAAATATTGTTACGCGCTGGGGTTCGGGACAAATACAAATTCCACCGAATTACAAGTCAACACTGTATTAATACTTAGAACACTTAAAACACTTCACAAACACCTCAAAATTCCCAATTCATCCCTGCCGCCTCGTCTCAGACGATCCGTTCGCCTCGAGTAGTTCCGATTACTAACTGACTGCGTGCCATCTCTGCAACGCTTTATAGCTGATACCACATCCCTTGAATAATCCATACAAGTCGAGTATTGTGTTTCCGCTATCTGCCAATAGATGGCGCTGTACTTCTCAAGCGTTCTAGATGCTATTAAATCCTTCGATATTCGTTTGACTAATCGGCGATAGATGGCGTTACTCTTACTGGCGTAACAATATAAGCAATAATGTATGCTTTTCTTTACTTAAATTACAATATTACATGTACAATATTACATAAATGTAGTTAAAATAAGATTCCGAGACGCACATTTTTTTCGCGAACGTTCGTCACGGTAATGTAGAAGAGAAGCATCTTCAATAAATAGAGAGCGCCTGGCAAGTTCCCTCCCGGAGGAGCTCGAATTGACGTTTCGAATCTTTTAAGAAGAAGTCAGAGTTGAAATTGTTTTGTTACGACCTTTGAACCACAATAGAACTTTTAAAAATGTTTTACTGTCAAACGGACTAAAACTATTTTGACCGGTCCAAGCCAAAACGAAAGTAACTTTTGTTTGTTTGTCCCTTATAGCTGCCGATCAATATTCTTATTTCAGTACCTCTATCTTTGAAACCCGATCCAGATAACAAGGATAATGTCACGGATCGAAGCAGTATTTATTAGTCGTGATTCTTGAAAAGCACGCAACGCAATTAAATATCAGCTGATATACGCAATCCAAAGTCTCGTACCAAACTGGGTGGCTTCCGTAAGCTGCTTCATCAACGCGGTTCATTGAAACATGAAAAGCTTCCCAAAAACTGCTGAGTATTTATACATAGTTTAGGAAATTGATATTGTTTTGTGTTTAAATTTTTAGTGCTAAATTAAGAAGGCGCGTTTGCCGCTGCTAGTAACTGGTCAAAGTATTAGGAGTGGGTAATATCGGTTTTGCCGCGTATCGAATCGTATCTATATATCGAGGATCAATATCGGATATTGAATCTATATATTTTCTGAATCTATATATTGATGGATGCTAGTAGATTTTCTCGATTCATGATATTTGAGATTTGAAACGATACGCTGATATAATATCGTAGTAGATATAGATTTAAGTCAACGTTATACGGTTGGTTTTCTGATATCAATTTATAATATGATCTTAAAGTAATAAAAAGAACATGAAAATAAAAATATCAAAAAAACTTTCCTTCATGCTTTTACCAGGCTTAGGACTGGCTACATTATTTTCAGTTTTTAGTATTTTGTGTCTTAATTTAAAATTACAAAATATACCAAAAGAGTGTAGATTTCAAAAGTTTAATACAAACACAAGAAATAAACTCAATTATTTGGATTCAACTAAAAATAGAAAAACGTGTACTTTAAAAATCAAACACAAAAAACTTTTAAGTATTTATAAACACTTGTCCAAAAATTCTAGTTCAAGGTCAAAGCGCGTGAAATTAAATTCAACGATGCAAATAGGCTATACTGCATTCAAGTTAGGGTCGAAAGTTGAAACTTCTTTCCTTAATTGTATCCTGCTGATACGCTAAGAATAATCTACAGACATATGGACTTAAATATAAGGTTTACAATTGTATGGATAATGCCTGTTTCTGTTTCATTCATCACATGATATCTCTATCGTGCGCTCACTCACTCTGGCCGATTCGATACGAACCAAACGAATATTGCTGATATTAACGAATCGGTACGATATGCCGATGCGCATCACATCGAGCAATATCGTGTATCGGCTGATATCGAAATATAGATTTCGATTCACGAATCGGTACGATATGGCGATGCGCATCACATCGAGCAATATCGTGTATCGGCTGATATCGATATATAGATTTCGTGCGGGGCGATATCGGATTCAACGATATTGCTGCGATATATAGATATTGAATCTATATACGATTTATATCACCCACTCCTACAAAGTATAGGCAATTCGTTACCCATTACGAACTTAGCGAATTGGCGCAAATCTCATTTTATTATTGCCCTTCTACACAGACGAGCTTACGGCCCAACCAATGGTGAGTGGTTACCGTCTTTTATGGACGTCTTCGACGCCAACATCCTAGCCGCTGCCTATTGCTGTATATTCTGTGCAAATCTCTTTGAAAAAAGAAATGCTATAGGGCTCAGGAAACACCGAAGAGAGAAGTTCATTTCAAAGCCAGATGGTACAACATACCGAAAAGGTCTCTGGAAACGTACTCTGGACAAGGGCAGTGGTACTTGGCAGTGTGGATGAACTGTGCTCTGGTGGCGAGCGGTGCGATGGTAAAAACGAGATGATGGGATCACCTCAAACAATTCCTAGAGTGAACCGAAGTCAGAAGGCACTGAGATTCCAGGCGGCTTGAGTGAATTGGATTATCGACAATACGAACGGTCCTCTTCTGTATGGAGTCAAATGGAAGTAGCTGGTGTTTGAAATATCGTTTGACAATTTATGTATGTCGTAGCGCTCGGAATAAGTCATTGGATTCGGATATTATCTCTTTAAACCACTATTAATGGAGGCAGTTGCTGGAAAAGGGAGATAGCGGTGTAATCTCAAACAGTTCTACGGGGGACTATCTATGGAAGCTAGAGTATCGATATGTGAATTACTTACGTAATGTGAAAATACAATTTTTTTATGGCCACGCCGACTTCATATAAAGCACTGGTAACATAATCAAAATTTTTGTGGTTAGGTAAGCTGTCGTGAAAGACTAACCCATGCGTTGTCGGTGGTTGCCATCGGTTGTTCTCCAACTCCCTATTGGAGCCATTGCTGACGTCCACAGCTGAATGTCTGAAACAACATAAAAATTGTGTGACATCAAACTGAAATGTAAAAGACCACGGGAAAAAGGATAAAGGACAAACAGCGATAAATCCTAAGGAGTAGTCGTTTTTTTTATTTTATTTATTGCTTAGATGAGTGGACGTGCTACCTGGTGCTAATTGGTGACCGGAGCCCATAGAAATCTACAACTTAAATGCCGCCACCCACCTTGAGACAATCGTTCTAAGGTCTGTTTTTTGTAACAGTTCAAAAGCTGCTCCATTTTCAATAAATGGTTTATTTAGTCATACCAGTCATAGTCAGTGTATTCCACCGATATACCGCTTTGTTTGAAAGCAAATACTTGAAAGTAAATAAATGGAATGCGCACATCTAATATGAAATATGTCTAATCCCTTAGATTTCCGTTTTTTCGCCAGTACGTCTTTTTTTAATGATGGTAGAACATATCTATGTCCCTAGTGGGGTTTTTGTTCTCAAGGAGGAACTGCCGTTGGACAATGCCGTTATAATTTTGAGCTTATGTCTCTAGATGGGTGGCGGTATACATGTTTGTGATATCTAAAGGTTCTGATAGCGTCAGGTAGACTGGATCTGGTCTGCATGTTTAGAGCAATAACAAAAGCATACGCCACCACTACCCTATGTGTTTTTCAGGTTCTGCACCGCTGGTGATCGGACGCTCGGGCTTTAGATGCGTGTTAACTAAAAAACCTTTAAACACTGACTTACTTACTAACCAGCCTTCCCTTCCCCACAGTGGAAGGAGAAGTCACCATTAACAGTTTTCCCACATAAATCATTGTTTATGGTTCCCATATAGCTGAGACTCCCTGTCGACCCTTGAACGATAACTTTCCAAGTAATCCCAAGATATTAAACAGGAAATCTGCTGCGGTTTATAGCTGCGGAGCCCATAGCACAAAGCCGAAGCAATTAAGAGCTTAAACTTTGAAAATAAATCAAAGGTAGCTTTCCCGTGCTTTCGCGACTTGAACGAAAGCTGACGCCTTATTAATGATATTATATTGAGACCTTAGAACTTATATCTTATGGTGGGTGGCGCATTTACGTTGTAGATGTCTATGGGCTCCAGTAACCACTTAACACCAGGTGGCTGTGAGCTTGTCCACCCATATCTATCTATATATATAAAAATGAATTGCTGTTAGTTAGTCTCGCTAAAACTCGAGAACGGCTGGACCGATTTGGCTAATTTAGGTCTTGAATTATTTGTGGAAGTCCAGAGAAGGTTTAAAAGGTAGATAAATATGAAAATGCATGGAATTAAATAAAAATAACAATTTTGTTTTCTCTTTGATGTGTCCCCCGTCGGACGGATTCCTTTTGTTTGTTTTAAGTTTATATTATACAAAAGTTTAGGTCTTTTATTTATCGATTGAGGCACTACGAAGTCTGCCGGGTCAGCTAATAAGCCATAAAAAAAAAGCTGTTTCGTTATTGTTCGGTCTCACAGCCGGTTCTCAGTTCGCCTTTAATTTGACTAACGGTTACCGTACATCTGATCCTGCGCACATGCTCAAATTAGCAATTACGCTTCAAGTTATAAATCAAAGAACGCGGAGAGCCGCAGCGCTGTTAACGACCTTGTTATCCTACGGTTTTTTAATGAGAGACCGACGTTGTTTATGACGTGTCGTATTCGTCGTTTCGCAAGACGAGAACGGTCGGGGTAACAATTTGCTTTTTTTTTCACTTTCTCGTAAAAATTAATCTTTCTTAACTAGCCGTTTTTTATTATTATTAAATAAACGAGGTTTTGCATTTCTATTTTTAGGGCTCCGTAGCTATTTATATCATAGAAAGGAAACCTTATGATTTCGTCATGTCCGAATTGTTGAATGCACATTGATTAAAGTTTATGTTGTATTGTTACGCGCTGGGGTTCGGGATAAATAAATGTTCCACCAAAATACAATTTAAAACTGTATTTATCACTTAGAACACTTAAAACACTTTAAAATTCTCAATTCACTTGTTCCGCTTCGCTTCAGGTGATCCGTTCGCTATTCTAGTTCCTATTACTAGCTGAGTGCGTGCCATCTCTGGAACGCTTTTATAGTCGATACGATATATCTAGATTTATCGAGAACAGTCTGCGCAAGTCGAGTAACTTCGATGTCTGTTTTCGCTATCTGACAATAGATAGCGTTGTACTTCTCGACCGTTCTAGATGCTACTAGATCCTTCGATATTCGTTCGGCTATTCGGCGGTAGATGGCGTTACTCTTACCGGTGTAACAGTATTATAGACATCTTTGATGAACAGGTAATTAGTTCAATGTTTTTGTGGACGCATCTTCGTTAGGCAACAAAATTATTGATGTCAAAGATCCGACTAACCATAGAGGGCTGGTTTGCAATCGACGGCAATAAAAATTAGCGTTACACAAAATCAATAATCATTGTATTGTATCGCACAACATCATTTAGCCTAGTTTGTTGAAATGAAAAGTGTTATCAACAGATCAATGAAGTGAGTGTGATGTATTTTGTTCTTGTGTTATGTGAGTTCGGGGGCCCGTACCACAGACGATAATTGTAGCTTGGGAGATATTTAACGAGGCTTTTTTTAAATCGTGCGTCAGTCAACACGACTATAGTTTAAGTGCCGTTATCTTTGATTTTTATGTACAGGTAAATACTTCTGTTGTGATATTGAGAGCATCTAAATACTAATTTTAATGTGTGTTAATATTGAATTGATGAAGTATGATTAAGAAAATAATCACGTTGCTAAAACTGTACCTACATGTATTTATTGTCAGATACGTATATTATGAAAAAAAAAATATTGAATTAGAAAATATCGTGGTTAGATAGAGCTAACCAAATAAAAGGTTTTTTTTCAACGCATGATTTTACTGCCCTAATTTTTTTAAGCGGAACCTTAAATTCAAACCTGAACTTAAGGAAAAAACTAAAAAAAAAAAAATTTAAATAAACCCGCCGAAGTTAAACTTCTGGTTCTTGTGTCTGTCCCCACTAGACCCCCCCGTGGTATTTATCTTCAACAGCTTACGTTACAGCTGGTAGCTTCGTTGAATTATTTAGCAGAGTAAGTACACAAGGAAAGTATAATTGCCGGTAAATTGAAAATAATTATATAGCCATTTTGTCTGGACGCCGCGGCGCCGTAATCAAGACACATTGAGCTACAGATTGAACTTTCAATATTGGGGTAATTAATGATTGTATTGTTAATGAACGTGTAATTTGCAAATAAATGCCGACATTCAAATAAAATAAAATAATTGTGTAGTAGTACTGCGGCTATGATAAAGTTTTTTTGGGGATGTTTGAATGGATGGGGATGTTTGCAGAGATTTTTTGGGTGGTGATTTTTTCCCATCCTATACGCTGGCAGCCTAAGGGGTTGTTCCAGCTACATCCGGACGGGTAGATGAGCTCACGGGCTCAACCTGAAGGAGGTTTAGCACTAGCCCTAGTAAGAGGAGTGTTTCCCTGAATCTACCACCGGATCGGAAACGCGACCCACTGAGAAGATTCGGCGAGAAACTCAGAAGGTTGTCTACGGGCTAGGTTGCACGCCGAACTCTTGCCCCGTTGCATTTGACGAGTCAGACGAGAGCAGTGACCGGTGTGTGGAGGGGTCTTTACTGGTGGTAGGACCTCTTGTGAGTCCGCACGGGTAGGTACCACCACCCCGCCTATTTCTGCCGTGAAGCAGTAATGCGTTTCGGTTTGAAGAGTGGGGTAGCCGTTGTAGCTATACTGTGACCTTAGAACTTATATCTCAAGTCATCAATCGTCAAGTATAAAAAAAAGCCTAATAGCACTGAGAGGGGATCAGTGGATCCGGATAGCCTGACAAGAGATGTTTGGGGCAATGGCGGCTTTGCGTTGCCCAGTCATTTGGGTCAGATATGTAGTTGGAGGAGGATTACGATAAGAGTGAAATCGTGATGCGCTTATTCAGAAATCAGTCCTGAATGGAGTTCGTCTTGAAGATCATCAATCCTCACAAACTACGGTGCTTTGACGGCTATCTTGCAGAAACGGGATTGGATGACTTGAAGAATTAATGAGCCGGCCGCGTGAATGAACACTACACTTGAATAAGTCGTGAGCACGGGTGAGCCAGCAATAAAGTGAACTGCAGTGTAAGTAATGACAAAAGATCCCACATTGATTACTCTACCGAACTCTTCATCAGACGATACGCTCCACCGAGGACTTTTAACTGTCGCTAATATAATCTCTAACGCATCTGCAGTAACAAGAGTTTCTTCATCGAAAATTAATACTGCCTAATTCCTTTCAAGTTTATTTGGTGCTAGGGTGTTTTATCGTTTTTCATACATTCCCGATGCTGCGGGCAGAATGGAAAGCAGTTGACATCGCCCAAAACACGTCATTTCGGATCCTCCCGATCCACTACCGGTGCTCTTAGGTACCTCAAGCACCGGTCATCGTTCTCGTCGAACCCATCACTTGCAACGAAGGGCTCGACGATAAATTAACGCTCAGACACAGCCCACTGAGTTTCTCGCCGGATCTTCTCAGTGGGTCACGTTTCCGATCCGATGGTAGATTCTACGAAGCACGGCTCTTGCTAGGGTTTGTGTTAGCAACGTCGTCAGATTTGAGCCCCGTGAGCTCATCTACTAGTTAAGGTTACACTGAAATAGCCTCTCAAGGTTATTGCTTAAGTAGGCAAAAAAAAAAGGTTTACATTTGTAGGTGTGCTCATCCTATCTCATTTTGGCGCGATTTAGTCTATGTAGTAGTATGTAGTAAACTCGATTTTGAGAAATAGGTAGTTAGTTAAAGTTGGGTTTTCCTTTTCTTGTCCCTGCGATATTGGCGTTGAGTACGGTAAACCTCCTCAAGAAACTGATAGTAGAAGCAAAAAGTAGCGCAATACGGCCGCGCGACTTATCAGGCCAAGAGCACTAAAATAGAAAATTCAGTGCCTCTTTTAAATTTAACGTTTCAACTTACATAACTCAAAAAGGGTTCTGCAAGAACCTCTTTGTACAAAGGTAACAGAAGCTCCGCAAAAAGCTCGCAGGAACTCGTAAACTTTTGCCTGAAAACATTTTGAATTTCACCCCGAGCTAAAACTGAGTTGTGTCAGTTTTGCAACGTTTTGTATATTTAGCATTCGTTTTAACGGTTGTGAGAAATACAGTAGGATAAGGTTTTGAGATTTGCCAAAGTTTTTAAGGTTTCATACATTTAACTGGGCTAGTCTATCAGTAGCTTCTGGTTAGCCAAAGTTTATTGAAACTACGAATTAAAGAAATATTTTGAGACGTGAGGCCTGATAGCTTAGAAATAATAACTTTTTTTTCTTAGGTTGGCCCACCTGTTTTTAAATGGTTATCGGAACCCATAGACATCTACAACGTAAATGCCGCTATCCACCTTGAGACATGAGTTCCAAGATCTCACTTCTAACAGTACAACTCGTAGTTTCCCTGCGAGACCAAATCAGAAATGAGGAGATTCGCAGGAAAACCATGGTAACCGACATAGCCCAAAGGATTGCGACACTGAAGTGGCAGTAGGCAGGACAAATTGCTCGCGGAACGGATGGCCGTTGGGGCCAGAAGGTTCTTGAGTGGCGACCGCGTACTGGATGACGTAGCGTGGGTAGGCCTCCCACAAGGTGGGCCGACGACCTATTGAGGTTCGCGGGGATCCGCTGGATGCAGGCAGCGCAGGACCGGTCTCTGTGGCGAGGCTTGGGGGAGGGCTATGTCCAGCAGTGGACGTCCATGGGCTGATAGAATAGAATAGAATCCTAAGTCGTATCCTAGTGTGGCGTAACAAGACTATTTGGCTCGAATTCCGAATTGCAATTCGAATGTTTAAGAAGCATTATTGTTAAAGATAACAAATACAATTAGTCATAATTGCAAGTTCGATGGACATTTATTATTGAAAAAATAATTTGATTGAAATTAATATTCTAAATCATTCAATTCTCGAAACTCTGTAAAAAACAGCTTTCGTAATCTGTATCCTTTCAAACTAAAGTAGTCGTACAGTTTCTTTCATTGACGATGTTATTTTTTTGTGTAATATTTTACTTGGTTATATTATATAATGGGTCACGCGTTCAGTTAATTGTAATTTGAGTGTAGGCTGATTGTGGCGACGACCTCTCGTACTTAGGTTATTAAAGATTTGACCCCGATAATTTAATGAGGACGATCCTGTTTTTGTAAGAATGTTTTTACGATCTTTATATTTTTATGGCTTGACCTGTAGTACGTAAACACGTACATACGAGTGTGTGTGTGTGTGTGTGTTGTATAATTTTTAGGGATCAACAGCTAAATGGTAAATAACGTAACACTTATTGCTTCATATTGCCCTTTATGAAAGTCATTTCTCATTCGTAACTCGGAATTTTGGAAATGAATTAAGTTTATTCTTTGAGAGAAACTTTCCGAGAACATTTCTTTTTGTTGAACAAAAACACGGAATTTTCACAATATAAAAACTCGAAAAACGTCATTGAGTTTTTTTTTTGGTCAAGAGGAAATCACCGGACTTCCGCCCTTCACTGGGGATGGAGGGCGGAGCATGTCGGTCACCTCCTGTCGCTCAACAACCAGCATCCAAACCTCTAATGAGACAGAGCTCATGAAAAGGCAAAGGGGGGAAAGTGAAGCGTTTAGTGCGGAGCACATCTCTCCCATCACCCTCCCCCTCGGGACGTCAGACCGGCGGTCGTCGGCACCACGACCACCAGCCCTCTCGGTCGACAGGCTGTCCGAAGCCCGCCTAGATGGCGCCGGTTAGAATGGTCTATCCTACGGAATACATTGACGTTAACAACGTTCTACTGGTCAACATTCCGTGCGTGTTTTTATCAGTTTTCACCCACTCCCGGTACTGAATCTGACATTTCGCAGACGTATCGAGAACAATCCAATAATTCCCGATCGTTAATAGTCCTATTGTAATCATAAATACCCTCTTTAGGGCCTACTGTACTAGCTTTTACCCGTGCAGCTTGTGGGCTGGATATACTCAAAGATCGTACAACGCTCTCCCCGTGTTCAATACAATAACGCGTTTAGGGTGCTGGTGGTGCTGCCCCGCTTTTGTAGCGCATCAGGGATGTTTGCAGACGCGCACATAGATTGTTTTTACGCTACCATGCGTAAGAGGTGTGCATCTCTGGTAAACAGAGTGAGGGCCAGCTCCAACAGTATCCTGAGCATGATCGCAAGCAGGCTGGACTGTGTATACATGGGTCGCTGTGGTGCCATCTCCCATGGGATGTTACCACAGTAATTCATTGTGATGTAAATGTAACTACTAACATAGGTCTAAGTCTTATTAACAATTTATATGAGTCATGGTTACTTGAAATAAAAACATTATTATTATTATTATTATAAATAATGTAACACGTAAAGGCATTAACTATAATCCTTTTATGGCTTTGTTCTATTAAATATCACTTGAGATAAGTCTTCGGTGTGTATTTGTGTTGAAGTAACGGTGGTACCATGTTTCAGTACTATTCAAATGTCCGCGAACAGTTCGTTGACCTCATTAAAAGTAATGATTAAACCAAAACAATTGTATTCCGTGCTCTCTCGGTTAGAATACGACCGGTATGACCTCAAAGTAATGTGATATATGCTACTTAATTATTTACTTAATTTCTTATATCACGCGAATTATAAGCTTTATAGTTAGAAGCTTTTTTTTAACTACTATGGCTTCACGAGTTCACATCTTGAGACATGATTTCTACAGTTTTATAGTACAACGGCCTGCCCACTCTTCAAACCGAAACGCATTACTGCTTCACGGCATTAATAGGTAGGGCGCAGTAAGATGCGAGACCACAGTGTGTATCGCCATATTACATATCAGGTGAGCTATTTAGGAGCTTTAATTCTTTTTTTATTGCTTACGTGGGTGGACGAACTCACGGCCCACTTGTTATTAAGCGATTACCGGAGCCCATAGACATCTACAACGTAAATGCGGCAACCTACCTTGGAATATTATGTTCTAAATTCTCAGTATAGTTATAACGGCTGCCCCACCCTTCGAACCGAAACGCGTTACTGCTTCACGGCAGAAATAGGCTGGTAGGTGGTACCTACCCGTGCGGACTCACAAGAGGTCTTACCACTAATAATTCGCTTTTGTTTTATTGCTCTAGCAACATAGTGGTTAGTGTTTGGGCTGTTCCACGCCAATAGAGATGTTTGGTTCTCGAAGTGTTCTTATCTCCTGGTCACCAAAGTTAACTGAAGATTTGGATTTTTATTTATACCTTTGAGTCAGCGCCATAGTTCTCTGAGTCATCAATTGATAATAGAGTCTGAAAGTCGGTCGTAAAGCCCGCATGCCTAATCGTACAAACAGGATCAGTCTATTAGTCGTCGTGGCCTAAAGGATAAGACGTCCGGTGCATTCGTGTGTAGCGATGCACCGGTGTTCGAATCCCGCAGGCGGGTACCAATTTTTCTAATGAAATACGTACTCAACAAATGTTCACGATTGACTTCCACGGTGAAGGAATAACATCGTGTAATAAAAATCAAACCCGCAAAATTATAATTTGCGTAATCACTGGTGGTAGGACCTCTTGGGAGTCCGCACGGGTAGGTACCACCACCCCGCCTATTTCCGCCGTGAAGCAGTAATGCGTTTCGGTTCGAAGGGTTGGGGTAGCCGTTGTCACTATACTGAGACCTTAGAACTTATATCTCAAGGTGGGTGGCGCATTTACGTTGTAGATGTCTATGGGCTCCAGTAACCACTTAACACCAGGTGGGCTGTGAGCTCGTCCACCCATCTAAGCAATAAAAAAAAAAAAAAAAAAAAAAAAAATTTAGATAAGTGTTGTTTTTGTCTAGTTTGACATTTATATTATTGTGTTTCTGTATTTTCCTTCATAATACTGTACTGTTTACTCGTGGTAGGACCACTTGCGAGTCCGCGCGGATAGGTACCACCGCCCTGCCTATTTCTGCCGTGAAGCAGTAATGCGTTTCGGCTTAAAGGGTGGGGCAGCCGTTGTAACTATACTGAGACCTTAGAACTTGTATCTCAAGGTGGGTTGCGCGTATACGTTGTAGATGTCTATGGGCTCCAGTAACCACTTAACACCAGGTGGGCTGTGAGCTAGTCCACCCATCTAAGCAATAAAAAAGTGTGTGTGTCCGCTCCGACGCACGACTGGAGTTTACTGGATATAAAAAATTAAACGAAACAATACGAGAAATAGTTCTATATTACGACAACACGATACACTACAGATTATTAACAAATTAACGAGACACAAAACAAACGACTAACAAATATATGAAAATACAATAATGAGAGAAACGCGCGATCAGTACGAGGCTTTGTGGCGGACTGCCGGCGCAGCAGCCCGGCGTCACCTGCGATAACGCGGCCGCGCCTTGGCTCCTGATTGGCGCGCGCACGCATCACGCAATCAGGAGCCAATCAGGCGCATAACGCATTTCGTGTGACATGCTAGTACGATTTTGGTCCCCATAATTTTCATACCCCGGGCCTATATATGTAAATCGATTCTAAAGGAGTAAACTCCAAAAAAAATTTCGCAATTTTGCGAAAATCAAAATTTTAGTGTAAAAGTTTATAATAACAAAATGCGTATTATAAAAGCAAAAACGGATGAGGAAATTGAAACTCCGAAAGAAGAAACAGAGGCACGCTGCAATCAATATATGAAGGCTTAACCCAAGGAGGTTAACCTCAGGCAGGTGGCCCAACTATGCTGCATGATAAAAGGATATGCTTGCTATAAGGACAAGAAGAAGAAGACAGGCGAGCTCACAACTTGCTTTGTATGTAGTGGTAACCAGAAACCATGGATATCGCAATGTGAATATCATCCTCCTGATATACGAGGACGAAACTTCAATGGTATTGTACCAAGGCTGCGCGCGATCCTTAAAGGCGAAACCCGTTACTGTCATTTCGGTTTGATAGATGGGACAGTTTTGAAGTTTACAGGCTTTATTAACCGTTTAATATTAGGTGGGTCGCAAGCTCGTTCTACAAACTGCGCACTAAAAAACAGGTAGCAGTAACAGTTAAAGAGAAATGGTTATTTCTGCGGGTTTCAAAGATGATTTTGCGTTTGATTCGCTGCTAAAATCTTTATTCCTATAAAGGGCAGTACGTCGCGCTGTTTCAATTGAAAAAAATCAATTCTTCTCATCCAATTACAGTACATCTTTGATCTCTTTTGAGTGTTAGTCGTAAAAATGGGCCACGCGACCGGCTGCTAGACATTGGCTTTATTATATATTATATGCAAGGAGTGATATAGCGTCCTATCCATTTCTGATTTATGGAAAAAAAGGTCTGAAGATTAGAATTGTTATATTGCAGTTTTATTGAGGCTTCAAACTCATGTCTCAAAGAGGTTAGCAAAAATTGTTTTAAGATGTAAATGGGCTTATTTAAGACCTTAGGTAAAAATTGCATTATTGTGTTTCATTATCATTTATTAGTAGTAGGATGCTGTGATTACGCGCGGATCACTTTTCAGCTTACATTTACAGCGAAGTCGTCTTTTTTTTACCTACCTAAGCTGATAACCAAGTGGGTTAGGCCACGTTAACTGGGCGGGTAGGTGAGTTCACGGGGTTCTAACCAGAGGACGTTGCTAACACTAGCCTTAGCAAGAGCAGTGCTTCACAGAATCTACCGGCGGATCGGAAACGCGACCCACTGAGAAAATTTGGCGAGATGCTCAGTGGGCTGTGTCTTTGGGTTAATTTACTCGCCAAGCCCTTCGTCGCAAGCGAAAGTTTCGACAGGAACGGTAACTGGTGCTTGAGATACCAAAAAGCCCCGATAGTGGATCGGGAATCGCCATGTTTGGTTTGGCATTACTTTAACTAAACATGAACCCTGTGGTCACGGACTATTAAGGTGTTATTCGTCGACAATTGAAAATTGTGCAAACTAACGTCTGATTTTCAATAAAACTACAGTATACGAATCGTGGTAAATACTATAATGGCAATAATAAAATCGAGATTGAACTGTAAAAGTAGTTTAAGGTCAAGCTTCCTCTGAAATTGTTTAGAGAAATGTTTTGTTGCATAAGAAGATTTAAAATTTATATTGCTGTTCCGAAGAAGATAATTTTACGTGATATGATGGTACAATTTCTGAAAAGGAGAAAAAAATGTGATTGTGTTAATTTTAAGCCTCATCCTCCTCAAGCTCCTCATCGTCATCCGTAATAGTTATATTCGTCATCTCCGTTTCTCTAACTCATCCGAGACTGCGCTTTGATTTGAATTATTTTCCTTGCAAAAAATATTTTCTATTCGCTTTTCGCTTACGTCTCGCGACTTTAATGGCCCCAAACTAAGAAGGCGAAGCTAATTTTAATTCACGAATATTCGGGGCGACTCCTCAAATAGCAACAATGAAAACAAATAGAACTTCACCATTTACATCAGGTATCGCAACTTCGAAGGCAATCTATTCAAAGTATACATTTGTATGATGATGGGGTTTTGTACAGGTCCGTTCGGACCGGTTTTTATGTTGTTGCTTCCGAAATTTGATATACATTACCGACGATGGTGACAAGTGAAGTTAACATCATAAGAGTTAGGCACAGTTGCATCGCATAATAAGTCGGGGGTCAGTTGCTTTTTTTATCCTACCTATGCTGATAGCCTTGAGAGGCTATATCAGCTTCACCCTGACGTGTAGGTGAGCTCGCGGGGCTCAAGCCGGTGCTAACACTGACCCTAGCAAGAGCAGTGCTTCGCAGAATCTACCACCGGATCGGCAACGCGACCCACTGAGAAGATCCGGCGAGAAAGTGGGCTGTGTCTATGGGTTATTTCGCTCGTCGCAAGCGATGGGTTCGACGAGGACGGTGACCGGTGCTTGTACCTTGTACAAGGTACCTTGGTGCTTGGTACCTAAAAGCACCGTTAATGGATCGGGAGGATCCGTAATGACGTGTTTTGGGCGACGTCGACTGTTTACCATTCGGCCTACAGGATCGGGTATGGGGTCAGTCGCATCGGGGGAAGCCAGTGCACGTCACACTGGTCTATCATGCCGCGCTTTCAGATGTGCTCTTTACTGATTGGTCTACGTAGTGTATATGCAGGTTGTCAGATCTGTGGGACGTAGGAGAAATGGATCGTCAAGTCCCACATACCGCCGTGCCCCCTAGACGAGGTTACCTCATAGGAAGTTTAGCCCCCAGCCCGAAAAAAAAGGAAAAACAGGATTATGGTAGGCAGCGGATTGGCTCTGCCCCATTGCTGACGTCCATGAGCGACGGTAACCACCTACCATCAGGTGGGCTGTATGCTCGTCTGCATACTTGGCAATAAAAAATAAAATAGACGTAATAACATAATTTTACAATGGCTCCTGTCCGCTTTTAGTGATGAAACCGCATTCTTCTTAGTTCATCAGTCTGTGAATGTTTAGAAGTATAATAATAGTGTTTGACAATAGATCCCTAATAATGTTTAAACTTATAATTTCAATTAATTATAGTCGAATTTCGCCTACTGGGGGACCGCTATTAATTAACAACGGGTAAAAGTTTGTTGATCTTCTACTGCAAAAGTCATGTCTTCTAATGTATAGCTTGTGTACTCGAATCTATCTTATTGCTATGATACCATAAATATTTACGCAGAAATTTTTGGAACGAAGTTCCTTATGGGACGATGCGGAGGGGTACCTTAACCGGGAAAAAACGTCCGTAACGTAAGATTTTTATTATACAGTGTACGACCTAACTTTGTAATAACGTACAAAAATGTTTTTATTTTATTTTTATCAATAAAAAAAATCATAATAAAAAATGTATACCCGAATAATTATTCTCTTTATACCTCGAATAGAACTTGAAATTAATATTTTTATAATAAGGAACTTCGTTCCTATCCGGTGTCCCACAACATCACACATTTTTTAGTATGATTTTTAGATAGGCGAGGTAAAGGAATGCGTCTCCCCCTATTGTTTCACATCGCCTGTTCACAGAACGATGAATCTGCCATAACAATCTGTTCATACCGCAATACTTGATCTAGCACACGCCATGTCGCCAGGAGAAATTTCGTTTTCAAGGTTCATATTCGCACCGCGACCTTTTCTTTACGATATCCGAATGAAACAAGGTTATCGCTTGTGCCCTTTAATATTTTTGTCCGATCAGTTTAATATTCATAGAATATTTCACCTCACAGAGGACATCGGAATAGCTCCTCAATATTACTTATGAATATTCAATCGAGTTTTTTAACAAAACAAGGATGACATATATTAATTAAGATTTTAAAAGCCAACGGAGATATCATAAAATTTTCGTGAATAGAAAATCAAGCCATCATGATTATAATCTGTATAGAATGGTGGCGTTGTAAATCCGCACGGGTAGCTATTCTGCGTAATTCTGTTGGTGAGGTGGTCGCGTTTTCTGATTTGACGAATGGAGCAGCCGTTATCCAATAAAAACCCGCAAAATTATAATTTGGGTAATTACTGGTGGTAGAACCTCTTGTGAGTCCGCGCGGGTAGGTACCACCGCCCCGTCTATTTCTGCCGTGAAGCAGCAATGCGTTTCGGTTTGTAGGGTGGGGTAGTCTTTGTAACTATACTGAGACCTTAGAACTTATATCTCAAGGTGGGTGGTGCATTACGTTGTAGATGTCTATGGGCTCTAGTGACCACTTAACACCAGGTGGGCTGTGAACTCGTCCACCCACCTAAGCAATAAAAAAAACTGTCGAAGCTTCCACACCATGTTTCAAGGTTGATGGTATTCAAGTTGTGATGGCTATAAGTACGGATGACTGATTAATATTAGATAGACCAATTAGAGCTAAAGATAGATTAATTACAGCTACACTTTGAAGTTCAAAGACATGGTGTAGACAAAATAGTTAGATAATGGATATTATGTGTTTAGTTAGGCGCGCAATGGATCAGCTCAGACCATTACCAGTTCTTAAGTTAGTTGCTACTTCAATGCAAATATTTCCAAGACATTGAATTGAACTCGGCTGCTGAGCGACAGTGCTAACTAAATGAGATCTTTCCCTTGGCTCCACAAAATCGCAGCGTCTACACAGGGTCATGATCATCAGCAAAAAAGCTATGAACCATGTGTTCGGTCAGAAATTCTCCCCGCGTAAAATAAAGCTAAACAAAAGCTTAAAAACTTTTCCACAATTATCTTAAAAGATAATTAAACTTGAAGTTAGTAATGTTAAGTTGAGAAAGCTTTGAACAAACAATATGGACCGGAATGATTTAGCTTTAGAACTTTCACGATTTTTGCTTTGAGCTTTCGTTTGTCGGAAGTTTGGTTATGCGGGATTGTGGTTATACAATAAGTTGACTATTCTTTACTATTCATAGACTCAGTAGGTTATGTATTTTATCCCTCCTAATATTTATTAACCTGATGTGTTAATTTGTTTTTTGAAAACGTTTATTATTTCTGATGAAAGTTGACGCCAGCACGTGATGGGCAGGTCCACCTTCTCGAAGGAGCCTGCGGAGAGTCCGAGTCTATCGCCATCTAGTGGCGAGTAGGGGTTCATCTGTCTCCTACACTCTTAAGTTATTAAGGTTCCTTTACATATTTCAGCCGCTATTTTTATTTTCATTCAATACTGATTGATTTTTACCAAGACTGCGGGACCCTGTGTTCTCTTTGGTTTCTCCATTTCTACATTTATATTGTAATGTCATAAAAAATATCATCTGTCGATATAAAAGACAGCCATTGACATTTTCCTGTTCTTAATCTAAATTTATAGATAAAAAAAAACATGTTCCATTTATTGTTGTAGGAAAAAGAACTTTACCGGACGGTGGACTGGATTACTTGAAAACAACGCGTTTTCTACAAGTATTTAATACAGTATGTAAATGTTTGTTTATTTTTGATTCTTTGTGTTTATTTCGGTACAAAGTACAAGATTCGCTGCGTAGATGTTCGCGGGTTATCTCAGGTTATCGGGACGGTCGCTCGATCAGGATGTGTGTTCTAAGATTCATCGTACATCTGCCACTGTGGAATCGGTTCGGAGACGTCTGGGAACCGGACGTTGGTTTTAGGGCGGACATATTTTACTGGTGGTAGGACCTCTTGTGAGTCCGCGCGGGTAGATACCACCACCCTGCCTATTTCTGCCTGAAGCGTATCGGTTTGAAGGGTGGGGCAGCCGTTGTAACTATACCGAGACCTTAAATCTTATATCTCAAGGTGGGTGCCGCATTTACGTTGTAGATATCTATGGGCGCCAGTAACCACTTAACACCAGGTGGGCAGTGAGCTCGTCCACCCAATATAAGCAATAAAAAAACTGATTAAAACAAAAATAACCACAAGCCGGGAGAATTGGTGATTGCTCGTGATATTTGACCACAGCAACCATACGACAAAGAAAAAAAGCTGATAGCCTCGAAAGGCTATGTCAGCGTAGCCCTAACAAGTAGGTGAGCTCACGGGGCTCAAACCCGACGACGTTGCTAACACTAACCCTAGCGAGAGCAGTGCTTTGCAGAATCTATCACCGGATCGGAAACACGACCCACTGAGAAGATCCGGCGAAAATCCAGTGGGCTGTGTGTAGGGGTTAATTTACTTATCGAGGCCTTCCTCGCAAGCGACGGGTTCGACGAGAAATATGATTGATGGTAAGACCTCGTCCGTACTGGAAGGCTTTAAAGACTATCAATACATTGATCAAACGCCTGTTTATTGTGTGTGTGTATTTATAAGTTTAAATTTACTTCCATTTATTGAACAATCATAGTATGGGCCGGATGATATGTTCATTATGGTTATTATAACCATAAAAATTTATTATCTTTGAAAAATCAAACATTATGTTTATTTATTGCTCAACAAATAACTTAAAATTTAATTGTATGCCAATAAAACCATTTCTTAATCTATGCAGATGAACTCACGGTTCATTTGATAATAAGTGGTTACTAAATCACTTTTGAACTGTAACTTGAGGGATGAGGTCAAAGATTCGATCACCTCGTATAACGGCTATTAATCGGAATGCATAACTGGCACCAGGTACCAAGCTAATATAGGTAGCTTGGAGGTATTTACCCGTGCGGGTCAACGGTTTGACGATTGCAATATATAGTACTTAAATATTAATAAGTGAAGAAAAACTTTGTACCCTTTTTGGAACGAAGTTCCTTACGGCAGGCTTGGAGGGGATAGGGATTTTGCTGCGCGACCGAACTGAAAAAAATGTGATAGTAAAACCGTAAGAAAAAATCCGTGGAAAAAAGTGCGTGGAATAAAACCGTTAAATGAGACGTGCGCAGGCGCGACAGTCGTATACACAAGCGAGTAGTGTATAATACGTTTCTCTTTCTGTCTCTTTCTTTTCGTTCTCTCATCCCTTCTCTCTCTATTTTGTAATTATTCAGGAAATTGCGCGAACGGAGAAGTCTGGAGAAGTACTAAACTTTCCACACTTATAGAGAATATAGAGAAGGAATGCAGACGTCAATATTTTTTTAATTATTCATAAAAATACTTTGAATCAATTAAAAAAAAAACATTACACACACTACCACGTATTTGAGATAACACATAAATTTAAACTCTTGGTTTATTGTCAAATTTTGTTATTGTTTATAAGTGTATGGTAAATTGAGAATGGATTAATATTGTTTGTCTTTAATATTATTTGTATAATGTGGTCTTGTCGAAATCTGTGATTATTGAAGTATAATATAGTCTTTGACAATAGAACCATAACAATGTTCAAATTTATAATATCAATTAATTATAGTTCAATTTCTACTACCGTGGGACCACTAGTCTATATATTAATACGTGAAGCAAAAACTTTGTATCTCTTTTTACGAAAATTGCGCGAACGGAGGAGTATAAAATTTTCCACACTTATAGAGAACATAGAGACGAAGTGCACAATGCTAATATATTCTTTAAATAATGCATAAAAGATACATTAAATCAATAAAGAAAACATTACACACACTACATACCATGTATTTGACGCACACACGCATGCATACTATTTATTGTCAAACTTTTGTTCTTGACGTCTGTTGTCAAAATGAGAATAGATTAAATATTGTTTGTCTTTGTTAATATTTTTTATAGTGTAGTCTTGGCGAAATTTGTGATTATAGAAGTATAAAATACAATCATAATAGTGTACAAACTTGCAATTCCAATTAATTATAGTCAAATTTCGACTACTGCGGGACCTCTAGTAATACTTAAATAGGCCTGGGCCAAACTGACAGCTGACAGAGAGCTTTGTGAAAGATTTTTTAAATATACAGCACAAACATCGACACAATAGTCATCCTTACGGACGCTTGTACTCCATTTCAATACTCTGTTCCCGAATATAGCTAAATCGAGAAATTCAAAAATACCACACGCGTAAACATCACATTCTGAGTTAATATCAAAATGGTTATTTTTGGAACGAAGTTCCTTATCGCGCGTTGTGAAAGGGGGCTAGACGGAAAAAATTCTTACGAAAAGTTGTCACGACACTTTTTGCTATAGTAAGCTATTGTAAGCTGTGCGGCGTCGCATGTTTCTCTGTCTGTCTGTCTGTCTCTCTCTCTCTGTCTCTCTCTCTCTCTTATACAATTATATTTATGTATATGTATAATGTCGATGGGGCAGAAAGATCCTGGAGTGGCGACCACGTACTGGCAAGCGCAGTGTGGGACGGCCACCTACTAGATGGACCGACGACCTAGTAAAAAGCGCTGGGTCTCGTTGGATGCAGGTGGCAATGGACCGGTCGCACTGGAAATCTATTGGAGAGGCCTATGTTCAGCAGTGGACGGCGATAGGCTGAAATGATGATGATGATATGTACAATTTTTTTTTTATTATAAAATATTACTGATTAAGTTTATATAACATTATATTTGTTAATAATAAAAAAAATATTATTATAACTTAAAAAAAAAAAAATTATTACAATTCCTTCACTAATTAATCGAAAGGAACTTCGTTCCATCCGGGTGTCCCTTGACACCTCTCAAGTTTTTTTATATATATTTTTTTATGGATCTCGATATTTCAATTTTAAAAGTGAAACCAATTTTTTTTTTAATTAACAGAAACAACTTATAGAATAAAACCCAGATTGAGATTCTTCTTTGAGACATAGTGATATATGTACATAGCTGGTGGACTTTACAAGTGAAGGCAGCGAATGATTGCACTCTACACGTAAGTACCAGACGCGCAGCCTGAAGGGAGGAGCTTAGCGAGAGCAGTGGCCACAACTCCGCCAAGAGCTTAGTGACGAAGAAGAAGATATACAAAATAATATAAACTTACTAAGCCCTTGTGGCTGCAAAGTGTGCCAAAGAGACCGATTCACTTAAGGGGTAAGCCCTCTGTTAGTACTCAAACCATATGCTCCAGGCATTTAATCCGAAACCTATGGACCAGTTCAAAGTTGAATAATAGATTACCGGTCTTTCACTCGACGTTGAATAGATCTTACTAAGTGCAAAGCTCGGTTCAGGGAAAACCCCGTAGACTCTTCTAAGCGGAGTAGATTGCGAAGAGATTTACTGGCGGTAGGACCTCTTACTGGTGGTAGGACCTCTTTACTGGTGGTAGGACCTCTTTACTGGTGCGCGCGGGTAGTTACCACCACCCTGCCTATTTCTGCCATGAAGCAGTAATGCGTTTCGGTTTGAAGGGCGGGGCAGCCGTTGTAACTATACTTGTGTGGGTGACTCACATGTATTTATTTATTTTATAATATTTTATTATAATTACACTACACAACAACACATACATATTTTATTTTATATCAACACATTCATTTATCACACAATCATACAAAACATTATTTACACTAAACAAAATAAAATTCACAAGCAAAGTCAGGCGATAACTGAAGTATAGCGGCGGCGATATATTTCGCTAGTACATCGGTCGCATTTTTACCGATCCACCGCCACCAGTCGAAATCTGACTTGCGAGCGCGCATCCCGTATTATCTTTTCTGTTCTGCGCCTTTTATAATTTTTGCTTTTTGTTTCGTGTACCGCTTGTGTTGCTTGGACTATCTATTTCTTGTTACTTTCTCCTTCTTTCTTTATATTTGTGTTCGTCTTAAATAAAAACTTTCTTTGTGTACTTTTGTGTTTGCAAAGACTTTATATTTCAACCCAAGACGACTAAACTGGTGACCCCGGAGAACACATTCAAGAGATGTCCAGTTCGAGTGGAAGTGATACAGTTAAATCGCAAGTTAATACACGGCCACGACGACACGGTAAAATGGCGTCTCCGGTCGCAGCGACAGACTTAACAACTTTTTCGTCGCCACCCTCACATTTACGTATCCCACCTTTTTGGCCTGAAAAACCTGCTATATGGTTCGCTCAAATTGAAGGACAGTTTGCAGTAATGCGTATAACCGATGATGCGACCAAATTTTACCACATCTTGAGTACCTTAGACAGGCAGTATGCAGCCGAAGTTGAAGACATTCTTACCGGCCCACCTGACTACAATCGACTCAAAGATGAGCTCATCAAGAGACTATCAGTGTCGCGGGAGAATAAGGTGAAGCAGTTGCTCATGCACGAACAGCTCGGAAGCCGCAAGCCTTCACAATTCCTACGGCACCTGCAACATCTCGCTGGCCCCGGAATACCCGAGGACTTCGTTAAAACAATTTGGACAAGCCGTCTACCCACTGGATTGCAGCCAATCATCGCTTCGCAGCCATCGTTGTCTCTCGACGCACTGGCGGAACTTGCCGACCGGGTCAATGACATCGCGACCCCGGTACCGCAGGTAGCAAGCGCTACCACCTCTACGCATATCGACGAGCTGACACGACAGGTAGCAGAGCTGACAAAACAAGTGAGTGCACTGACCGCGCAAATCAACCATCACCCAAGCAGAGGACAACGGAGACCGACAAAGCAACAGCGCAGCAGATCTTCATCTCGCCGCCGATCACAGTCAAACTACAGACAGCACCCCATATGTTGGTATCACTTCAGATATGGTACCAAAGCCGTCAGATGTATCCAGCCGTGCGATTACAAGGCGTTGGAAAACAGTCAACAGTCCGGGCAGTCGCTGATGGCGACACAAGACTGCCGCAACACCACGGGTCGCCTCTTCATCACGGACAGTAAAACTAAAAATCAATTCCTTATTGATACCGGTAGTGATATTTGTGTCTACCCAGTGTCCGCACTTCGAGAGCGTCGTTATAAAACCTCTTTTCAACTGAGTGCCGCGAATGGTTCAGTGATAGATACGTATGGATATATCGAACTTAATCTTAATTTAGGTTTACGTCGTGACTTTCCATGGCGCTTTGTTGTTGCTGATGTCACGATGGCTATTATTGGTGTTGATTTTCTTTCTCATTACAACCTTATTGTTGACATCAGCAACCAACAACTTATTGATACTTTAACCAATCTTAAGTTTGTAACATCTATATGTAAAAATAATTGTCTTGTCACAAGTGTAAAAATTCCAACTGGTGGTAGTGGTAGGTATCACAATATTTTAGCACAATATCCGGAAATAACTCGCCCCGCTGGTACTCCGGGTATCGTCAGACACCACACGACACACCACATCATCACCACACCAGGTCCACCTGTATCGCTGCCGCCCCGTCGTCTCGCTCCAGATAAATTGAGAATCGCCAAGCAGGAGTTCGATGCCATGCTACGTAACGGCACGGCACGCCCTTCCTGCAGTCCTTGGGCATCACCACTGCATCTGGTGTCGAAAAAAAAAGACGACGGCTGGCGTCCATGTGGCGACTACAGGTCATTAAACGCACGAACCATACCCGACAAATATCCTATTCGTCATATACATGACTTTTCACATTGTTTGTCCGGATGCACAATTTTCTCTGTTGTCGATTTACAAAAAGCTTATAATCAGATACCAGTAGCTAAGGACGACATTTTAAAGACAGCGATCACAACACCTTTTGGATTATTCGAATTTCCGTATATGACGTTCGGGCTGCGCAATGCCGCGCAAACTTTTCAAAGATTCGCTGACGAGATGACGCGTGGACTGGACTTTACCTTCCCTTATATCGACGATTTTTTTAATTTTTAGCAGGTCAGCCCAGGAGCACGAAGACCACCTGCACCAACTCTTCACACGCATGAAAGAGTATGGCGTTTTGGTTAATACTACCAAATGTGTCTTCGGCGTCCCAGAAGTCACGTTTTTGGGTTATCAAATTTCCGAAAAAGGTACCAAGCCTTTGGTAAGCAAGGCCGAGGCAATCGCAAAATTTCCGGTCCCGAAAACCGTCAGAGAACTCCGGCGATTTTTGGGCATGATTAATTTTTATCGCCGATTCCTACCCAATGCTGCCCAGATACAAGCGCCTCTCAACGCATTGCTGGTTGGTTCCGTAAAAGGTGCACAACCCGTAGTTATCGAGGGAAAGTCATTGCAAGCCTTCCAAGACTGCAAAACCAGCCTATGCAATGCAGCTCTCCTAGCCCATCCCGATACTCAAGCAAAGTTGAGTCTCGTGACAGACGCTTCGGACTCTGCAATAGGTGGAGTACTCCAGCAGCTTAAAGGTGGAGATTGGCAGCCGTTAGCATTTTTCTCTCGTAAATTGAGCCCCTCGCAGTCAAAATACTCGCCCTACGACCGAGAGCTCCTCGCCATTTATGAGAGCATAAAATACTTCCGGCATATGCTTGAAGCAACAAATTTTACTGTGTATACTGACCACAAACCTTTATGTTATGCATTTCAGCAGCCGAAGCATAACTGTTCGCCGCGTCAGTACAGACATCTGGACTTCATTTCCCAGTTCACCACGGACATAAGGTTTGTTTCGGGCAAAGACAACCTTGTCGCTGACACCTTGTCTCGCATCTGTGAACTGCAGATGCCTGTGGACTTGGAAGAAATGGCCAAGCTACAAACCACAGATCCGGAGCTGGCAGAACATTTATCGGGTGGAACCTCTTTACGCCTGACTAAGATGAGCGTCCCTGGAAGTCAAGCTGTTTTGTACTGCGACGTCAGTACGCAGATGCCCAGGCCGTTCGTCCCACGAGAGATGCGTCAGAAGGTATTTCAGTGCCTTCATTCACTCAGCCACCCCGGTCCCAACGCTTCAGCCAAACTCGTTGAACAACGATTCGTTTGGCCACTAATGCGGAAAAATTGCCGTGAATGGTCTAAGGCATGTTTGAATTGCCAGCGCTCGAAGGTCACAAGACACGTCACCGCCCCTGTGGGCAGGCATGACCTACCTTCAGCACGATTCAAACATGTCCACCTAGACTTGATCGGACCCCTACCGCCAGCAGGTGATTATCGGTACTGCCTTACAGCCGTCGATCGCTTTACGCGATGGGCAGAAGCTGTACCTCTAACCGACATCACCGCCAAAACAGTGGCCACAGCATTCATTTCATGTTGGGTGTCCCGATACGGTTGTCCTGTCGAGGTTGTCACCGACCGCGGCAGACAATTCGAGTCGGATTTATTTCTACGGTTGTCCAAGTCCATCGGCTTTGATCACCGTAGAACAACAGCATATCATCCACAGTGCAACGGTTTGGTTGAACGTTTTCACCGGCAGCTGAAAGCTGCGATAACTTGCCACGCAGACGCAAACTGGACTGAGACCTTGCCACTCGTCCTTCTCGGTATTAGGACTGCTTTCAAGGAAGACCTCCAAACGTCATCGGCAGAGCTGGTGTACGGTGAGCCTCTACGCTTACCCGGTGAATTCTTCGGTCACAATGTCACTCATCACACTACCGACGTCACCGACTTCTTGGCTCGTATGAGGTCCTTTGCAGAGAAGATACGCCCAGTCCCTCCTCAACACCATTCGACACAAAAAACATTCGTTTTTAAAGACCTCGCCACTTGTAGTCATGTATTCCTCCGAGAAGACTTGTTACGTGGCTCACTTCAACCTACATATACAGGGCCGCATGAAGTGCTTAAAAGAGGCGATAAATATTTTTCTATTCTTGTCAAAAACAAAGCTGTGACGGTAAGTATAGATCGCCTTAAGCCGGCATATATACTGTGTAATGACACCGGCACGACCTCAAACCACACATCTCCACCAAATACACCACCCACTGTACCAGATACACCACCCACTCCACCACAACAACACCTTCCAGTAAGGACAACACGATCGGGGAGGAAAGTACGCTTTCCCGATTATTATCGACCTAAGTAGGTCTCCGGAGGGGAGTGATGTGGGTGACTCACATGTATTTATTTATTTTATAATATTTTATTATAATTACACTACACAACAACACATACATATTTTATTTTATATCAACACATTCATTTATCACACAATCATACAAAACATTATTTACACTAAACAAAATAAAATTCACAAGCAAAGTCAGGCGATAACTGAAGTATAGCGGCGGCGATATATTTCGCTAGTACATCGGTCGCATTTTTACCGATCCACCGCCACCAGTCGAAATCTGACTTGCGAGCGCGCATCCCGTATTATCTTTTCTGTTCTGCGCCTTTTATAATTTTTGCTTTTTGTTTCGTGTACCGCTTGTGTTGCTTGGACTATCTATTTCTTGTTACTTTCTCCTTCTTTCTTTATATTTGTGTTCGTCTTAAATAAAAACTTTCTTTGTGTACTTTTGTGTTTGCAAAGACTTTATATTTCAACCCAAGACGACTAAACTTGAGACCTTAGAACTTATATCTCAGGGCGGGTGGCGCATTTGCGTTGTGGTTGTCTATGGGCTCCAGTAACTTAGCACCAGGTGGGCTATGAGCTCGTCAACCCATCTAAGCAATAAAAAAAAGTCGCAATAGCTGCAGTTATCGGGAAGCTAAATAATGACCAGCGGCACCCCTAACGCGAAGCCACTCCCTCGAGATTGTAATATCGTAGGGCGTTCAAATAGAGACGGCCAAATATCGGTAGCAGTAACAGGAAGTTACAAAGCATTTACCGTTTGTGTAGGTTAAAGATCGCCAATCAAATGCTTTGTTTATGCAGCCGACGGATGTTGGCGTTTGGCGGAGTCGTGTCGGCTAAACACAATGTTTTTAGCGAAGTTCCTTAAATCGGACTCAAATTTTGCTTGTGGCTTCGTCGTAGAGTCGCAGTAAGCCGTCTTCTTAAGGGTAAATTTGACGAAGATATTGAAGTATGAGCAGCAGTGTTTTCTAAACATAAATATCTATACCATTTATATACCATGTATAACATAAACATAGGGTTATGATGAGATCATAAGGTTCTATAAGATTATTGCTAAGGTCGCTTGTAAATGGATTCATGAGTATTTTTCTTGATGTTTCTACCTCTGGACTATAATTTTAAGACACTTAAAACGTATCTTATCCAAAATTTTATTGAACTAGAGGTCCCGCAGTAGTCGAAATTCGACTATAATTAATTGGAATTGTAAGTTTGTACACTATTATGATTGTATTTTATACTTCTATAATCACAAATTTCGCCAAGGCTACACTATAAAAAATATTAATAAAGACAAACAATATTTAATCTATTCTCAATTTGACAACAGACGTCAAGAACAAAAGTTTGTCAATAAATAGTATGCATGCGTGTGTGCGTCAAATACATGGTATGTAGTGTGTGTAATGTTTTCTTTATTGATTTAATGTATCTTAATGTATTATTTAAAAAAAATATTAATATTGTGCACTTCTTCTCTATATTCTCTATAAGTGTGGAAAAATTCATACTCCTCCGTCCGCGAAATTTTCGTGAAAAGGGATACAAAGTTTTTGCTTCACGCATTAATATATAGATGTCTACAATTCAGTAGAATTATTACAACTTGAAAATTTTACATCAAGCATAACCGATATTATACCTTTAACTTCGACAAATAATTTCCGAGAGTGTTTGTACATCTTGGTAAAGTACATAGTACACGCTATTTAGATAAAAATACTATAGTTATTGCACATAAATAGTGTTTAGTCGGCAAGGTTAAGACGTTGTATGCTGCGTTCATGTAAACACTGCTATGTGATTCTAATTGATCATTGTAGGGTTCAAGACTTCAGCATCAGACTATGATGAATAAACACACCGGTTAGCGCTCGGTGATCAAACCCATAATCAATGGTAATTATAGATTTAGATTCGTCTAATGTTTTATTACTATTTTTCTTTTTTGTGCATTGAAAATATATATAAAAAATTATTGCCCTTGTAGGCAGACGAGCCTGCGGCCCACCTGATGGTGAGTGGTTACCGTCGCCCATGGACTTCAGCAATGCCAGGGGCAGAGCCATGCCGCTGCCTACAAATATTTATACCGATATCGGTACATTTTGAAGTCGTCGTAGCCTAAAGGATAAGAAGTCGTATCTAGCGATGTGACGATGTTCAAATCACACACGCAGGTACCGATTTTTCTAATGAAATACGTACTTCTACGACTTCCACGGTTAAGGAATAACATCGTGTAATAAAAATCAAACCCGCAATACCCGGAAATAGGCAGGGTGGTGGTACCTACCCGCGCGGACTCACAAGAGGTCCTAGTAAAGTAATCATGATTGATAAAAAGTATAAAAAACGGGCTATGATCATACTCGCGTGTCTTCTGATACATGTATCAGATATACCATGTCTGAAACAGTCTGTTTGATATTTATCATTTCAGATCAATCAAGTAAGAATAACAAGTATATATTATTAATATCACCTCTTGGAATTTGATTCACAGATTGCGCCATTAATTTTTTTTATTACTTACATGGGTGGATGAACTCAAGCCCATCTGGTGTTAGGTGGTTACTGGAGCCCATAGACATCTACAACGTAAATGCCGCCACCCATCTTAACTCGCCACTCATCCTAAATAACATAATATCTAATCATACATCACATTATTATGTTAAGATGTTACATATCGTGCCGGAGAAATGTTTTGGATCACTACTGTAGATGTTGTTACTAATTGTGACTTCAGTAATAAAGAACTAATACACAGTAATGAAAACACCGTTTATTCCGTAAGATGGTACATGTGTTTACATAAAGACCGGCGCCGGGCAACTGGTGCGGTGTAATGCAATAACTGCATGCGCAAGCGCTTACGTGTCCCTACAATATTCCTCCCCTTAAAA
Organism: Bombyx mori; assembly: GCF_030269925.1. Taxonomy (NCBI): domain Eukaryota; kingdom Metazoa; phylum Arthropoda; class Insecta; order Lepidoptera; family Bombycidae; genus Bombyx; species Bombyx mori. The sequence goes on from NC_085122.1 coordinate 562,716, forward strand.
AAATTTTTTTGTTACAATAAAAATTTTAAGTTTAAAATTATACAATATATCTATATAATATATAATCCTAGTAGTTAGCAACGCACTGTGTCACAGCAGCGGGTGCCGAGTCATCGGTAATGTAATGCGACGAGTTGCACGAATCGCAAGTACAAACTACGTTCACAAGAATTATTACGTAAACAAAACATAGTTAACAATAACATACTTCGTACAATTGCCTCTCTTTTGGGGCATTAGGTATATAAATGCTTAATAAATAAAATAGAGTTAGTAATAAACACTTCAAATATAATCACATATAATCACACTTTAAATATAACCAGCCGTATCAGTTGCGTTGGTGGCGGGCTGCTGTTGCACAGTTTGTATCCTGACTACAGGTGGATTGACGTGCCCCACCGTCATTTCCTTTTTTAGCCAGTTTCTGATTTTCCGATGGCAGTGAATCCGCATTCCGTAGCACAGAATTACTGATAATAGTACCGCAATAACTATAAGCACTATACCAAAATTATTGATCTTATTATCGAGATGTCCGGGGACAACTTGCGCTTGGGCAATAGCAGTATTATCTTTGCTCTCGTTGATACCCATTGTGACTAATAGACTGATTCACAAAACTAATAAACAATTACTGTATAAATTCCAAATGTGATCTGCTATATAACAACTAAAATGCTAAGTCAGAATTTGACCTACATACTCGTAATAGGTACACGTATGACGTGCGATGTGATTCAGGTTGAAATTGTACACGTGAATTTCAATATAATTGAATGCAACTTTATAAAACAACGCTTGGTACAAGTACATACTCAACAATATATTTAGGTATCTAATAAATACTACACATAACATAACTACATAGTTAACATTATGAAACTGTAAAATATTATTGCTATTATAAAATTACTTAATATATTAAAATTACTTAATATATAATATAACTTAATAAAACAACATTACATTTAATACTAGTCTAAAAATCTTAAAGGCTGTTTAATTACGCGTCCACTTCTAGTCACAAAGTGTTTAGGTGGTAAAATGTTGGGCCTCGGAACACGCGTTACATCATTATCTAATATAATCGTATTATCATTATTATTTTCTTTGAGGACGTAAGCAGGTTTTAACCTATCAATCGATATACGAGCTTGACGGTCAAATAATTGCACTAAGAAAACTTTCGGTCCTCTTTCAATAACTCTAAAGGGGCCATCGTAAGGCGGTTTAAGCGACTTATGAACTGCATCGTCTCGAACGAAAACAAAACTACATTTATGTAGGTCTGGATGTACAAAAATTGATCGCGAGGTTTGGTTTTCTCTTACTGGACGAAAACTTTTAATAATTTTTTGTATTTTGTTTACTAAGCTAAGTGGCTCGCATAAATTTTCCTCCTTACTGACATCGTAAAAATCTCCAGGTAAACGTATATTTTTACCGTAGGTTAACTGTGCTGCACTGACTCCGCTATCAGTGCGCACGGACGCGCGTAAACCAAACATTGCCGTAGATAATTCGTCTACCCAAGAAGTATCATTTAGCCTTGTCATCAGTGCCACCTTTAATGACCGGTGCCATCGTTCAACTGCGCCATTACTTTGTGGGTGATACGGTGTGGTGCGAATTTTGTTGATCCCTAATAACTTAGTCAAGTTTAAAAATAAATTTGATTCGAATTGACGTCCTTGGTCACTAGTGATCCTGACTGGACATCCGAAACGTGTGATCCAACCATCATATATTGTCTTTGCAACTTTATCGGCTGTAATGTCATGTACGGGGAATGCTTCCGGCCATCGCGTACACCTATCGATGATAGTAATGCAATACCTGAATCCCTGTGGAGATGTCGGCAGAGGTCCGACTATGTCCACATGAATATGCTCGAAACGACCGGCGTCAACAAAATTACCTAAGTCTGAGATAGTATGTCTGTATATTTTAGATTTTTGACACCGTATGCATGTTTTTGCCCACAAACCGATATCTTTATTCATATTGGGCCAAAAGAAAGTGTTAGTGATCATTTTACGGGTTGTACGTATACCTGGGTGGCTTAAATTATGTAGGCTCTCAAATGCAATACGTTTAAAGTCATCGGTTAAATACGGCCTAATTTTATTCCCAGATACTTCGCAAAAAATTTCTTTGTCGCACGTAGGTATTGAGAGCTTTTTTAAAATAATTTTGCTATCGCTTCTAGGACATTGAGTGAGTTGTAATAACTGCTCGTCTTTCATTTGCGCGTCAGCAAGTTGTTCGTAGTCGAGTACAGTCGGGCATACAATTGTTTCTACCCGTGATAGTGCATCGGCTACAATATTGTCCTGTCCGCTAATATATTGAATATCGGTAGTAAATTCGCTAATGAAAAGCAAATGCCTCGCGCGTCTAGGCGTTTCTTTATCGTCTTTACATATTTTACTGAATGCATGACACAAGGGCTTGTGATCTGTATATACAGTTAAAGGTCGTCCCTCAAATAGTTTACGAAAATATATCATCGCTTTGTAGATTGCTAATAGTTCGCGATCGTATGTGCAATACTTTTGTTCGGCAGGCGATAATTTTCTTGAAAAATAACCTAAGGGCTGCCAAACTCCGTTTACTTTTTGTTGCAAAACTGCGCCCATACACGTATCAGAAGCATCGGTCATTAAAGCCAGTGGGGCCGTTGATGACGGATGCGCCAAGGTCAACGCCTGTTGAAGGTCAATCTTACATTTCTCAAAAGCGCTTTCCGCACTATCAGTCCACACTATCTTAGTTTGATCTTTCTTTTTAGAATTAATTAAATACTTATTAAGTTCTGCCTGATGCAAGGCTGAGTTAGGTAGATGCGGCCTATAAAAATTGACCATGCCCAAAAAACGGCGTAAATCCGATACTGTTTCCGGTTTCGGAAAATTAATTATAGCTTCTACTTTATTCTTAAGGGGTGTTATTCCGTTTACACTAACTTCATGCCCCAAAAATTCAACTTTAGGCTGGCCGAAACAACATTTATCTAGATTGATGGTTATGCCATAAGAATTGAATCTTTCAAAAACTATTCGTAAATGCTCGTTATGCTGAGTAAGACTCTCGCTAGCAATGATGACGTCATCGAGATAACTGAATAGGAATTCAAGGCCTTGTAGGACAGTGTTATTCATAAAGCGTTGGAATGTTTGTGGCGCATTCCGCAAACCAAATGTCATTTTAGGAAATTCAAAAAGACCGAAAGGCGTTATTATGGCAGTCTTTTCAATATCTTCAGGAGCAACATCAATACAATGAAATGCTCTATTGATATCTAATTTTGAAAATATCTTTTTATCAGCCAAAATATAAGTAAAATCATGCAGTCGAGGAATAGGGTATCTGTCAGGTTTTGTAATAGCGTTCAATTGACGATAATCACCACATGGTCTTAAGTCTCCATTTTTCTTGGGGACAATATGTAACGGGCTAGCCCAAGCACTTTTAGAAGGCCGACAAATACCCAATTCCTGCATGATCCGAAATTCCTCCTTAATTATTTTATATCTCTCAGGTGCCAGTGGTCGAGCACGAGCATGCACCGGTGGACCAGTAGTTTCAATATAATGCAAAACGTTATGAGAACTTACTTCCTTAAATGACGCTGGTTTCGTAATGTCGGGGTACTGCGCTAACAAATCACGATATGGATGACTCACATCAACAGTATGCAATGAAGGTTGATTGCTAACAACAATACAAGCTAATACATTCAGATCTGTTACCTTATCGATAAGCTTACGTTCACCCATATCAACCAAAAGATTGTTAGAAGTTAAAAAGTCCGCCCCTAATATAGCCTGTTTAACATCTGCAAGCACGAAGTTCCATCGGAAAGCGCGACGTAGCTTCAAATCTAGCACTAACGTTTTTTCACCAAATGTTGCAATTTCAGTTCCATTGGCTGCATATAACTTATAGTTAGGATTTTTGATAAATTTACTTATTTTAGGCACCGGCAAAACTGAAATATTAGCACCTGTGTCCACCAAAAAATTTAGTCCACTATTGTAGTCCATCACACACAAACGGCGGCATCCTAAAATGGTACTAGCTTCCGCCCGCGACCGTACCACGCCTAGTTTTCCGAACTTGGTTTCCATGCACATGGTTGGACGCATTTCTGAGCATTCTGACGGAACTTGTAATGGTAGTAACATAACCAGTTGGGGTTCTGTGGGGTACGGCGTCTTGATGAAGATCGTGAGCCACTTCTATCACGGTTACGATCAAAGTAGTTTTGTCTGGATCGTGACTGCTCCATGTTAGTCATTCTGACGCTTAATTTTGCTATTTCCGCTAAAATTAAAGACGTGTCGCTTGTTGATGGTCGTTCCATATTCGAGGTTTGCTGATTAACGACCTCAGAGATGTGGTTAACTCGCGTGGCCTCCGCAACATTATCCGCAATCATGGCGAGGTTGTCTAAATCTTTTGTTTCAGTGACTGTAAGGATTGCCCTCAATGTTGTAGGTAAGTGACCTTGCCATAACACTCGCAGGGTGTCGTCCGGTACTTTATCTCTGGCTAACTCTCTCATGCGGCGCAATAGCTGAGAAGGTTTTTGATCTCCTAGTTCCATCTCTCCTATGAGTCTTTCAATTTGTCGACTTTTGGACTCCTCAAATGTTGATAATAATTTCGTTTTTAACGCCAGAAATTTTCCTGTGTCCGGTGGCTTAGCTAGAAAATCCGTTAGTTGAATAATGACTTCTTTTGGTAATTTCGATACGACAATGTCAAATTTAACTTCATCCCCAAGTTTCTGTGGGGCGAGTATAGACTCGATCCTAATGTACCATGCTCTTGGTTGCTCTGTCCAAAATTCTGGTATACGTGTCGATAGCGAGATCGCCATAATGTCCGCTGAAGTCTGCGACAATGCTAGTTGAGTTGCCGGAACTCCTGGTGTCGTCATTATTAATCACAATTTTCGTTTCATATAAATCACGTCGGGGTCACCACTTTTGGATCACTACTGTAGATGTTGTTACTAATTGTGACTTCAGTAATAAAGAACTAATACACAGTAATGAAAACACCGTTTATTCCGTAAGATGGTACATGTGTTTACATAAAGACCGGCGCCGGGCAACTGGTGCGGTGTAATGCAATAACTGCATGCGCAAGCGCTTACGTGTCCCTACAAAATGTATATAAACACGCAAGTTCATTGTTACAGGCAGTCGGATAACAAAAACATTGAAATGTCTTAATCTCGGTCTTAATATTTAGATACAAAAACTTTCTGTTCTGTCCTGTCCTGTTCTGATTCCTGTCCACCTGATGATTTTCTGGCAGATATCGCTCTTAGCGATAAGACCGCCAATTGTTTTTTTTTTGTATGTAATTTTTCGCATTTTTTTTGTGTATAACAAAGAATACTTTTTCTCTCTCTCTCTCTCTTTCTTTTTCTCTTATTTAGTTTCTAAAGCTGTTTAAATAAATAAATAAACTAACTATATTTAACTTTTCTTTATATCATTTATCGTTATCATATAAAATCCACGTCACGTACCAGGAGTACAGAAGTTTAGAAGAATTCGTGAAACGTGTTCCCGCCATGAATAATACAGAACGAATCTTGTAGACGTTCATTATAAAAATACATATTATAATGGACGAGGCATTTGATTATAAAAATGGGAATACCAAGGGACGTGGGCCACTCTCGATACATTGCACGGCCCACTAAACGAAGTTCAAGGACAGTAATGAAATTAAGTTTAAATAACAGACTATATATCCCTTTTATAATAAACAAATTAAAATCAATATTGTTAATGGGGATACAGAGATATTTAAAAAAATTGATAAGAATTTTAGGTTATCTCATATGGTTTTGCTGTCAATACACTGACACTTTAACATCATCATCAGCTTGAATATTATTTATATAACTATACTTTATGACACAGACCTAATTCAATGAACGTCAAGACTAAATTTTATGCACAAGAAAATATAAAAGCAGGTATATCGCAACGAAACACTTAATAATATCCACAATGCGCACGAGTGCGAAAACGAGTGATCAAAATGTAAAACGTCCATAAACATTAAACAAGCGTCGTTTTTTTTGCTAAAGATCAATAATTATTCATCCATGTAATAATTTATTCTACGGATTTAAAATTATAAAAATAGATTTTTGTAATATTAATTTTAAAATCCATTAATTAAATATGTTAATATATTTTGCTAGTTTTTAGCAATATAATGTTTTTTTTCAAGAAGTTTTAATGTGAATTGTTTCAAATATATTACCTATTTTACCTATGGCAACTCCTTCAATATTATCAATGTAGCTTAGTCATGCTAATTTCTTTTTATTTATGATTTTCACTATCCCACCATTAAAATACCCTTAAATTTTATAATAAGTATGTAAAAATTAAGTGTTTTTTTTTCTATAGATATTTTATTAATGTCCTCGAGAGCACGAGTAGCTGGACCGAAAATGGCCCATGTCCTTTCATTCTATAAACTTCGATACTTTGTATGGTGCACTAGCATAACATGAATGATTTGTTTGAAAGTAAGGCACATGGGAACATTTATAAACATTATATTCAGTTTATTGATCCACATTCGTAGTTGTGACACGCATTGTGACTTTATTTACGGGAATAAAATACTATCTTCGTATGTGCGCACTGGTGGACATATTTGTTCATCCAAGACCCATCATCGCTAAGGATGTTACCGGTTGAAACTGAATAACAGCGATTCAAACTGTTTAATTTTGCATTTTGACAGTGCTATTGCAGTGCTGTGTTGCAATCGCAAAAATACTTCTACCATGATCACTAGTACATAATAATAATAGCTGGGAATAAATCACGCACGGTCATCCAATCCCAAATTAGGATTCATTGTGTTATGTGTATCAGAGATTAACATACATACTTATACATGTTTAAATGTATAGATAACTAGCAACCCGCCCCGACTCCGCTTGGGTCTTTAACAAAAAATTCAACGATATTTGACATTTTTTTATTTTTTTAAATAAAAGAACACTTATTGCGGCATGATTATAATAGTTAGATATATGCTGTACCGACAATTTTTGTAAATAATAATGTGTTCTACAAAGTCGTAGTACATTATTTTATTCTATCATCAATAGTTTTCGTAGGGCACGCGATGTAAAGAATATTTTAGGTAATTTTTTTACACCTTGGGTTACATTATTGGAGTTTTAGTAAGGATCGCTCAGGAATAGTGTAGCTTCCAAACAATGAAAGAATTTTTCAAATCAATTCAGTAGTTTCGGAGCCTATTCAATACAAACATACAAACAAATCTTTCCTCTTTATAATATTATAGTATAGATAAACATTCAGACAAAAAGCAAACAAGCATTTTCATCACACAATATTTGCCCGATGTGGGAATCGAACTCACGACCCTCGGCTCAAAGGTCAGGGCTGCTTACTACCGAGTCAGTCAGTATATACACGTGATGAGCACGGGTTGGTCCCGCCGTCTTATCCAATGCCTTTTGCGTCGCAACAAGTCTTTGCATTGAGTAATGGATTGTAGTGAATACATACATATATAGGGGACATCAGTTTTACATTGTGAAAAGTGGCTTTTATATTACATACGCTGTTTAACGAGGATTTACAATGATCACAGAGAGACTCTACCGGTAGCTCTACCCTACTTGTTCTAACTAATGAATTTAGAATATGGGAAAAACCGTCAAATAATAATGCGTGTGGTGTAAATAGCTGCGAAAGTTTGAACTAATTCGCAAGTCGTACTTTCGTTGTTTGAGTATGCTGGTGGTAGGACCTCTTGTGAGTCCGCACGGGTGGATACCACCACCCTGCCTATTTCTGCCGTGAAGTAGTATGTGTTTCGGTTTGAAGGGTAGGGCAGCCGTTGTAACTATACTTGAGACCTTAGAATTCATGTCTCAAGATGGGCGGCGCATTTACGTTGTAGATGTCTATGGGCTCCAGTAACCACTTATCAACCAGGTGGGCTGTGAGCTCGTTCACCCATCTAAGCAATAAAATGAGCTTCAATAGCCACATTAAAGAAAACAGGCGCGCGTTCTCTGTTCATTAAAGTATAATTAATAAATAACCATGCATTTTTGCTAGAACAAAAATTGCCGTATCGTCATCTTTTGGTATTCCATGTTCCTGATTTACTTGTGGATGTTACGTGGCGTTTCTTCAAATTTATTAGGTCGTGAAAATTGATATGTCTTGGAGCTGAATTCGGTGGTTGTGCATTTGCCTCAGGCAAATCGAGAATTGTCTTAGAGTTTTGGTTGAGTTTAGACCACATGCGAAGGTCTCTATGTAAAGAAATAAAAGGCAATAGTCCCCTACGTTAAGGTACCAGTGTGCTTATTGCGAATTTCTTAACGTTCTCGATAGCGTAAAAGTTAAGTCAAATTTGTGTGGAGTTGGAACGTTTGGCTACGTTTGCCGCTAATTCAAATTCAAATTCAAAATCATTTATTTCAACTTATATGTTAGTATGACACACTTGTTGAATGTCAAAATACAAATAACTCTACCACCAGTTCCAAAAAAAGCCACAGTCCTGAGAAGAACCGGCGAAACAAACTGAGCGGGCTTTTTCTTTTGGTTTTTTCTCAAATATTTTCTTTTTTTAAATAAATAAAAATATTTACAATAAAGGAAAAAACAAGTCAAAAAATACAATTCAAACAAATAATAATAATAATGAAAAATGAAAAGGCCAGGAGCGAGCGCCTCATTCCCACGTAGTGCCATCTAGTAAATAATCCTTAACTTTATAATATGCCTTGTTGCACAAACGTTCCTTGACAGTTTTCTTAAATCTATGAACAGGTAGTAATTGAACGTTTAGTGGGATCTTGTTGAAAAGTTGTACACCCAGCCCCCTAAAAGAGTTGTAGAGATATTTGTAGATAAATAGAGCTAGGGGCGTTGTTCCAACTCCATACAAATTTGAGTTAACTCTTACGCTATCGAGAACGTTAAGAAACTCGCACTAAGCACACAGATGACTGGTGCTCCCTCTATACAGTATGATCTAATAACTACTAATAATTACGAACCTTTATAAATACGTGTTCGCTCAATGTTAGAAATTCGACTGTTGTTGAAAGAAAAGAAAAAATGGGCTTCTGAAATGGTTTCATTGGTAGCTAACACCAAATATCGTATACAATCTCTAATCCACAAAAATAGTTGACAAAGAGAGAAGAGGATGTATTTTCTTTTCTTTTTTTATAACATTGACGGGTGAAAGAGCTCGTGGATGATCTGCTGTTAAGTGGTTTCCATAGTCTATAGACGACATAACTGCGACTTGAGGCCCTTTTTTATCATTTTTATTTAACATAACAATCTGGATTGCAATTCAAAACAGGTGCATACAGAAAAAATTTAACAACTGAACAGATGCCTAAATACCTTGTGTGTGTATATACTTGTATATACATACATACACACATACGCTCACACACACACACACACAACCGTACGCACACACACTCACACACATATGTAAGTTACTATCTAATAAAATTAAATCGAATGTATCATTAATTGGACAATATTAATTAACTAATTTACAATGTACTTGTCTCAATGTACTTGGTATCCCTCTTTGTAAATGAAGAAGTGACAATTTCCAAAATATTTTTACTGGTAACACCGAAGCGCGTTCAATAGCAACTGAACAAAAGAATCGATTAAGAGGCAGCCGAGAAGATATTTGTTCGCAATCGCTTGGTCCTTGCGTTTTTCTAATTAGACTCGCTTTTGTCCGCGACTCTGTCCGCGTGGAATAGTTAGTTTGGCATAACGCTAAATTTTACCCCCCACTACATTTACGTAGAAAGTGAAAATATTTTTGAATTATAGAATATAGCGACCCGCCCTCGCTTCGCTTCGGAAACTGTAATTTATTATTGTTTTTTCCACTATTATATGGATGTTATTATACACATAAACCTTCCTTTTCAATCACTCTATCTATTAAAAAAAACCGCATCAAAATCCGTTGCGTAGTTTTAAAGATTTAAGCGTACATAGGAATGTAGGGACAGAGAAAGCGACTTTGTTTTATACTATGTAGTGATTAAGGAGCTATTTAAACCCCTATTTTAAAAGATTATCTAGTGGTGCTCCACTTGTATTGATCTTACCGTGATGTTATATAGCCTATAGCCTTCCTCAATAAATGGGCTATCTAACACTGAAAGAATTTTTCAAATCGGACCAATAGTTCCTGAGATAAGCGCGTTCAAACAAACAAACTCTTCAGCTTTATAATATTAGTATAGATTGTGGGCTTAGGAGTTTGAGGGAAAGATAACATCTCTTTCATTGCAGTAGGAGAAAACTGAATTTAAATTCCGGATTTCTTGCCGCTAAGACATTTCAGCATCAGCAGTTTCGGAGTCAACGCGGTTACCAGGGCTAGTGGTGTCATGCGAGATAGTACTGTTCATATGGAAAATATCAATTTATTTAACATATCCACAGTTCAATGACACTTCCCTCGCTTTTATTATCAGGATGATCGCCTATTTAAGTAACAAAAAAAAAAACGATATCTTTTGTACAGATACCAGAATATAACTATGTAAGTGATTCATGTGCTTAGAATAAATAAATAGTAAGTTTATGTCCTTTCTTTCAGTAGGGCAAAATATTCCCCTTTTTTAATAACGTTATTTGACAGAAGCCACATACTAAGTTAAATATTTCAGTCAAAGAAGGATGTATGAACATTAATTAGTTTTATACCCAAGTCTGGATATCTTCACACTGGCTGTATGTAACATATGGACCTCAATCTGTAATAATATGAAGTGCTTCACCAATCAACACACGTGTTTTAATAGGTATTGTTAGATAGCAAGGGTAAGTACAACCGTCTGTACCATTCTTGTTACCTAGACACGTCCTTACGGATCCATCAGATCCAATAACTTTGGCATTAGACGCCTTCGGCTCTAACACTAGGCGCAGACTTAGGGACCCCGGTAACCGTACTCATCGAACTCGGCAAAAAGTTCGACGTGCAACCTAACCCATGCATCAGCCCGCTGAGTTTCTCACCGGATCTTCTCAACGGGTCGCGATTCCGATCCGGTAATAGATTAACGAAGCAGCTGCCCTTGAGTTAGGTCTTCTTCGGAGGCGCTCGGGTAGCTGTTAGCTGATCCCACCCTTCCTGGCTGAACCTTTGCTCGCCCACTTGTCTTGGTAAAAACTGGAAAGGCCTCCGGGCCACCAATAATCCATCAATCATAAAAAAAACCATTCTTGTCGTAATGTATGTATTGAATTGTGCGAAATAAGATTTTAATAACGACTTACTGGTGGTAGGACCTCTCGTGAGTCCGCACGGGTAGGTACCACCACCCCGTCTATTTCTGCCGTGAAGCAGTAATGCGTTTTGGCTTGAAGGGTGGGGCAGCCGTTGTAACTATACTTGAGACCTTAGAACTTATATCTCAAGGTGGTAGGCGCATTTACGTTGTAGATGTCTATGGGCTCCAGTAAACACTTAACACCAGGTGGGCTGTGAGCTCGTCCACCCATCTAAGCAATAAAAAAAAACGTAATCGCCTCGTGGTAGGGGCTTTAGTGTGTCTTCGCATTAAGCGAACCAAGGGCGATTGATCTAGAGAAATATAATTAAATTAAGATATTGGCTCTTAATTTCCGGAAATTGTTACATGTATATTTAAAAATCTACTAGATGATGACCGAGCTTTGTTCGGTTTTTTTTTGATAACGCCATCTTGTTGTGTCTTTAAAGCGGTTAGTTGCCCTCAATTAAGAAAAATAGTATTATTATTCGCCAATAGATGTCGGGAAGAGTTCATTATTAAAAACACGAATAAAACAACATTTTCTGAAAATAAATCGTAACTAGATCGATTTATCGCCCCCGAAATCCCCTGTATACTAAATTTTATGAAAATCTTTGGAGCCGTGTCCAAGATTTAGATTATATATATACAAGAATTGCTCGTTTAAAGGTATAAGATGTGTTATTTTTTATTTTAATTACGGAGTTTAACGTTGCTAAAATTACAGTGAAGAGATACTGACTTATAATTTATGTTTCTTTTGACCTTTATAAATGTCGCAATAGGTATACATATTATCTTTAATTTTCTTATACAGAGCACACTGTTTGTATGGACGTTCGTGTCAATGTGTCTGAGCCAATACTGACGTGTTTGATGACGGCTTTAACGCTATGAAGTTCACGAATTCCCGTCGGATAACCGGTATTACAATTATCAGATTAATGCTATTCATTTATCTCAATTAAGTAAATTGTAATTGTGAAACTATTCTTCCCACATCTACAAAATATCTGTTCCTTTTATTTTTATTATAAAATGAATTAACAGTCGTGAGGTATTTTATTTATTAAAATTAACATTGTTTTTAATGAAGAATCTAGAGGCGGTTATTACTAAATGCTGTGTAACTTAAAGAATTCATCCTTGCTTTGTATTCTTTTTTTACCATTGCCTTTGTAGGCAGACGAGCGTACGGCCCACCTGATGGTAAGTGGTTACCGTCGCCCATGGACTTCAGCAATACCAGGAGCAGAGCCAAGCCGCTGCCTACCGCTTAATACTCTCCACTAGCCTCGTTTGAAGAAGGACATGTCATAGCGCTCGGGAAACACCGTGGAGGGGAGCTCATTCCATAGCCGGATGGTACGTGGCAAAAAAGACCTCCGGAAACGCACTGTGGATGACCGCAGTGGCTCCAGGTAGTATGGATGAACTCTACTCCGGTGGCGGGCGGTGCGATGGTAAAAACGAGACGTTGGTATTCAACTTCAAACGTTCTGGAAGGAGATAAAACATGGAGTGTTTTCCGAGCTGGCTATAAAGGAGTTGCCGTGGTAATAGTGAGCCGCGGGCAAACAACTGAAGATCAACTTATCACATAGGGAACGATTTTGGAAATTAGCCATATCGGGTTGCACTATTAGAGGGAGGTCGATTTTGGGAAATCCGATTAAACGACATAGATAACAGAAGTATTAGATGCGGCAAATATAGAATAAAATTAAAAATCTAAAGTGCGATGGCCTTCGAACACACCGGTAGTAATGTTTTAATTAATGAACAGAGAGTTAAGTAAAATAAAATATAAAATTGTATTATAATAAAATATTTTATACGGTTTTCACGAGTCGCCTGCATAATTAATACTACTTTTATGGTTTATTCATTCGTTTTTATTGTAATTATATTATTTCCGATGTTTCAAATGCTATACAGTGGCTAGAGAGAGATGAGGTTAAGCCGTAATCTAGTAATGGTTTTTTTTAATTGCTTATATGGGTGGACGAACTCACAGCCCACCTGGTGTTAAGTGGTTACCGGCGCCCATAAACATCTACAATGTAAATGCGCCACCCACCTTGAGATATAAGTTCTAAGGTCTCAAGTATAGTTATAATGGCTGCCCCACCCTTCAAACCGAAGCCCATTACTGCTTCATTAAAAACAATGTTAATGTAAATAAAATACCTCACGACTGTTAATTCCTTTTATAATAAAAAAAAAAGTAATAAATTGAGTAATTTGTAGATGTGGGAAGAATAGTTTCACAATTACAATTTACTTAATTTAGATAAATGAATAGCATTAATCTGATAATTGTATTAACAGTTATCCGACGCAAATTTGTGAACTTCATAGCGTTAAAGCCGTCATCAAACACGTCAGTATTGGCTCAGACACATTGACACAAACGTCCATACAAACAGTGTGCTCTGTATAAGAAAATTAAAGATAATATTTATACCTATTGCGACATTTATAAAGGTCAAAAGAAACATAAATTATAAGTCAGTATCTCTTCACTGTAATTTTAGCAACGTTAAACTCTGTAATTAAAATAAAAAAATAACGCATAGTTTTTTAAATGTACATGTCTTGTAACAATTTCCGGAAATTAAGAGCCAATATCTTAATTTAATTATATTTCTCTAGATCAATCGCCCTTGGTTCGCTTAATGCGAAGACACACTAAAGCCCCTGAGCTTCACGTGATTGCTACCACGAGGCAATTAAGTTTTTTTCATTGCTTAGATGGGTGGACGAGCTTACAGCCCACCTGGTGTTAAGTGGTTACTGGAGCCCATAGACATCTACAACGTAAATGCGCCTACCACCTTGAGATATAAGTTCTAAGGTCTCAAGTATAGTTACAACGGCTGCCCCACCCTTCAAGCCGAAACGCATTACTGCTTCACGGCAGAAATAGGCGGGGTGGTGGTACCTACCCGTGCGGACTCACGAGAGGTCCTACCACCAGTCGTTTGCACTAAGCAAATACTGAAAGCCGTTTTTACGTCTCAAGGTAGACGGTGAGGAGCTTCGTCAATGGCGTCACGTGCGGTCCACTTACCATCGCCTGCCATTATGGCATCAATGGCAGTGGACTCTTCAATATACGAAGCCAAACACTGTCTATATCATTTGTATCGTCCGTGTCAATACTCAAGGTGACTTCTACAGATCATCTTCGTGCGATGTATTGTGTGACATACAGCTCAATCTCTACAAACTTTGTTTGCAAATCTAGAAAAGGTTGGAAAATGAAACAATAGAGTTTTGTATCGCATCTTCACGGTGTTATCGCTCCGTCACGGTCGCAAACGAAGTATACGATCATATGTTTTTACGACTAGGGCTCTGTATACGAGATGTGTATTTTTTTTCCTACCTATGCTGATAGCTTTGAGAGGCTGTTTCAACTTTTCCTTGACGTTTAGGTGAGCTCACGGGGCTCAAACCGGAGTGTAGCTAAAGCAAGAGCAGTGCTTCGCAGAATCTACCACCGGATCGGAAACGCGACCCACTGAGAAGATCCGGCAAGAAACTCAGTGGGCTGTGTCTGTGGGTTAATTTACTCGCCAAGCGACGAGCTCACGAGAATGTCAAAATACACTATCGATTTGCATAGATCAGAATAAGATATCATAAAATGATTAATCTAAAAAATTCTAAAGATCGAAACACAGCGATCGATCGGCGCGTTGTCGCGTTTCCGGTCCGCTGGTAGACCCTGCGAAGCACTACTCTTGCTAGGGCTAGTGTTAGCAACGTCCTCAGGTTAGTGCCCCGTAGGGTCATCTACGCGATCGGCTAAGCAGGCATAGCCTCTCAAGGCTTACCAGCTTAAGTTGGTAAAAAAGTATTTTGACATTACATATAAAGAGAAACGAAGAAAACCAGTTTTTTATTTGTATCTTTTTGGTATTTGAAAAACTTTTTTTTTGTATAAATATTAATAATAATATAATGCATAAAAATATGTCAATCAAAACGGATAAAGTAAAACGAACAGCAAAAGAAGAAACAAAAAGTCCCTCCTTATGGCACCTTGCAATGGATATACAACTGGAGATGTTACCCAGAATTTATTTTTTATTTTATTTATTTAATTTATTTATTGTTAACATAGAAGTAGAAACACAATCATAATTTGCATCTGTGCTTGAACTAGCTGATAAAACCTGTATCTCAAGCAGCAGTGCTCCTCGTACAAAAAAAGCTTAACTTCAAATACACAAAAATAGACAAAAATAAAACTGAAATTCATGGATTGCAGAATTACGTCAGGGCCGGTCGTTCGACCCATGCCTAATTCGTTAGATACCCACTCACTGTCAGATGGACCGAGTGCTTGTTTGCCAACAAAGCTAATAAAGAAATTAGAATAAATCAAAAAAAGGCGGGAATAAATTAAACACTAGCGTAATATAAGCTGTAATTTTCTTATACGAAGTATAAATGCTAGGTACCTATACAAACTCAACTCACTCAACACAACGCGTATAACTGGTTCCCCGCATCATTGCAAGTCAATGTACCAGTTATTAATTGTCTATAAATTTAAGCACTAATCCAAGTATCACTATTCTTGCTTCAATGTAGCACGTTCCCATTAACGGTGCCACAAGCACCGGTCACCGCCCTCGTCGAACCCGTCGCTTGCGACGAAGGGCTCGACGAGAGAATTAACCCATAGAAACAGCCCACTGAGTTTCTCGCCGGATCTTCTCAGTGGGTCGCGTTTCCGATCCGGTGGTAGATTCTGCGAAGCACTGCTCTTGCTAGGGCCAGTGTTAGCAACACTCCCGGTTTGAGCCCCGTGAGCTCACCCACACGTCAAGGAGAAACTGAAATAGCCTCTCAAGGCTATCAGCATAGGTAGGGGAAGAAAAAAGCACCTGATTTTGTAAACAGTAAAAATATTTCAGAGGTTAAATGTGATGGTGTTTTGAACATATTTTTTTTTATTGCCTTTGTAGGCAGACGAGCGTACGGCCCACCTGATGGTAAGTGGTTACCGTCGCCCATGGACTTCAGCAATGCCAGGAGCAGAGCCAAACCGCTGCCTACTGCCTAATACTCTCCACAAGCCTCGTTTGAAGAAGGACATGTCATAGCGTTCGGGAAACACCGTGGAGGGGAGCTCATTCCATAGCCGGATGGTACGTGGCAAAAAAGATCTCTGGAAACGCACTGTGGATGACCGCAGTGGCTCCAGGTAGTATGGATGAACTCTACTCCGGTGGCGGGCGGTGCGATGGTAAAAACTTATCGTGAATGGATATTATACCAGTACCTTAGAACGCACATTGAGTATACCACACAAAACCAATTCAGAGAGCAAACACTGCATCTCCCTACACGTAGAGATTTCAAGCGATCCAAATTCATCATCTCTACTCAATCAAAATCTATCTCTACTTTTCGCGACTTCGTCTTAAATGATCTAAAATAATAGAGTCGTAGTTAAAACATGACGTAACACATTCCCGTTCGTGTTGATCGTAGAAATAAATTAACATATATGTGTGTAATTAGTTGTACTCATCGTTTATTCATTTGCACACATGTCGTAAACAGGGTCGCCATTTTATTGATTATTTCAGGAAATGTCGGAAAATTATATAATAGTATTATGGATCGTTCATTTTGCTTATAAAGAAGATTGACCCATTTTGATGAATTGTAATATTTCGTATAGTCCCTCTATCCAGTTTTTTTGTTGTTTTTTATTGCCCTTGTAATTTAATACTCTCGATAAACCTGCTTTGAAGAAGGACATGTCATAGCGCTTGGGAAACACCGTGGAGGTGAGCTCATTCCACAGCAAATACATACATGAGTCTAATCTTCTAAAATTCAAATTTACTGTTGGAACGAAGTTCCTTATCGCGCGTTGTGAAAGACGGAAAAAATTCTTACGAAAAGTAGTCACGACACTTTTTAGATCCGTCATTCTGACCAATCAACGTGTAGGCGCTTATCGCGTGACTTTGCTCGTATCCGATTGGTCCGCGTAATGAGTACAGTTTCTCGAGATAGCGTTTCAACAATAGTAATTTAGTTCATAGTATTGTTTTTTTCTTCTTCATAATGCCGTAATTTATTATTATAACTTAAAAAAAAATGCAATTCCTTCACTAATTAATCGAAAGGAACTTCGTTCCATCCGGGTGTCCCTTGACACCTCTGAAGTTTTTTTTTGTTTGAGGTCCTACCACCAGTAATTACGCAAATTATAATTTTCACAGGTTTTTTTTCTATTATACGATATTATTCCTTCGTTATTTTGAATTTAAGTATGTTTAAAAAATATCGGTACTTGCCTGTGGAATTTGAACACCGACACAAAGGCATCGCTCGATATGAGTGTACCGGGCGTCTTATCCATCAAGCCATGATGACTATAAAATGCCTTTTTCAAATTCAAATTCAAATTCAAAATCATTTATTTCAACTTAGATGTCAGTATGACACACTTGTTGAATGTCAAAATACAAATAACAATGTTAACTCTACCACCGGTTCCAAAAAAAGCCACAGTCCTGAGAAGAACCGGCGAAACAAACTCAGCGGGCTTTTTTTTTTTGTTTTTTCTGAAATATTTTGTTTTTTTTAAATAAATAGAAATATTCACAATAAAAGAAAAAATAAGTCAAAAAAAATACAATTAAAAAAAAAAAAAAAATTAAAAATGAAAAGGCCAGGAGCGAACGCCTCATTCCCACGTAGTGCCATCTAGTAAATAATCCTTAACTTTATAATATGCCTTGTTGCACAAACGTTCCTTGACAGTTTTCTTAAATCTATGAACAGGTAGTAATTGAACGTTTAGTGGGATCTTGTTGAAAAGCTGTACACCCAGCCCCCTAAAAGAGTTGCTTATTTTCTTAATTCGAGCCGCCGGCAACGCAAGCCTATGTTTGTTCCTAGTGTTCACATTGTGCAAATCGCAGACTCTGGGGAATTCTTCAATGTTTTTACGCACGTACAATAAATTTTCAAAAATGTATTGGGACGCTAAAGTTAGAATTTTGATTTCCTTAAACTTGTCCCTCAAGGATTCCCTCGGGTGCATATTATAAATAGCACGAATAGCCCTCTTCTGCAGGATGAAAATCGTTTCGACATCGGCAGCATTGCCCCATAGCAAAATGCCATAGGACATAACACTATGAAAATAACTAAAATAAACCAGGCGTGCCGTATCTTCATTAATATACATTCGTATTTTTTTTACCGCAAACGCTGCAGAACTAAGCCTACTCGCTAACTTGCATATGTGAGGACCCCACTGCAGCTTGGAATCAACTGTTATACCAAGAAAAACTGTCGAATCCACAAGCTCCAGTGTCTCTCCACTTACAGTAATATTAGTGTCTACTTGTCTAACATTAGGTGTGGTAAATTTTATACATTTTGTTTTTTTGTTATTTAATAACAGATTATTAACACTAAACCAATGTACCACGCGCGAGATAGCATCATTCACATCGTCATAATCTTCCAAATGTCGTTTAATTTTAAACAATAATGATGTATCATCAGCGAATAATACGACCTCGTGACGGGTTTCAATAAACTTAGGTAAATCATTGATATATACAAGAAATAGGAAGGGACCCAATATGGAACCCTGAGGAACACCCATATTAAGTAAGACACCGGAAGATCTGGTTCCTTTAACGTCTACCTTTTGGATTCTTCCGGATAAATAAGATTTAATAAGTTCTAAGTAGCTCTTTTTCGAAATTGTGTCACAATTCCGGGTTGTCAAAATCCTAAAAGCCTCAAATATCGGTGTAGATATTTCTACATTAATACTAGTGGCCCGTTGGTCAAAATTCGACCATAATTAATTTAAATTATAAGTTTGAAAATTATTATGGTTTATTGTCAAAAACTATACTTCTATAATTAAAGATTTTGCCAAGGCTACGTTATAGACAAACAATATTAAAGACAAAAAATATTAATTTATTCTCAATTAGACCACATACTTTAACAATAAACAAAAGAGTATATAAATGCATTTGTCTGTGTCAAATACATGGTAGTGTTTGTAATGTTTTATTTATTGATTTAATGTATATTCTGTGTATAATTAAAAAAAATATTAGCATGTTGCTTCTCTATATTCTCTATAAGATTTCTCAATATTCTCTATAAATAATAGTTTTTTTTTTTTAAATAAACAAATAGTTTATTTATTATATATTTATATATATATGTGTTTTGTGTCAAATACCATGCGTGTATTGTTTTTTATTGATTTAATGTATTTTTTGTGTATAATTAAAAAAAGTATAAGCATGTTGCACTCCTTCTCTATATACTCTATAAGTGTGGGAAATTCCATACTACCCCGTCCGCGCAATCTTCGTAAAAGGGGGTACAAAGTTTTTGCTTCACGTATTAATATATAGATTAATACGATTTCTAATATTATTACGAACGGCGTGGTGGGCAACCCTAATGAATGGTGCTAGTATATAATATTATGTGCGTGTAATTTAAGTGTATGTTTAAGTTATGTAAGCTAATTGCACTTGTTTTGGTATGGCAAACGAGGGTGCAATTCACGGGATATTAACTGTAAATACTTTGAGATCACTGGAATTCTCTAAGAAACAAAAGAGTATCATTGTACCGTTTATGTTAGTCTTCTTAAAGTTCAATTTCAAGTAGGTACAGAGCAGGTAACAAGAACCTTGACCTTCCCTACAGCTAATCCGCCCCTAACTGTACAGCTTATACGTTTATTTACGGTCGAAATACGATTGAGTATTTGACTGTTGTAACGGGAAGTTCAAGACAAATTGAGGTCATCAGCGCTAAAGTGGCCTCACCCACAATTTTTCATAATCAGGCTTATAAATATGTATATTGCAATTTATTTATTATATAATTAACTAGCGACCCGCCCTCGCTTCGCTTCGGAAACTGTAATTTATTATTGATTTCTCCACTATTTAATGGATGTTATTATACATATAAACCTTCCTCTTCAATCACTCTATCTATTAAAAAAGACCGCATCAAAATCCGTTGCGTAGTTTTAAAGATTTAAGCATAAATAGGGACAGCCAGATATAGGAACAGAGAAAGCGACTTTGTTTTATACTATGTAGTGATTTTAGATCCTTAGTTTCACCCATATATAACCGATGGCTTTGTAAACATTATTTTTTGCGCGTATTGTATTTTTTGCCTACTCAAATTAAAATTCATGATAACTTAAGCCTCACTGCTCTGTAATAACTATGGTAAGCTTAGGCCACTTTTGCGCTGACGGCCTCAATTCTAACCAGCCGTAGCTCTAACTTTGAGTAGCGTGACCTAATACTTCTGTAAATGCACTGATAAGCAATCACATTCTGTCCGCTTGTGACGTCACAAAATAGTCAAGACACTTCTATTAGCTTTGTACGTTTAAAATTGGATGCTGATCTGGTTCCTGCGTCAATTTCGTTACAATCTATATGCATACGTACTGTTATAGCCGTGTACTGAACCCTAAGTGGATGTCACAGCCATTTTTTTTTTTTGGTCAGGAGGAAATCGCCGGACTTCCGCCCTCCACTGGGGATGGAGGGCGGGGCATGTCAGAGTCGAACTGACTAAAACCTCCTGTCGCTCAACAGCCAACGTCCAAACCTCGCATGAGACAGAACTCATGAAGAGGCAAAGGGGGGAAAGTGAAGCGTTTAGTGCGGTGCACATCTCTCCCATCACCCTCCCCCTCAGGACGCCGGGCCGGCGATCGTCAATGACACAGCCCTAGGTCATTCATTTCGATATCTATGCCTTGTCAGCAGTTTTAAGCCAGTCTATTCTCAGCTCTCACGTCGATCGGTTGCTTAAAGCCTCCTCTTTTTAATCTATACTAATATTATAAAGCTGAAGAGTTTGTTTGTTTGAACGCGCTAATCTCAGAAACTACTGGGCCGATTTGAA
Source organism: Bombyx mori (assembly GCF_030269925.1). Lineage (NCBI taxonomy): Eukaryota > Metazoa > Arthropoda > Insecta > Lepidoptera > Bombycidae > Bombyx > Bombyx mori. The sequence continues at coordinate 584,050 of NC_085122.1, forward strand.
AAATTCTTTCAGTGTTAGATAGCCCATTTATTGAGGAAGGCTATCTAACATCACGCTAAGATCAATACAAGCGGAGCACCAATAAAGAATGTTTCAAAATCGGAGTTTTTTTCCCTTTTGAGAGCTTCCGCTGCGTGTGATGCAGATTAAAGTTTCGCTAAAATAATGTATGACAGAATTGTTCTCCTTTAAAAGATCCAAAAAAAAGTCCGCGTCAGCATATATTTATATGTTAAGGTTGGCTCACTATAACGTTTTGCTGCTATGCTGACCAAATTTGTTCTAAAGTATAGCATTATTTGTGAACTATTCCACGCGGACGAAGTCGCGGGCAAAAGCTAGTATAATTATATATCAATAAAGTTTATTTTAATTAAATACAATTCCTTTTTTAAAACGATCTCGGAGGGGAACCCCATAACAGTACGTAGTTAAACTACAATATAAATAATCAGCCCGTCTATTTAAGCATAGTGTACCTGTAGCCATCTTCAAGCGATGAGTAGTAAAATACCGGACGTGTTTGCTTTTTTTATGATTGAAGGATTAACCGGTCAGTCTCACCAGGACAGGTGGGCGAGCAAAGGCTCAGCCAGGAGAACGTATTTCCATCGAACGATGCGACTGTACCGATATTGCGAATCCTTAAGCAGGTACAACATTTTATAAATAACTATGTTCATTTAGAACATCCTTTCTAAATTATAAATCCGAAAGTAGCACTGGCTGTTTATTTCTATATCCAAAATCTGAACCGATATTGAAGAAATTTGATACGAAAATAGTTTGAGCTCTAGGAAACAATATAAGATGCTTTTCTTCCCACTCCCATTGCCCACGCGATCTCAAGTGTAGTCCACGCGAGTGAAGTTAGATAGTCGCTTAATAAAAATATAAGCAGTAATTCATCAGGCACCAGCTTGCCTGTGTTTCAAGGTGGTCTGCTTTACACGTGACCCGCAGTAGTCCTTTGGGCTACTAGAAATCTCTCCGAATTCAAAAAAGATGAGATCTCGACGTGCTTCGGTAGCCACTAGACGGACCCAGTTGTCTAAAGGTTTGTTTTGCGCGTTTCCTTAAGGACAATTTGGAATAATTACGATTTTATAAAGTGACAAAAAACTAATAGAAATATATCGTACATTAGTCAATATAGACGCGAAGCCGATTAAGGTACGGGGATCCATTTACAAGGTCACACGTAATCCGGATGTCTTAAGAGGATTTGTCTAATACATGTGAATTTCGGGGGTTAGCGCTGTTTTTTTTTGTGAATATAGACGGATGAAGTCCTACGTTGGTGAGCCTACACAATGTTATATTTACGGACCTCAGTGACGGCGTTTTGAGTGGGTTGTTCCAACTATTGTATTTATAGCAATAGAAAGGCGGAATAGGGGTTAAGAACAAGTTACCCAAATTTATAAATATTGAGTCGAATTTTTTTTTTTTTTTTATTGCCCTTGTAGGCAGACGATCATACGGCCCACCTGATGGTGAGTGGTTACCGTCGCCCATGGACTTCAAGCAATGCCAGCAATGTCATACACATTACACAGAAATATGATTTTTTTTTGCCATGAAGCTTAGGTAGAGATCTCCAAAGAAGTATCAGGATTCGACTATTTGTCTTTTTTTTATCGCAAAATACTCTGAATGTGTTAGAAAGCTCGGCTATCTATCGTTCAATGTAAGTGAAACTTCAGGTCATTGCTCAAGGTATAGATTTAAAAGCAACGTTTCCTTATATCGTCCGCTTATCATCTGCGTTTTGTATTGGTGGTAGGACGCTTTGTGAGTCCGCACGGGTAGGTACCACCACCCTGCCTATTTCTGCCGTGAAGCAGTAACGCGTTTCGGTTTGAAGGGGGGGGCAGCCGTTGTAGCTATACTGAGACCTTAGAACTTATATCTCAAGGTGGGTGGCGCATTTACGTTGTAGATATCTATGGGCTCCGGTAGCCACTTAACATCAGATGGGCTATGAGCTCATCAAAGCCAATCTAAGCAATAAAATATATAATACTATACTATACTAAAATACTAAATATTTTAATTATAAGCTAATATGTATAAGTAGTATAGTATCAGAGTCTACCCGCGCCCTTCAGTCACACCAGTCCAAAGGGCGGGTATTGTTTGTCTTTCCGCGTATTCGTAGGCAAAGGGCTGACGATGTTTATTTGAAGATCAAAGGGCTGTCGGCAGGAAAGAACTTGTGAAGTATTTTCATTTGTTACGCCATTTTGTTTTTTTTTGTACCAGAAAATGAAACATCGTCTGCTACGATGATGTTTTTGCAGGGTAAGTTGCACAGGGATAAGATAATTTGCTTACTCAGAGTGGCTAAGCTACTTATTGTATTTTGGAAAACATAACGCGGCTAGCTTTTCGAATTGTTAGGTATTCCTTGGACGTGTTTGGGTGGCTGTTAGCAAACTTGACCCCTCCCGGAAGGGATTCCGGCTCGCCCACGCGTCCTGATGGTAATGGCTTTTGGATCAACAATGACGTGTGCTTCCAAAAAAAGCTCTGCGTATTGATATTAACTAGTGGCGCTGCAGTAGTCGAGACTCGACTATAAATAATTGAAATTATAAGTTTAAACATTATTATGGTTCTATTGTCAAACACCATTATAATTTCGATAATATAATCACAGTATTCACCAAAACTGCACTATAGATCAATAATATTAAAGACAAACAGTATTAATCTTTTTTCAATTCGTCCACAGACTTTAAACAATAACAAAAGTTTCCCAATTGACAGTAAACAAAGAGTATATTTTTATGTATGTTTTGTCTCAAATACATGGTAGTGTGTGTAATGTTTTCTTTATTGATTTAAACTATCTTTTATGCATTATTAAAAAAAAATGCATTGTGCACTCCTTCTCTATATTCTCTATAAGTGTGAGAAATTTCATACTCCTCCGTCCGCGCAATTTTCGTAAAAAGGGGTACAAAGTTTTTGCTTCACGTATTAATATATAGATAAATCCTGTCTGCTATTAAATCTTAGGTGTACCTAACACGAATTTCTGACAGCAGACTCTTTAAGTTTCATGTCTTAACGATGGTAGCAGTTATGTTGAGATATGACGAAGCGACATACTTGTGTGCTCCGGTGATAACTTGACAAAGGGAATCTGATAGAAAAAAAAGCGTCAGTTGTCTAATTATGTTTTTAATTTAAAAATAAATATTGTAATATACACCGGAAAATATATATCTTTCAAATATTAATAAAAAAAAGAACGTGGTTCCGAAAAATCTATGAATTTCACCTTCAACACTTGAAGTCGGTTTGTATAGTATTTCATATATTTCAAGGTTTCCGAATGTTGAATTCTCTCACAAATGGATGTATTTTATGCAAATAAACGGAAAATATATATTTATGTCAACGTTGTTATTGTGTGTTCGTATTGTGACGTGGCACAGTCGGCATGCGGCTCTACAAACATAGAGTCGAAACATCAAAAATTCATACAAATAAATGTGTAGTTTTTAATTTGATACAAGAATTGATTTCAGATACCGTATTTTTTCTGAAGAGATATAATGTTTAATTAATTTTTTTTGCTCATTATCTGTAAACACAGCGTCAATGCAGTCATCATGAAACATGAGATGTAAGTCACAATCAAACATAATAGTAGCTATACTAACCACTCTTCAAACCACAACACGAGTCTTGTTCGCGCCAGATATAGGTAGCAATAAATAAATACACTCTATTGTATAGATCTTACTCTTCAGACTTGTCGTATCACATGACAAAAGTATGTTAAAAGTGACTCCATTATGTATGACGTCATTTGGGGCCAAGATAATATATTTTTTTTAAATTGTTTTATGACCTGGTTACTGAGACCTTTAAGTCATGTCTTATTTTTAGTTTATATTCTTATTTTTATGAAAAATGATAATATGGAGTGAAACGAAATGAAATGAAGATGATTAATTTGAGATATTAATCTATTGGGATGAAATGACATGATATGGGGATGAAACATAATCTTAGTAAAACGGTGGTCATTTACTGAGAATTTTTTCAGTGGACTTTTTGGAGGATCTCGAGAAGTTACGTCCAGAGGCTTTGTTTCATTTTCCCACATTTGTGCACTTTCACAGATATTAAACAGATAATAAACCACCGTTATTAAACATTTAAACCTGAAGAAACACTAAATAGACAAAATAAAACAAATCACACAACTTCACTCCTCGCGCTCCCGCCAAAAAGTCCGGGCCAAAATATATATTTTTTTTTAAGAGATTTTATGACCTGGTAACTAAGACCTTTAAGTCATGTCTTATTTTACTTTAAATTCTTAATTTTATGAAAAATGATAATATGGAGTGAAATGAAATGAAGATGATTAATTTGAGACATTAATCAACTGGAATGAAATTTAATGAAATGAAATGATATGGGATGAAATATAATCGCAGTAAAATGGTGGTCATTTACTGAGATTTTTTCAGTGGACTTTTTGGAGGAACCCGAGAAGTTACGTCCAGCAGCTTTGTTTCATTTTCCCACATTTGTGCACTTTCACAGATATTAAACGGTTAATAAACCACCATTATTACACATTTAACCCGAAGAAACACTAAATAGACAAAATAAAACAAATCACACAACTTCACTCCTCGCGCTCCCGCCAAAAAGTCCGAGGCCAAAATAAATCACAATACAACCATAGATTATACACGTCGATTGGCCATACATGATATAGGATGTGATTGTTAACAAACATTACAATTAATCTTAAGTATTTAGTATTTAGTGGTTTCAAATATAACCAATTAATATTTAAAGAAAATAGTGATTATGCAATCTCTTGAATTTAATTATCAACTCGCTCAGTTTACTGCATGTTACATTGTTTTATTATTGTTATCCGGTCGCCCGAATGTAATATAAAATGTAATAAAAGCCAACTCAAAGTCGCGTAGGACAATTAAAAAATATGTTTTGCATACATAATAAGGACGTCTTGTTAAAACTAGTTTTATATTTCGAGTCGGTGGAAAAAAAACATGGCTTGAAATGTTGATTGATAATTGAATCCTCGAAGATTTAATACAAGGCTTTAAACAAAGCTACATGATATATGTATGTATGTATGTGTACATATATGCATATGTATTTCACTGGAATGGTACACCGCGCGTAGTTCGTTTCCAAATGATTCTTGTCCACCTGATGGTTGTCCGGATGAGATCGCTCTTAGTGATAAAACCGCCAATTGCACTTTTTTGTGTTTAATGTATCGCACTGTTTATTTGTTTTTTGGTGTACAATAAAGAATACTCTCTCTCTCTCTCTCTCTCTCTCTCTCTCTCTCTCTCTCTCTCTCTCTCTCTCTCTCTCTCTCTCTCTACACAGTTCCAAGACAGAGTATTACGTGGCGGATTGCCGGTTGATTTTTCTGCGTGTTTCTGCCAAAACGCAGCTCGTCTAGGATAGATTACTAGCACTACGCATCTTAGACCCATGATTAGATTCGTCTCCCAACTCGTGTTAGCCGTAGTCCATAGACCACATTGAATATCACTGACGTTAATCCGGTCACCGTCCTTGTCGAACCCGCCGCTTGCGACGAAGGGCTCGATGAGCGAATTAACCCATAGACACAGCCCACTGAGTTTCTCGTCGGATCTTCTTAGTGGGTCGCGTTTCCGATGCATGTATCCGATGGTAGATTCTGCGAAGCACTGCTCTTGCTAGGGTCAGTGTTAGCATCACTCCGGTTTGAGCCCCTTGAGCTCACCTAGACACGTTAGGGCGAAGCTGAAATAGCCTCTCAAGGCTATCAGCATAAGTAGGAAAAAAAAACCGACGTTAAGAAGCGCTTAATAATAATTTTTTCTAAATAAGTACATGGCTATGTAACATTCGCGACTATGTATCGTAACGAAGAAAACCCGTAAATTATGGAACTTTGAAATTATCGCTACGATATTTCTGAGCTTGCGACCGTGAAGATGTAATAATGTAAAGTAAAACTACATCCGCGCCTGAGCTTAAGCGTAACTTCTCTTCGCTTCTGGAAGCTAATCTGAAAGACGAGGTCACTAACCCGTTATCCGTTATTTGATTTCGCATCAAACACTAGCCCAATTTTTTATTTTTAGTTTTATTGCTTAGGTGGGTGGAAGAGCTCACGGCCCACCTGGTGTTAAGTGGTTATCGGAGCTCATAGATTGCTACAACGTAAATGCCACCGCCCACCTTGAGACAAGAGTTCTAAGATCTCAGTTTTAACAGTGCAATAGCTGCCCCGCCCTTCAAACCGAAACGCATTATTGCTTCGCGGCATAAATAGGCAGGGTGGTGGTAGCCGGTGTGGACTCACAAGACGTCCTACCACCATTAAAAATTTAGTATTTGGTATTTCATCAATATTTTTAATTGTGTTTTCTCTTAAACAGTAATCTGACATTGTACATAGATTATGGAGTCTATCAGCGCAATTTTCGACAAATAAGTAAAAATTTTATAATCCATTAATTTAGTTCAATTTTTACCACTGGCAACACTGATCATAATGAAATCGTTAACCGCCTTTTTGTTTGTGCGTTGTTAATTACTAATATCAGTATAGGTTGGCAATGCCGCTACGAACCTAGAAGCAGACGTTCCATCCTATATTTTCAATGTTAGGAGTACTCGTGATTCTATTGCTCTGAATCAAGATAACAGCTGAATGTTCATAAAACGGGTCGAGTGTTTTTACAACTATACAGCAATAAAAACGAGAATAGACTTGTTCAAAATGAATTAGTTTATTTGGTTTTTTTATTATTACCGAATAGAAAACGAGCATAGCAAACGCAGATGTAAGCTTTTTGTTTATTTAATTTTTATTCAAACAAGGCAAACGGGTCTAAACTGTACGGCTTGGATACCATAGCCATGGGGATGTCAACAGGTACCTATCGGCATTATTCACTTGAAATACTCTAAGAGAATATATTGGCAAGTGGAAGTATATACTTTCAATATTGGAATGTCATCGAACAAAAGCGCGTCGAATTAGCGATGTCATCCCATAGAACATGCAATTTTTAATACGCTTTTATTAGTTTCAGACGTATGTATGTTTGTAACGGAATCTTTGAACATGATTTTGAACCCCTTCAAAATGTCGGATTAACTCGAAATTTGGTATACTTATTAAGAACCGATGACATATCAATATTTAAAAAAAAATGAAAAAAAAATTGAAAATATTGAAATTCCACTAAAAAATGAAAAATAAATAATAGTTTAAAAAAACTTTCAGGATATTATCAAAATAGCCCTTCTACTCATATCTGTTCATAAAATATTTATAACTACTGATACCAAGCACCCTACGCTTTTTTTACAATTAAATCATTTTTTCTTACACTGTTTTTAATTTAAATTTATTAAGATTTATTATCTATTTTTTTGGTTGGATTTTCTACAAAAGCGTTTTTTTTTGTTTTTTTTTTTTAATTATTATTTATTGTTAAAACAAATTCATTTACAACAATGAAGTTTTAAAACGCTGTGTATTTAAAGAATAACCTATCATTAAAATATGCCGACTGTTTTTTATCTTTTAATCGCGATATTTTTACAATTCTTTATTGTCTTTATCTAAATTGTTATAGGAAGGGTCAGAGAACCGTTATAATCTCCATTATGTCCTAAACCAGTTGATACCCAATGTATCTGAGAGTTTAATCCCTTAAGAGCTCCCTTCCCGCTAATGATCCGTTTATTTTATACCGTTACTGGTCAGGTAACCGCTTAGCATCATGAGAGTTTTGAGCTAGTCTCTCTACCGGTGCTAATAAGCATGATAAGTCATTATGTTACATAATTAAAACTGTTTGCATAAAATAAAAATTAATAAAACTTATTGTACTAAAACAACACTTTGAAACCAAAAAGGTTTTAATTATTTTATTTAAATTTCATGTGAAAAAGATGTCAGATAATAAAAATTTATATTTTATATTTTAAATGATGTTATCTATAAAACAAAATTGAGGCGTGCTTAATTAAAATATACAAACGTAATAATGGGCAAAGATCGACCCTTTAGCAAAAATCTTTTGCATTATGAAAAGAAAAGAAAAAAAAATCACAAACCTGTCACTCTTTCCCGCCTTTTCCGCGTCAGTTTCCACAACACGTCCGTTCATTATCATTAACACATCACTGTTCCTATAAGATATTGAATAAAATGAATTTAAGCAATAAACTTTGATTTACGATTAAAATTTAATACAAAACTTTGTTTAATAATTTAAAAAGCGAATTGATATGTTTTTGATTTAAAATCCTAGCGTATTTTTTATTTATTTAATCATCGAACACAATCGCCTTTTGCTTTAATCCCAGTGAGTTTATTAATTTAGTTAATTTTTTTAAATATTCCTTTAATACGTAGTTCTAAAAGTTTGTTTTTTAACGTAAAAGTAAATAAAAGGAAAATTGAGACGTCCATTCGTCTCAGGACGCCATGCGTTTGTGTTGAGTTCACTTCGGATGCGGTGAGGCCGGACGGCGCATAGATTAAGTTGTTTTAGTGTAGACGGAGCCTTAAAGAGAGAGATTACTCTACAATTGGGATGAAGCAGTCCCGTTTCAAAGGAGGAGAGGAGGAGGAACGTGAATCTCCATGATGACCTGGAGCTCGACTCTGTCAGTAAGTATATACAGTCGGCATCGCTGCGCCACTTCGAGAAGGCGGCACGACATGAGAACCCTCTTGTCGTGGCCGCTGGAAACTACATATCCGATTCTGTAGACTGAATGGCAAACCGTCGACGTCGCCCAAAGCACGTCATTGCGGATCCTCCTGATCCATTAACGGTGCTTTTAGGCACCACAAGCATCGGTCACCGTCCTCGTAGAGGTCGAGAGCACTCCGGTTTGAGCCCCGTGAGCTCCTACACGTTAGGGCAAAGCTGAAATAGCCTCTCAAGGCTATCAGCATAGGTAGGGGAAAAAAAGGTACCTATGTACTCAATTATACAACACTCTGCGCTTTCACGATCTCAAAGTGATAATAATAATTTGACTTCAAAATATTAAAAAACTGAAGCGATTACGACACACTGCATACTTATTATTTTAAATAATAACGAAAAAGATTGAAAGTAGAAGTAATTTGTTCGTGTATCGATACTAATATACTGATTTTGAAAGCTTTGAATTAAGTTACTATTAATTAATTTGTGTTGTTAGGAAATAGTCAGAAGTGAATCTGAAGTAATAGCTGTGTCACCATGGAATCTTGTAGCTATGACTTTTAGAACATGGTCTGTAGTATTCACTCATTATATTTTATCTAATTTTCCATTCCTAGCTGTATTGCTAATATGAACTATGGACTCGTGCGTTGTAAATACGTACTATTCTGTCATTTTCGGTCATTATCCTGTCCTGTCCTAACAGCCGCCTGCTGTAGTGGTAAGTGACATGATCACTACACAAGGGGGTCGCGGGTTCGAATCCCGCTAAGGGAAGATATTTGTATGATAAATATAAAATGACTTTTCCAGGGCTATGGATGTATATTAAATATTATTATAATGTATGTGTATAATAAAAAAAAAAACTTAAATTTATTTCCGTTATCTGGTACCTGTAACACAAGTTCTTTACGAACTTAGCATGGGACCAATTAACGTGGCGTGATTGTTAGTAAAAAAAAATAAAAAAACCGTTTTTATAATTATACTGTGACCTTAGAACTTATATCTCAAGATGGATGGCGCATCCACGTCGAAGATGTCTATGGGATCTAGTAACCCCTTAACACCAAGTGGGCTGTGAGCTCGTCCACCCATTTAAGCAATAAAAAAAATAAAAAACTTCAAAATAGAATTTTCATTTTAAAAGAAAATTTTTAATACGCAAATAATATTGTCTATCTGAGTGTAAATATTCTATGAAAGAAACCAGTTGCTTTGCCCGGTCTCGGAGTGTAGTGCGCGCGCCGCATATTGCTTACGGTACTGTTGTGGTGTTGTCTCATCAAAGGCGATCAAATAATACAGAATAGCGCGAGTCGGCAAGTCGTCAATTGGTACACAAAGCCTCTCCCATAAATTTTCCGGGCGACTGGATTCCTTTGCTTTTAGAATGTATTAAGAATATTCGAGATAATCTTTATTAAAAAAAAGTGTGTATGTGTGCAAGACACACACGGTAGAAGTGAAATTTATAAATAAGATATAGATATACTGACTATCCTACTACACAGGAGCATATATGGACAATGTTTAGTAGACAATAGTGGGGATGCTACGAAGAGTCGCACAAAGAGGAGACCGAGAACGTCTAATGTGTTCTATCTCATTCTCTCGCCGGCCGAATCCTATACATTTATGTGTTTTTGTCTCTATGGACTTATTTTTTCGTTTCATTGAGTTTGAAATCACAACGATTCTAAAGAAGTTTCACTTCAACAAGACGGTTTCCAAGCTGTTTGTTGATTAATGTTTGTTTTCGATAACGTCTTCTTGGAAATTTATTGATTTATAATTGTTTAATTTATTAAAAAAACATTCGTAAATTAAAAAGTATCAAACAACAGAACAGTCATTATGTATAGTTCAAATCATGTTAATCTATAGATATTAATTGCTCGTTAATAGCTACTACGTAAAGAAACACAACACAAATACCTCTAAAAATGTATGTTCGTTTTATGCAATACATTTTCACTTTTAGAGTTATGCACATTTTGAAAGAAAAAAATTGCGAATGTGCATAGACAGGAGAAAGTGGAACTTTACTGTTAGTTTAACTTTTCTGGGATACCCCGCTGGGCCAGAACCAGCCTAGAGCGATGGGGATAGGGCGTGGTGATAGCGGGAGGAGATGCCCTTCGTCTGAAACACCACACCTTACCCCTCTGCTCGGTTCGAGTCGATGTCTTTTTTTTTTTTTTTTATTGCTTAGATGGATAGACGAGCTCACAGCCCACCTGGTGTTAAGTGGTTACTGGAGCCCATAGGCATCTACAACGTAAATGCGCCACCGACCTCGAGATATAAGTTCTAAGATCTCAGTATACTTACAACGGCTACCCCACCCTTCGAACCGAAACGCATTACTGCTTCACGGTGGAAATAGGCGGGGTGGTGGTACCTACCCGTGCGGACTCCCAAGAGGTCCTACCACCAGTGATTACGCAAGTTATAATTTTGCGGGTTTGATTTTTATTACACGATGTTATTCCTTCACCGTGAAAGTCAACCGTGAACATTTGTTGAGGACGTATTTCATTAGAAAAATTGGTACCCGCCTGCGCGAATCGAACACCGGTGCATCGCTACATACGAATGCACCGGACGTCTTATCCTTTAGGCCACAACGACTTATGAATCGGATCAGATTTCGATAAAAAAAAACTTTAATATTGTTTTCGATTATAAACACTTTTATAGTTTACTTAACTGTAACAGACATTGTTATTTAGCGATAAATCTTTTACTTTTGTATTTAAATTTTGTAGTTGTTACATGTTTAAATTTAAATTTGAGAAATAATATACAAATATGTGTTAGCTAGTATAACAGCAGTACCATTACAAGTTAAGATCGAGGATTGACACCAAATGATCATCTCGATACATTCCCACGAACGGAACAAATGTGCCGCGTGTGACTGACAGACGGCCTTAACGATTATAAACCGTTCTTATTATTGCGATACTTTATTTATGTTGTTCCTTTTGTTTGTTGTACAAAGTGTTCGAACTTGTGATCATTAATTAATCTAAGATACGGCTATAGTTTAATTTTCCTTGCGTGGGGACTGGTATTTATTTGGCTAGCTTTTCTTACTACTTCTTCTTCTTAGTCGAATACTTCATTGCTGAAGGTCGTGTCCTTGAAAGCCCTTCGTGGCTCTCTGTACCCTCAGCTTCCATTTGCTTCGGTTTTCGGCTTCTCTCGGGGCGTTCGTAACAGAGAGTCCAGTGAGCGCAGTTATCTGATCCGACAAACGGTTTGCTGGCTGGCCGGCGGGTCTTTTCCCTTCCACCTTGCCCACCACAATCAACCAAGAACCTTCTGGCAGCAAATCGTCGACAGTCTCGTTTCTATACGAAGTTGCTCGAGGACAGATTTGTTTGTTCTCTTGGCGGTCCACGGTATGCGGAGCATTCTTCGCCAACACCACATTTCGAACGCTTCTATTTTTTTCCGCTCTATTGTTCGAATCGTCCACGACTCTGCACCATAGAGGAAAATCGAGAAAACCAACGTTCGGACTAGTCTCATCTTGGTACTACTAGTTATACCGAAATTCGCAGAAGAACTGGTTTGAATGACACAGCCAAAGCGATTGCTTGGAGAAAGTGGAAGTGGGTCGGCCACATATGACGTCACACTGACAATCGATGGCGCACAAAAGTACAGGAGTGGAGACCTCGTACTGAACGTCGTAACGTGGGCGGACAGCCAACGAGGTGGACCGAGGTCCTGGTCAAAGTGGCTGATAGGGACTGGATGCGGAAGGCAAGAGACCGAAGAAAATGGGGTGCATTCGAAGAGATCTACACTCAGCATTGGGTCGACACGGGTTGAAGAAGAGTACTTAAGTAAGTTAATACTTGTATTAACTATAGTAAAATATGTTAATCAGAAGAGATGAGCTCAAACGGACAAGGAGTGCTGAAAAACGGAGCTATGTGGACGTGCTAGAGACTTGCAATGGACTAGCGTGAGCTGATGATGATAAATACCCGAATTACAGGGCATCTTGTTTTAAATGACCACTGGACTCTCAGTGCATTCACTCAAGGCACGAGATTTAAGACTCTAATTTATTCTAAAAGTAACGACAGGCCTTTCAAATGCATTACTGTGCATGTGCATTCAGACATGGATATCTTCTTCTTCATCTCCCACTAGGTGGGGTCGGTACAGCGAGTTTTTCTATTCCATTCTCTTCTATCAGCCGTCTGTTCAACACTCACTACTCTCTCTCTCATATCGGCATTCACACACTCCATCCATATCTTCTTCGGTCGACCTCTTCTTTTTATTTTGCCTTTATAAGCAGACGAGCATATGATCTACCCGACGGTGAGTGATAACCGTCGCTCAGGTCACCAGCAATATATTCGAAAACTATATGGAAAACGTCCATTTATTAAATTTGCTGTCCATCACTTGTCTTTCGTTGATGGTAACATCGTCGTCTGTAATAGTTATATTAAAGAAAACTTTCCAAGAATCCCAAATACAACTATAATAAATTTCAAAACAAGATTTATTTACGAACTAGCACACTGCTCCGGCTCCGCTCAGGTCTTTAACAAATATTTCAACGACGTTGTTTTATTTTTTTAAATAAAAGAACACTTATTGCGGCATAACTATAATAGTTCGACATATACTGTCGCGACACTTTTTGTAAATAATAATGTGTTCTACAAAGTCGTAGTACATTATTTTATTCTATCATCAATAGTTTTCGCAGGGCACGCGATGTAAAGAATATTTTAGGTAATTTTTTTACACCTTGGGTTACATTATTGGAGTTTTAGTAGGGATTCCCAATTTTTTTCCAAAAAGATTATAGCCTATGTCACTCAAGAATAGTGTAGCTTCCAAACAGTGAAAGAGTTTTTCAAATCAGTTCAGTAGTTTCGGAGCCTATTTAATACAAACAAACAAACAAATCTTTCCTCTTTATAGTATTATATAGTATAGATAAAATATTATTAATAGCTTGCTCATAAGCATGTCATTGACAGCGTATCTACAGTACCCGGGGATTGTAATTAAGCTCGTCGTTCGAACGCAATCAAACAAGAAAAAAAAGCTCGACTAGTGAACCAAATTAAAATCTTGGTACGCTGCAGCTAAAGCGTAGCTGTCGCGTGGTAACTGTATTTGACAGTATAAATTGCTTCGAAAGAAATTGCAATAAGTCCGCTTCTGTGGGAAATTCATTCGTATTCAAACTAATAGTTCTTTAATGTTAATACTTTTTGACAAAGCTTTCGTTTGAACGCAACATAAAGCTTCGCGTTGAGCGGACAGTTAATATGACTTGGGTAATGATCTTCGTTCAATGTGAATAGATGTAAAAACCCCAAAGCTTTTCATCCAAGCAGGAGTTTAGCGATTTAGAATAATAACGATTTTACCGTCGTTGGTAATACGATTTTATAATTGAGGGAACTATGTAATAACTTACATAGTATGTATATAATAATACTAGCAACCCGCCCTCGCTTCGCTTCGGAAACTGTAATTTATTATTGATTTCTCCACTATTTAATGGGTGTTATTATACATACAAACCTTCCTCTTCAATCATTTTATCTATTAAAAAAAACCGCGTCAAAATCCATTGCGTAGTTTTAAAGATTTAAGCATATATAGGGACAGAGAAAGCGACTTTGTTTTATACTATGTAGTGATGTATGTTATAATAATATAAGATTCAGCTAACCCTCCTATAACGCGGTAGATACGTTCCTACAAAGTCCCATGTTGTGTGAAACCGTGTTATATGAGACTAGAAGCAAAAACAAAAAATAGAGTAATTTTTCTGAACGAAACATCTCAACTATGCCTGTGTGTATTTTTTACCTATTATACATAAAATAATAAGCAGTAAAATTTCGATTAATTCAATATATTTAATTCAATTTTACTGGTGGTAGGACCTCTTGTGAGTCCGCACGGGTAGGTACCCTGCATATTTCTGCCGTGAATAGTTTGGGTTTGAAGGGTGAGGCAGCCGTTGTAACTATACTGAGATCTTAGAACACATATCTCAAGGTGGGTGGCGCCATTTACGTTGTGGGTGGGCTCTAGTAACCACTTAACACCAGGTGGACTATGAGCTCGTCCACCCATCTGAGCAGACTCACAAGAGGTCCTACCACCAGTAAAAATGCTATAGGGTAAATCAGCGGATAGCTTAACTTTTCCGGCTTGTTGTTTAAAGCGACGCTTCTATTTGCTTGTTTAGCTGTTTTGTTTAATTTTCGTTTTGTTTTAGATAATCTTTCTGAGTCTGAAGTCTGTCTAGACGAGCGTTCAGAAATAATTTGATGGTGACATCACCAGTCCCGTCTGCGATTGCCTGTCAAGGCTCTTAGAATAATTTGTAGAGGTAATTTTAATTAACCTTTATTCTCGCCGTGTGTGCTTTTTTAATTTTTATTTGTCGCAATTAACACAGCCGCCATTTTTAATGAGCTACAAGAAAACGCCAGCATAATTTCGGATAGGAATTGTTGAATTCTATGTACAAAATTGAATAGTGGTTTTTAAGATTAGCTTCTTTTATGATTTTGTCACTTCAACATTTGGCTCTAATGGCTTCGAAGTGGATTGCAGTCATAATTCAGCGTTTTGTTATTAGAGTTTCTCGAGTAATACGGTCGTGCCTACAAAAACAAATTCCATGCGTGGGAAAAGAAGCACAGGCCTCATTATAAAATAAATATTGTTAACCTTAATGTCATTAGTTAGTGACAACTCTCTCGGGCGCCAGAACTTTTCCTAAAACGTAATTAATCCTTTTCAATAAAGATGGCATATGATATATGATTGATTAAATGTAAAATTATCGTATTTTTTTTATTCACAATTAACCAATCCATAATTTCCAACATGAATCATTTTTATTAGTCCACTGACTTTTATAGAGACGACGGTCGGAAGATATCCGCGCAAGAAATATCAACTAATTAGAAGAAAGACATAAGCGTATTTTAATACGCTTTTATTAGCTTCAGACGTATGTTATATAGTATGTAACGGAATCATTGAGCATGATTTTGACCCCCTTCAAAACGTCGGATTGACTCGAAATTTGGTATACTTATTAAGGACCGATGACAATACAGTATTTAAAAAAAACATTGAAAAAAGGTAAAAAAATTGAAATACAACTAAAAAATGAAAAACAAATAATAGTTTAAAAAAAACTAACAAAATACGCTTAGATAGAAAATCCAACTAAAAAATAGATAATAAATTTTAATAAATTTCAATTCAAAAATGAGTGTAAAAATTATTTTAAAATAAAATAAAAATTATTTTAAAATAAAAGTAAAAATTATTTTATTGTAAAAAAACCGTGGGGTGCATGGTATCAGTAGTTATAAATATTTTATGAACAGATATGAGTAGAAGGATTATTTTGATAATATCCTGAAAAGCAACCCATTAATTCTTTTTTTTGTTAGACTTTCTATAAAAGCGTACTTTTGTTAATTATTTTAAACTATTATTTATTATTTTTCAGTGTTACACAAAAGTAATTTGTTTACAGAACATAATATTGTAATCTCGATCGCATCTTGACCTAACAACAGACCAGTTAACACGTTTGTGGGCCATCACTTATCGACCGCAATTTATCTTCAGTTTCTGCCCACACGCTGTCAGTTCAACGTCTAAACATATTGTAATCGATTTACACGCTTCAGGGTCAGAATTTGTTGGCCTATTTAAAAATGGAGGAATTTTTCTTAGTCCGAGGCGTATGCTCTGATGTCGGTAGGGTAAACTCTGACCCCTTCGGGTAGGTGCCGTCTTGTCGAATTTGGCATCGAAGCAGTTATGCCTTTCCGGAAAAATGTTTTTTTTTTATTGCTTGGTTGGTTGGACAAGCTCACAGCTCACCCGATGTTAAGTGGTTACTGGAGCCGATAGACATCTATGACGTAAATACGCCACCCACCTTGAGCTATAAGTTCGAAGGTCTGTATAATTACAACGGCTGCCCCACCCTTCAAACCGAAACGCATTACTGCTTCACGGCAGAAATAGGCAGGGCGGTGGTACCTACCCGTGCGGACTCACAATAGGTCCTACCGCCAGTAATTATAATTTTGTGGGTTTGATTTTTATTACACGATGTTATTCCTTCACCGTGGAAGTCAATCGTGAACATTTGTTGAGTACGTATTGTCATTAGAATAATTGGTACCCGCCTGGGATTCGAATACCGGTTCATCGCTCAACACGAATGCACTGGACGTCTTATCCCTTAGGCCATGACGACTTCAAAGGTTGGTTGCATAAAGGATCACACAAAGCAGTGCGCAGATTGATTGATTTTTTTATTACTTTATTAAGACAGCAGATAGCAGATTAGGGAAATAAGATTTAAATCTGCTTAGAATTAGAAACTGATCAAACCAAAGACCTTACCAAAACCCCCCTTAACGAGTGCGTGTGCCAAGCCTCAGTTCGCGAACTATGGAGAACATCTGTCAAGGCTTTAATAAACAAGGATCCCACATGGTCACAACTGCTCTGCCAAGAGCAACCGACTATGAAGAGAATTAGATTCGATATCAAATAATTTCATGCTCTGTTCCACAACTGCTATCAATTTGGCCAAGTACCACTAGGGTCTAGAAATAATTCCTTTCGCCATAACATGTTCTTCTTTTTCTTTCTCGATTTTTGACTTGAAGAGCTTTTAGTGGTAGGTAAGGACTTGGCTATACCCATTGAAATACGAAGGTACACTTTTGCCTTCGTCAGAAATACTGTATAGTTTAAGTAAAACTATACGAAAACAGCGTATGTCATTCAAAATAACTCTGAAAATAATGTGGGTAAATATGTATTATTACCATTAATGTGATCGTGTTTGAACAGTTCGCGGGTTGCTATGAAGAAGCTATTATGATATGAAGGCGTGATTTTTAGCATATCGGACGAGCACTGAAGGCCATGATGTTTTTAGGCGAGACTTGAAGAGACATTTAACTGTTAGTGATGTAATTGCTTGGCACGGTCAGGAACACGTCATTAAGGATCCTCCCGATCCATTAACGCTGCTTTTAGGTACCTCAAGCACCGGTAACCGTCCTCGTCTAACCCGTCGCTTGCGATGAAGGGCTCGACGAGTAAATTAACCCATATACAAAGCCCACTGAGTTTCTCGCCGGATATTCTCAGTGGGTCGCGTTCCCGATCCGGTGGTAGATTCTGCGAAGCACTACTCTTGGTAGGGCCAGTGTTAGCTACACTCCCGGATTGAGTCCCGTGAGCTCACCTACTAGCTCGGTGAATCTAGACTAAGCTCTCGAGTTTATTAGAATAGGTAGGAAAAAAAAACTGTCAGGAGGATTTCGCATCCCTTTTTTTTCCTACCTATGCTGATAGTCTTCAGAGGCTATTTCAGCTTCACCCTAACAGATAGATACAAAATTGGGTTCAAGAAAAGAAGGCGTTCATCTAGGTCTTTGTTACAATTTTTTATTCATTGCCCTTATAGGCAGACGGGCATACGGATGGTAGTTACCGTCACCCATGGTCTTCAGCAATGTCAAGCCGCTGCCTATCGCTTAATACTCTCCACAAGCCTTGTTTGAAGAAGGACATGTCATACCGCTCGGGAAACACTGTACAGGGGAGCTTATTCCAAAGCCGGATGGTACGTGGCAAAAGAAATCTCTGGAAACGCACTGTGGATGACCGCAGTGTCTCCAGCTAGTATGGATGAACTCTACCGCGGTGGCGGGCGGTGCGATGGTAAAAGCGATATGATGGTATCATCTCGAACAATTCTTCAGAGCACTCTCCATAGAACATACGGTACGAAATACAGAGGGGATCGAGGTCCCTCCGGGGAGCAGAATACGGCCACGCTAACCACTTTACGCCAAGTGAGCCGTCAGCATAGCTATCAGTTTGCTTTAAAACAAACGTGTATTTGAATAACATTGAAGGAGGATTCAATGTTATTGAATAATATTGAAGGAGATGTATGGAAATGGTAGTGCAAGGTAGAGGGGTAAGAGGTCGACCGAAGAAGACATGGATGGAGTGTGTGAATGACGATATGAGAGAGAGAGGTGTGAGTGTTGAGATGACGGCTGATAGAAGAGAATGGAAGAGAAAAATTAGCTGTGCTGACCCCACCTAGTGGGATAAGGTGGAGACAAAGAAGTGTATTTGATTAACGTAATGTATGTATACTACTTTGTCTTGTGATCACGTTTGTTTGATCTTCACATATTGTATTAACACGTTTTCGTATTTGCATTTGAATAATATTGTGTTTACGGATCGCTTGTTATTAAGTTAGCACATTTAGGATCGCGGTTTCGCGGCGCCGTATTTGTTTGCCGTGATAAATGAATATTAAAATCGTTATGTTTATTGTGTAGGTACGTTTTGCGTGAAAATTCGTTACATCGTGTAATAAAAATCAAACCCGCAAAATTATAATTTGCGTAATTACTGGTGGTAGGACCTCTTGTGAGTCCGCACGGGTAGGTACCACCGCGCCGCCTATTTCTGCCGCGAAGCAGTAATGCGTTTCGGTTTGAAGGGTGGGGCAGCCGTTGTAACTATACTGAGACCTTAGAACTTATATCTCAAGGTGTGTGGCGCATTTACGTTGTAGATGTCTATGGGTTCCAGTAACCACTTAACACCAGGTGGGCTGTAAGATCGTCCACACATCTAGGCAATAAAAAAAAAACATGGTTTTAGGTAATAAAATAAATATTCTTACTTATGAGGAATGCTGATATTATTTCTGCCAAACAATCTAAATATATTAGAAGTCATTACTTTATATGACAGTTACTTGGCAATTTAAACTTTTTTATTTGAAATAAAAAGTAAGTAGTGATATATGAAAAATTATTGTTTTAAGCATAGCTTTAAAACTTTATAGCAGGGTTGTTCTCTAGGGGAGGGTCGTACATACGAGCGTTTCGAATGCTGCGTTTATGATGCGGCGTTTTTGACGCTGAGTAATTCTTATTATTTTTTTATAATTAAGTTATGCGCCATCTAACTTTCTATGATCATGACATCTATTTTCACATAGATTATATATAGATTATATGAACATATATTCACATAGAACTATATATCTCAAGGTGTGTGGCGCATTTACGTTGTAGATGTCTATGGGCTCCAGTAACCACTTAACATCAGGTGGGCTGTGAGCTCGTCCACACAGCTAAGCAATAAAAAAAAAAAAAAAAAAAAAAAAAAAAAAAAAAAAAAAACATCCATGGAGGCACTCTAGTGACATTTCCGGAATAAAAATAATAATAATAATCATAGTCACGGATTTTTCTTTCAGTTTTTTTAACTTGTGTATTGCTGATCATTTTAATGCATAGGTTTAATAATAATAATAATAATAATACAATTGTAGAACACGCTTAATTAGCCAACCCCAAAAAACCGTGACATTTACTTGAGCGATTACTCCGTAAATGTCACTAAAGTACTACCAGCGCAAGCTGAGAAAGAAATAAAAAAGTGTGTGTGTCCGCTCCGACGCACGACTGGAGTTTACTGGATATAAAAAATTAAACGAAACAATACGAGAAATAGTTCTATATTACGACAACACGATACACTACAGATTATTAACAAATTAACGAGACACAAAACAAACGACTAACAAATATATGAAAATACAATAATGAGAGAAACGCGCGATCAGGACGAGGCTTTGTGGCGGACTGCCGGCGCAGCAGCCCGGCGTCACCTGCAATAACGCGGCCGCGCGTTGGCTCCTGATTGGCGCGCGCACGCATCACGCAATCAGGAGCCAATCAGGCGCATAACGCATTTCGTGTGACATGCTAGTACGATTTTGATTGGCGCGCGCACGCATCACGCAATCAGGAGCCAATCAGGCGCATAACGCATTTCGTGTGACATGCTAGTACGATTTTGGTCCCCATAATTTTCATACCCCGGGCCTATATATGTAAATCGATTCTAAAGGAGTAAACTCCAAAAAAAATTTTGTAAAGATAATAATAATAATAACATTTATTTACTCTACAATACAAATAACTTTTCAATTTATATGACATAGATTTCTAATTCTATCTAAACAATATTACAATATATTAATTAAACTGACAGTGGAGATAAAAAGGCCGCGGCTCTGCTTTGTGATAGCTGAAACTATCGCTATTCTGCCGCTCTCTGTAATTTTAATCTATAAACTAATCTAATCTATAAAATAATACACTAAACTACTAAAACTAAAATAATATAAAGTAATCTATAAAAATAATCTAATAATACCTAAATTTTAACATGTGGCATAATCTACAAAATCCCTGCCTCCGCACTTTGTTGCTTAAGTAGAAATTCCCTATAAAAATATTTGAAGGGATTTAATCCTTGTGAGAGTCTACTTCTCAAAGGCGGAGGCAGGTCATTCCAGATTTTGGATCGGCGGAGAAACCACCACCTGTAGCTTTATTTATAAATTTAGGCCGTCTGAGTAAGTTAACACGTTCTCTAAGGTTGAGTATCTGTTTTTTCCATGACAGTTTCATGTATAAATAAAACGGTGTTTTTCACTTAAACAGATTATGGAGGAAACAAGCGTATTTCAAATTTCTCGATCTAGCCATATTAAGAATACCATATCTAACTAAGTAGGGGTTTATACGGTTTCTAGAGGAGCAATATCGCATACACGCATTCTGCACTCTTTGCATTTTAATTTCGGTCTTTTTCTAAATACAAGGATCATACACTAATTCACAGTAAGCTAGTTGAGACAAAACTAGGCTATTGCACAGATGGAGTTTTACATCCATATTCAAGACTCGTTTGATTTTATATAATGTTTTCAAGGACCCAAAACATTTAGCTGATTTTTGCTTGATATGATCCTCATATCTCAAGTTCTCGTCCATCATGAGGCCCAGGTTTTTTACACAATCTTCTCTAGGCAGCACTCCATCACTCATTTTTACCACAGGATTAAATATCTTCATCTTTGCTACCTGTTGTTTTGTGCCTAGTAATATATAAATGCTTTTCTGCGGATTTAATACTAGTGAATGTCGTTTAGACCATTCCGCAATTGATTCACGTGTACGCACTTATTTCAAAATAAGAGTGCACTAGCAAACGTCAATTTTATACACATTAATTTTTTTAAGCAAAGGGCAGTGACAGAAGGTCGTGCGAATTCGGTAATACTGATGGTCTTCACAGATAAATGGACTCCATTTTATTATTATTTTATTGCTCTAAATGAGTTGATGAACATAGAAATCACTAATGTAAAAAATCAAACATCAATCTCTAAGTAGCTAATCTTATATTTTGTTATATATAGGTATGTCTGACAAGCCATACGAGCTATTGATAAAATCCATGAGTGACGATGACCCCTCCCCGTTTAAAATATGGTAAGTTGCCTTGGAAAGTATTGAAATCACCGACATCTTTTGGCGAATCGAAATATTTATTTATTACTGTCGTATCTATCAGTTTAAAAACGCGCGTCTGCAACTCACATGCTAATATTGAACTCTCGGGAAAACAGTAGTTTTTTTTGAAAATATTTTCGAGTTTCTGTATAAATTTACATAACAATCATTCTCGTTATCGACATTTTACAATTTATATTAGATATTGTAGAGGTCGAAAATCTGCTCATTTACATCAACGAAACCTCAATTATCTTGAGGTTTAGCTTTGTGTTTAGAAAGAGTTTTATCATTGTTGCAGCAAGCTACGCATTCACATGGTGATTGCCGTGTTATTTTTTGTTTTTAACGGTTAGATGGGTCGACGAGCTCACAGCCCACCTGGTGTTAAGTGTTTACTGGAGCCCATAGACATCTACAACGTAAATGCGCCACCCACCTTGAGATATAAGCTCTAAGGTCTCAGTATAGTTACAACGGCTGCCCCACCCTTCAAGCCGAAACCCATAACTGCTTCACCTCAGAAATGCGCGGAGCGGTGGTACCTACCCTTGCGGACTCACAAGAGGTCCTACCACCAATAATTACGCAAATTATAATTTTGCGGGTTTGATTTTTATTATACGGTGTTATTCCTTCACCGTGGAACTCAGTCGTGAGCATTTGTCAAGAACGTATTGTATTGTAACGCCTGTGGGGTTCGAACACCGTTGTATCGCTCAACACGAATGCAACGGACGTCTTATCAGTTAGGCCACGACGATAGCATGCATGTCTACCAAACACATGGTTATAGGATGATTTTTTTCTTTTCAACGATTTTCCTTGTCTAGCCTAGTCCAGCCCAGCATCTAGCCCCAGCCAACAAATTGTGGGGTATGAATCTGGCGGACAGAGAGTTTTTTTATGGGCAAGAAGCCGAAACTCGAACTTAGGTATTTGAACATAGGGGGCGCGCGGCGTATTTGGGACCGGACGGTCTGCAGATGTTGGGAGCGGACCGCGGGTCCAAGGATGGTATTTGGCCCTAAACACTAAACGACTGCCTGCACTCTCACCCAAGCGTCCAATCCCCTCAAGGTAAGCAGTTACAACGGCCAAAACAGAAACTAGCTCACCCCAAGGTAGCCAGACTGACGGAGGCTTCGAGGCGAAACGAAGGCTCTAAAACGTGGGCTGTCTTGGTACGGCAGCCCTTCAGGCGGTCCAAGCAGTGCCGCTGGATAGCCCGCTCGGTCAGAAGCAGCCTGCCAGGTCGGGACGCAATACAGCGCCAGCCGGTTGCTCTTACGATGTTACTCCTTTGCTGCGCACTAGTGTTGGCAGCATGCCGAGCAGGCTCGAAGCTCTCAGGTCACCCTGTGACCTTCACTTGGGACGGGGAAGGGGGGGCGTTCGACAGAAAGCCTACTACAATAGTGTTCGAATGGACTGAGCTACGGAAACAACCATATCCCGTATTGTGGGAATATCGAAAATCCCCTTAGAGTAATGAAACTTTACTCAGATTTCACAATGACCTAAGGAATACCCCCGTTCCACACAATTCTCTACATAGACGTATCATACAATTGTATAGTTAGGTCGTACGTTGTGTATATAGCCGCAGGTGGTACGCCACGCTACCGAAATGATTAAAAATTTACATGCAGCAACAAGTTATAAGATATAGCGATTTTGAAATCTCACAATCGTGTACAGCTTAGTTCGGACGCACGTGTATTTTAATTTATGCAGTGTGCTTAGTGCGAATTTTTTAACGTTCTCGATAGCGTAAAAGTTACCTCAAATTTGTATGGAGTTGAAACGTTTGCCGCTAAGGGTGCATTTTTTTTTAATACTAACGTGTGTATGAATGCTCTTGTAGTGATTTTTAATTTAGGATTATACGTGAAATTAAAATATCAATTCACAGAGGGCGCTACCTTACAATTATTTACTAATGACAAAATTTTACATATACTTAAGACGTTTAGGATAATTGTATTTTAATTTTGGATGGTTTCACTTCTACCATGTGTGAATTGCACACATTTTGTTTTTTTTTTTTCGGGGCGAAATCCTCATGAACTACCTCTGCCTGGGGAAAGGCGGAGGGGCGTGCCGGACTTCTACCGGCTAAAACCACCCCGGTGTCCACCCACACGTGCGCGCAGGGACGCGGGAATCCAAATTCTTCCGCAGCCCCACACCAGTGCTGGCCTCGTCTGTCCAGGCCTCGTCTCCTGCAAGGGGTGGTGAGGCGTTCACCTACTCCGTGCATCGCCTCAGAGGCACGCACCGACACCCGCACGCGTCTCCGTCTCAGGTCCATCGAATAGGGGGCGAGGGCTTTCCCAAGTCCCTCGCCCCTGGACCCATTCATGGGGGGCGGATAAGGGCGTTGTCCTCCCTTCTCCTGCGCCCGGTGCGCCTTCTGCGGCCGGGGAAGGGAGTCGAGATCTCCCTTTCCCGTTCCGCAGTTTCCTTCTGCGACATCACGTCCTCGCAGAAGGACACCACGGCGTCCCACGACTCTGCGCTGCCGACCATCCTCCGCACTACGGCCGGCAGCGACAGATCGCTTCCTACTTCATTTGTGAGGACACGGCGCTGCTCCTCCCAAGCTACACACTCGGCGAGCGTGTGTTGTGCCGTGTCCTCCCCGCAGTGGACGCAGTGGTGGCACCGAGCGTACGGCTCCCTGTCTATGCGGCACAGGTACTTGCCGAAGCAACCGTGCCCCGACAGCACCTGTGTCACCCTAAACGACAGGGAGCCGTGCCTTCTTCTGAGCCAGTCGCCGAGTACTGGCCGGATCGCCTCGACGGTTGCGAGGCCGGCGGTAGGGCGCAGAAACCTTTGCCGCCATTCCGCCACCAAGGCCTGACGTCGTGGCGCAGCGTGATCTGCCGCTGCACCAGCCTCGAGCCCCGTGCCCGCTCTTCCTCGCGCCATCGATATAATGACGCGAGTACTTTCGCCTCCAGGTCCCAAGGCGGGGATCCGGCCAGGACGCAAGCCGCCTCGTAGGAAATCGTGCGGTACCCGCGAACGACTCTGACGGCCATCACTCTCTGCGGCTTACGCAGAATGGCGAGAGTGCTGGCCGCCATGTCCATCGCCCACACAGGGGCCCCATACAAGGCCATGGACCGCACGATTCCCACGTACAACCGCCTACAGGCGGCGCTCGGGCCCCCCAAATTGGGAAGCAACGTTGAAAGCGCGCCCGCTGCACCCATCAGCTTGGGCACCAGCCGCCGGAAGTGGGGCCCGAATTCCCATCGGCTGTCGAGCACCAATCCCAGATACTTCATGGTGGACTCGACAGCTATTCGGGTCCCACTTACCACGATGTGTGATCCCGGCGCCGGCGCACGTCGGAGGCCATGAAACACCATAGCCTCCGACTTGTTTAGGGCCACCTCCAGGCCCAGGCGCCGGATGCGGTTCACCACCAGTGACATCGCAGTCGTGGCTATCAACGTCGCTTCCCTGTGCGAGCTACCCCGGGCAGTGACTAGCGTGTCGTCCGCATAACACGTCAAATCGGCGCCCGATGGGAGCTCGCCACTTAGCACCCAGTCGTAGCCGATGTTCCACAGGAGCGGTCCCAAGACCGATCCCTGTGGAACACCGCACGACATGAGGTGCCGACCGGCACCGTCACGTCCCCGATAAGTGACGCATCTACCCTCCAGATAAGCCCCTACCATGCGGCGGAGGTAGGGAGGCACGCGATGGCATTTTAGAGCCTCCCGAATACAACTCCAGGGTAGGGTGTTGAAAGCGTTGGAGATGTCTAAAGACACCGCCAGTACCACCCCACCCCGGGACACCGTCTCCTCCGCCAGGGCCCTCACGCATATGATGGCGTCTACGGTGGAGCGCCCCCGACGAAAACCAAATTGGTTGTCATCCAGGTCCGGCCCCTCCCTGCACAAGTGGCTGATGAGGCGATCTGCGATAATGCGCTCAAAAAGTTTGCCCACCTCATCGAGCAGCACTATGGGCCGATACGCGGACGGCGAGTCCGCGGGGCGCCCTTCCTTCCTGAGTAGGACCAGCTTCCCCTCCTTCCATACACTGGGAAACTGACCCTGCTCGAGACATGCCGCGAAGAGCCCCCTCAGCTGGGGCTCTAGCTCCTTCAGAGCTAGGACGAGAACTCGACCAGGAACGCCGTCGGGTCCCGGCGCTGAACATAACTGAAAACACTTCAAATAATAAAAGACCTACTAAAAACAGAGTTAATACAACGCTAATAATGTTTTTTTGGACCATACTCGAATACGTGTTTGTACTACAGCCAGCCACTTAAGCTAATTCCTGTAGTAAATTTTCTATGTAAATTATTTATAACGTTATTATTAATGTAGAATAGTTGAACGTCGCTTCTTCGATCATATTATTTCACTATCAACAAAAAGGATATAGAGAAAAATTTTAGTACTGGAAATATGTATGAGAATTTGAAGAATTTTCCTCCTTTTACGAAGTAGATAGAAAAAATGGTTATGAACTAGTTTGAGATCGGGGTTGTAGTTGTGTTCTCATGGTTAGTTTTTGGTGATGGAAGCTGGTTAATATTATGATTTACGGTCAGATCTTAAACACTATATCTTAATTTTGTAAGCATTAAAGTCTAAATTCAAACGTATTAGAAAAATTAATACACAGAAGACGGATAAAAACTTAATATAAAAGTCTTATTACTTTTATTAAACTCCAACAAATTATGTATTTCCTGAAGCCAATCAAGAAAAGCGATGTTATATCCACGTCACTGAAATAATAAAGCAAAAATGTTTTAATTTTGTTCCCGCCCGCGGCCATTGCTCTGACGTCACGGCTCCATAGTGCACTACACAGCGTCGGATACAGTAGTAGGTAAAGTTATAAATTGTGCTTGTAAAACGAAATGAATTGACGAAGCATTATGTATGAAAAAATTAAGATAATATGTTTAAATTTGTTTGTACTAGCTATAACCATGCTTTTTTTATTGCTCTTGTAGGCACACGAGCGTACAACCCATCTGATGGTGAGTGGTTACTGTCACCCATGAACTTTAGAAAGGCTAGGGGCAGAGCCAAGCCGCTGCCTACTGTTGATGCTGTCATTGCTTTGAGGTCACGGTGTCAGAGCTCACTGTAACATCATTCCCGTAGCCACATTACGTACAATACAATATAATCTGCAAGTTTTAAATGAAAACTGAGCCATAGAAAACCTAAATATGCATTAAAAATTAACTAGTTTCATATCAAGAGTTGAACTAACTCAAGTTTTTTAATAAGCTTTTATTAGATTCAGGCGTATGTATGTTAGTAGGTAACGGAATCTTTGAACATGATTTTGACCCCCTTCAAAACGTCGGATTAAATCGAAATTTGGCATACTTATTAAGGACCGATGAAAATTCAATATCTAAAAAAATTTTGAAAAAATTTAAATTCAACTAAAAATGAAAAATAAAAATAGTTTAAAAACAAAAAAAATAAAAAAATACGTTTTTATAGAAAATCTAACTAAAAAATAGACCTTTTTTTTAAATAAATTTAAATTAAAAATAATGTAAGAAAAATGATTTTATTGTAAAAAAGCGTGGGGTGCTTTTCAGGATATTATCAAACTAACCCTTCTACTCATATCTGTTCATAAAATATTTATAATACCATGCACACCACGCTTTTTTTACAATAAAATAATTTTTTTTTACACTATTTTTAATTCAAATTCATTAAAATTTGTTTCCTATTTTTTAGTTGGAATTTCTTTAAAAGAGTATTTTTTTAGTTTTTTTAATCTATTATTTTTTACTTAATCTTCTCACCGGATGGTTAACCTGAGAGATTGCCAGATATTTGATAGCCGTTACAGCTAAAGCATCTTATTCCTTTATTTACACTCATAAGCTATCCTTTTACGCTACGTCGACGGGCAAAGGAATTCACAACCCACGCGGTATTAAGAAAATACTTGAGCCCATAGAAATAAGCATGGAATCCGCCGTTTACTTAGAGATATGATTTCAATAATGTCTTTAAATAACGCCTATTTTAACGGCGCGTGACATTTTTATATAATCTTATTCAATGTTATTTTGAGAGCTATCATTTATTTAGTTAATTTTATTATCGCCATTTTGATAATGATTAATTGTTTTGTGTTCGACTAAATGATTATTTTAATTAAGAGCTGGTAACATCGAATCGAATGGAGTTGATGTTGGAGTTGGAGTTGGATTTGACGTTGGAGAGTTTGTCGTGTGGCCGCCGAACGTCAAAGCATTGTATTATCTTGTTGACAGCTGTCGCGCATGACGGTCATTCACAAACCCAATGTCTAAATCACTAATTATTCATGTCGACGCTTGAAAGGCAAACGTGACTAAGCGGCAATGAACTTTACAGTAGACTAATTTAAAGATGAAATACCTGAAAAAAAATTTTTTTAACGAATCTAGCTGTAATAGAATCTAGCTAGTAGCTGTAGTATTGAAATGATTTCAATAGACCTGTGGCGGGTAGCCATCATACAACGCAAGATAATTGACAGATGCCTGAATCTCGCTTACCACATTTTCAAGATAAAGCGCGTATATACAAGTTCCGAACAACAACATTCGGACCGTCGGTTTACCGAGCATATATACACCCGCTCGGTGGAAGATCTTTCCTCCGTCGTCTAAGCCTTCCCAAAGACCTAGAAATATATTTTTTTTACGCATCGAATATGGTTATTGCCATCATTTATGTACAAAGCAGTTATTGTCGCTTAGTCACGTTTGCTTTTCAAGCGTCGATTGTAATCCCTGATTGTTTTAGTAATTTAAGCCCCTGTATAATTCAAAAAGGCGAAGATTCAACACTAAAGTCTACATATTTCAACGTTTCCTGGAGCATAACATCCATCTTGAATTTCCGATCCCCGACGCCCTGACTATATTCAGACGGGCCTGAGTGAACCTATCGAAAGTTAGATGATACTGTGACATCGGCTAAGTTTGCTGGTCTCGCGTTAATTCTGTAGTGTGTAGTCTTGCTTGGGATTTCCTGGAATGCATTACAGTAGGGTGGGTGTGCACTTACAATATCACTTCCGCTCCTTGCGGACTTAAGGCGCCATTCACACGTGTCCAGTCTAAATTAATTTTCCTTTCCCTGGCTAATTTATTTTCCTTTCTCGTAGTTTGGTTTTTTATTTAATGTGGAATTTCTGATGCTGTATCTATAAGTTCCAGTAAACATATAGCAGCGGTGACAAATTTGCGTATATCTATACTAATATTATAAAGCTGAAGAGTTTGTTTGTTTGAACGCGCTAATCTCAGGAACTACTAGTCCGATTTGAAAAATTCTTTCAGTGTTAGATAGCTCATTTACTAAGAAATGTAGGCTATATAACATCACGGTAAGGCCAATACAAGTGGAGCACCAATAAAGAATGTTTCAAAATAGGGGTTTAAATAGCTCCTTAACATTCTATAATTCAAAAATATTTTAATTTTCTACGTAAATGAAGTGGGGGTTAAATTTAGCTTTATGCCAAAGTAACTATTCCACGCGGACGGAGTCGCGGACAAAAGCTAGTAGTACAATAAAATAGAAATAGGAGGGTGAAACGTACCCGTGCCAACATACAGACAGTATTGTAGAATTACGGTCACAAATCCATATCCTTGTAATGCAATAAACGCCTGTGTGTTTGTTTGTTTATTTGTGTGTTGTCATTCATTCGCGTCAAAACGAAGCAACGAATTTAAAAAGGTAAAAGTCAGGAAAGTGACGTAGGCTACTTTTTATCTCGAAAAAACATCTCATACCAGCGGGAAACTACGCTATTACTTTTCCTTGACCGCGTGGGCGAAGCCACGGGTAACAGCTATCAAATAAATACACATGAGCTGAAAATTCTACTTTTTTAAATATATGTATGTTCACTTTTTCCTGAATTAAATTTTCCGACAATTTAGTTAACAGTTAGGGAATCCAATAGTCGAATATATTTTTTTTTTTTTTTTCTTTTTTTTTTTTTATTGCCCTTGTAGGCAGACGAGCGTACGGCCCACCTGGTGGTGAGTGGTTACCGTCGCCCATGGACTTCAGCAATGCCAGGGGCAGAGCCAAGCCGCTGCCTACCGTTTAATACTCTCCACAAGCCTCGTTTGAAGAAGGACATGTCATAGCGCTCGGGAAACACCGTGGAGGGGAGCTCATTCCATAGCCGGATGGTACGTGGCAAAAAAGACCTCTGGGAACGCACTGTGGATGACTGCAGTGGCTCCAGGTAGTATGGATGAACTCTACTCCGGTGGCGGGCGGTGCGATGGTAAAAACGAGATGCCGATATCATCGAACTATTCCTCAGAGCACTCCCCATGGAACATACGGTACAAAATACAGAGGGAACCGAAGTCCGAAGAAGAATTTGAAAAACCCTAGTTCCAGCGTCGGAGTAGAGGCAATAGCGTTCTTTGAATATTATACTAGTATATTGTGATCTCCGACTGACTTAAACAAATGGGTACCACAACCCTGTTCGTTTATGCCGCGAAGTAATCTTGCGTAATGGTTTGATGGGTGGGACATCCGTTGCATGTCATACATGCACATCCACAACATACATAGTCTGGCCATAAATACTGTTACAATTAAAAATAAACAAAATATTACATGTGAATTTGGAATCTGTCATTTTTATATGATTGCTCTTTGAGTTTTCTCATTTTGGCACCAATACATTGTACAATATTTTGCGATATTAAAATGGAGTGAGGTGATAAAGAGAACCGAATCGCTGTGATTGCATTACACAAAGTAGGTATGGAGCCAAATGCAATTTTTTAAACTCTCCATACGCTTGGTGTTAGTAAAATGTTTGTGTACCGGACTATTGATAGGTGCAATGAGACCTCCTCTGTTTATAACAGAAAAAGATCTGGCCGTCCACGTAGTGTTCGTGCGAAAAAGGTGGTCAAAGCAGTAAGGGAAAGAATTCGAAGAAATCCTGTCCGAAAGCAAAACATTTTATCTCGGGAGATGAAGATAGCACCTAGAACCATGTCACGTACTTTAAAAGATAACTTAGGACTTGCAGCCTATAAGAGACGTACTGGTCATTTCTTAACTGATAATTTAAAAGAGAATAGGGTGGTAAAATCGAAACAACTACTGAAGCGGTACGCAAAGGGAGGTCATAGAAAATTTTTGTTTACGGATGAGAAAATTTTTACAATTGAGCAACATTTTAACAAACAAAATGACCGTATTTATGCTCAAAGCTCTAAGGAAGCTTTCCAATTAGTCTTAACACTTAACAAATATCACCTACTTAATGAAATAACTACTAACCTAAAAAAGAGAGTTGACAATTAAATGTTCATGCTTTACTACTATTCTTGCATTCAAATTTAATCGTCCTTTTCACTTTTATAATAAAGCAAATTCAGAAAGAGTTTTAATGAATTATATATTTTAATTATACATTTTTATTCCGATCGAGAAAAAGCAAGTTTCTTTCTTTGTCCCACTTGTGGCTCCCTCTCATGGTTGAATGCTGAACTGATACATACCCAAATGCTAATGTTTCTGTCAAAGTCAACACAAAGCTTACATATATTATTATATAAAATTCAACCACATGCTTCAAGGTAAGTGGAGGCATTCATGGTGTCACATCTATGGATTTCGATGACTTAAAACTAGACGAATCACGATAAAAAAGAATACATTATTGTCGCTTGTGTAACCAGTAGCCTTAATAAGAGCTTTCAACGAAGTAAGCTTAGAAAGCAAGAGCGTCATTGAAAGCTCTTTTGTCTTTTAGTGTTACGTTACTGTTATCGAATTTCGAGTTCAAAACTAGGCAGCCAGGAAAGAAAACAAAATGTCACATTCAATGTCAAACATGGAAATGTCACCCGAACTAAGTCCTTATTTGCTACGCTAAGTATCACGGGAGCTGCCAGGCAAAAGAACTGCTTCAAAAACTAAAAATTTTACAAAGGTAACAGTCAGGAAAATGACCTTAGAACTTATATTTCAAGGTGTGTGGCGCATTTACGTTGTAGATGTCTATGGGTTCCAGTAACCACTTAAGTGGTTAAGCTCACAGCCCACCTAGTGTTAACACAGCCCACCTAGTGTTAACACTAGGTGGGCTGTGAGCTCGTCCACACATCTAGGCATTAAAAAAATAAATAAAATAAAAAACTTTACTTCAGGCTAATTTTTCCCGAGTGAAGGCGCAGCGTGCCATAGGGGAGGAGTTTTCTGTTTCTTCTTTTTCTTTTACTTCACCTTTTTTTGGCCCTATTATTTGCAATTTACTATTAACATTCACATTAAAATTTAGATTTTCAAATACCGAACAAAAAAGTATCACTTTTTATTCGTTTTTCTTTCAATAAATGCTGGTCAGTACTGCTAGTTCCCATTAAATGCGTGATATTCAATCAATCAAAAATTTTTATTCAACATAAATGAAAGTACACACTTGTTGAATGTCAAAAAGAACTACCGCCAATTCACAAGAACTAGCCTCCGCCCTGAGAAGAACTGGCAAGAAACTCAGCGGGGATGTTTTATTTATTTATTTATTAAATATTAGTTTTTTTTTTTGTATATATTAGATATATTTTTTTAAATATTCATTTTTACAAGAGGTATTTTAACGTAACAATTATTGCAATAATGAAATGCCTGGAGCGAGCAACTCATTCCCACTTTGTGCAATCTTCTAGATAATCATTGACTTTATAGTAAGCTTTTATTGCACAGATGTTCTTTAATAGTTTTCTTAAACCTATGTATATGTAGGTTCTGAACATCTTGTGGGATTTTGTTGTACAGACAAACACCCGAATGGATTTCGTATCTTATGTAACCTCCTCATTAGTACATTAAGCTTGTGTTTGTTCCTAGTATTTCTATTATGTAAGTCAGACTTTCCTTAACTAATGACGTGGATGTTCTATTACGTTTTTAACTTCTGATATATAGTGGTGGTTACCTCTGTATGTCGGCAAGCTTGGGAGGTCGGGACCGGCGGATGGCGCCGCTGATAGGTAGCACACTAACCTGAAAATAAAACAATGATCATGTACATCATATAGACATTTTTGTAGCCAAATTCGGAACAGATATATGATGCTTTTATATCGGCATTGGGACGATGCTGGTTTTAGATTTAATTCTATTGCACAATGTGTGGGAAGAGTTAATGGACGCCCTAATGTTGCTAAGAGATCAGGACCGTCTTGGCAGGCTGAGCAGATGCTCACAATTGATTGAAAAATCTACAATAATTCGATTGTGGTAACCAAGAAACTGTATAGATTCTTCATCTTCACATAATACAAGCGGATAGCAAATACGTCAACCGATAGTACCTTTAGGACCTTTGAATACTACCGATGTAACTGAATACTACCTTGAGTACCTTTGAAATCATTAAAACAGCTGAGCTCCCAGTATATTTGACGCTAATGGCAACGTGAATCAAAGACACTACATAGATTATTTTGGAAAGTAACACGATTTATCGCCTACATTTGTACGACTATAGGAGTCGTCCCTAAAATATAGGAGAAAATCCTAGCTAGGCGCCGCTAACTGTGGAGCGTTTAATTGACAATGTTATTAATACTGCTCACAAGCTGCCAGTCCTATATATCGCATTTTAAAATCCAATTTTAAGTACTGAGAAAGACGTACATTTGGTCAATAAAATCCGCATAGTTTGCTTTGTGTTTAATATCAAGAATGACATCACAGGCAAAGCATTTTATAAGTAGGCACCGTAATATGAAACACAGATGTGCCGAAACTATGTATTGCACTGATAAAAGTAATAGCGTTCCCGTGGACTACAGCAATACGATAAGAGTATTGTCGAATGCAAAATAATTATATTTTTTTAATGAGGGAGGGATTAATAGTGGCCCAGAGGCCTTTTCAATTTCACTAGAACAGGTGCGTGAACACGGGCTCAGCCATGAGGGCGCATAATAATGTATCTAGCGACGCGAGTTATAATTAGTTTTGTTATTTTTATAATCGGCGGCAAAAAGATTAATCGTTTTTTACTCTTCTAAATGGTAATTTTATTTAAGACCGGGTATGTAAGGTTTATTACTGGTGGTAGGACCTCTTGTGAGTCCGCACGAATAGGTTCCACCACCTCGCCTATTTCTGCCGTGAAGCAGTAATGCGTTTCGGTTTGAAGGGTGAGGTAGCCGTTGTAACTATACTGAGACCTTAGAACTTATATCTCAAGGTGGGTGGCGCATTTACGTGGTAGGTGTCTAAGGGCTCCAGTAACCACTTAACACCAGGTGAGCTGTGAGCTCGTCTACCCATCTAAGCAATAAATATAAAAAATGTAACACTGATTGGAATTTCGTTTGTCATTGCAGGTGAAAAGCGGTCGCGCGTGGTGATCATACATAAACTTTTTGGCTCTAAATCATTAATTATTCTTGTGATCCGATATTATTTTAGTTATTTAAACGTCTATTTCATTAAAATAGTGAAGAGTCAACGCTAAAATGTACATATTTGAACGTTTCCTAATTTTCGACGCCCATCTTGGATTATTGATGAGTTTACGAATCAACAATCGTATGCAACAGCACAGCCACCCGGGGTCCAATATTTATATATTACAAGCGGCCCACTGCGGCTCCGCCTGGGTTTTTAACAAAAATTTCAACGATATTTGTCGTTGTTTTTTTTTTTAAAAAAATAACACTAGTTGACGTATGCTGTCGCGACACTTTTTTGTAAATAATAATGTGTTCTACAAAGTCGTAGTACATTATTTTATTCTATCATCAATAGTTTTCGTAGGGCACGCGATGTAAAGAATATTTTAGGTAATTTTTTTACACCTTGGTTTACATTATTGGATTTTTATTAAGGATCCCTAGATTTGTTTTTAAAAGAATATAGCCTATATCACTCGGGAATAGTGTAGCTTCCAAACAATGAAAGATTTTTTTAAATCGGCTCAGTAGTTTCGGAGCCTATTTACTCAATACAAACAAACATACAAATCTTTCCTCTTTATAATATTAAGTATAGAAAAGATCTTGCACTATCTATTGATACATATTTTAAGATCCATAGTGTCTGTTGTATTATTGCTTTGTGGACGAAGCTCTTATTCCTGCGATGCGTTTTATTGTCCAAGCCAGCTGACATCGTCGGGCGAGTGCCGAAGGTTGGCTTTGACATCGAGTAATACCCAAACCCTAAAATATAAATTTGTTTATTTACCGCTGATAGAACATATTGTTACGCGCTAGGGTTCGGGATAAATAAAAAGTTCCACCAAAGTACAAATTACAACTGTATTAGCACTTAGAACACTCACAGAACACTTTAAAATTCTTCATCATCATCATCATTTCAGCCTATCGCCGTCCACTGCTGAACATAGGCCTCTCCAATAGATTTCCAGTGCGACCGGTCCATTGCCACCTGCATCCAACGAGACGCAGCGCTTTTTACTAGGTCGTCGGTCCATCTAGTAGGTGGCCGTCCCACACTGCGCTTGCCAAAATTCTTAATTCCCTTCAAGTCGGATATTTTCGATGTGTGTATCCGCTATCTGACAGTAGATGGCGTTGCACTTCTCGAGAGTTCTAAGCGTCACTAGATCCTTTGATATTCGTTTCGGCTATTCGGCGATA
Organism: Bombyx mori; assembly: GCF_030269925.1. Lineage (NCBI taxonomy): Eukaryota > Metazoa > Arthropoda > Insecta > Lepidoptera > Bombycidae > Bombyx > Bombyx mori. The sequence goes on from NC_085122.1 coordinate 619,938, forward strand.
GATGGCGTTACTCTTACCGGCGTAACAGTATTATAAGCCCATTTATGAGTTCAACCCATTTATAAGGAGGGGAGGGGCACGTTGGACTCACACAATAGTTTAAATTAGTTAAAATGTTATTTACAGTTATCAGTTGAAAAACTAATTTTTACGGACAAAATAATACTTTTTAGGGAATCTTAAAATGTAAGAAGCTTTTGTTGTTTATTTATAAGCTTCGTGTCAATAGTTACGAAGCATAGAAAAATCCTTTAAAACTATTCCAAGTATGAAACCGTTCACTTTCCTGTAGTCCGAGAATGTTATTTGCAAGTTCCGATATTAGGGGAGCATCTGCTGTGAGAATGGCGTGTAAATATAACCTTATTGAATCAATACGTTGCTTTTCTATATCCAGACTTATGACGCCTTTAAACACTCGAATACTTATTATAATCTTTATTGAATTATTCGAGATAAGATGCTCGGTTTTATTGCTTTGAAGTCCATCGAGAAAACGGCCAGTCTAATGGTGCTTATAGTCGTTCATGGTCTCCATCAATTATACGCTCCCACCAGCCGATAATGACGAACCTTTTGTGGTGGCCGGAATAAATATATTTTGGTATATATTACGTAGTGTGGGTAGGCGTCCCATAAGATGGACCGACGACCATTGATGTTCGCGGCGTTCCGCTGGATGAAGGCAGCGCAGGACAGATCGTTCTGGCGAGGCTTGGGGGAGGCTTATGTCCAGCAGTGGACGGCTGTGGGCTGATAGAATAGAAAAAAAAAATTTTTTTCACGTGGTAGGGAGAAATGACTTAGGGAAATAATTCCGTGAATGCCGCCAATATCACTCATTTTGAAACATAGGGCCGGAATTTCAATTAAAATCGCTGGTTTACCCTTTATACTAGAACGCCTGACTCCTATGCCGTGGAAGTAGGCGGGGTGATGGTATTCTTGAGCTCACGATTTGCTCCATAACCAGTAATATTTCTCATGGAATACTCTTGCACATATATCTAGATGTATTAACGTTCAATTAAGGTATAAGTATATAACCAGGTCTAAATGGAGCTGGGTCCATCAAGTGCGACCCAGTTTCAGAGGAAACAGGTCGAATACAATAATAGACCAGACTTTATCGTTCCCATCAGTGTTTCCGCCCTTCCAGAAATAGCCGCGAAGACAAAGCGACTTTATCAGATTAAAATTCTGTGTGCCCTCTTTTAAAACAAAGTGATAGGGCACTAAGGGATATTATCTTTAGTAGTTACGTTATGATGACGATGGTCATGGTGACATTTATCTGTACATGGAAATAACTCAAACTCTGAAGTGAGTCTCATTTGCCTGGTACCCTGGCAGTTTGATTGACTCGATTATTATCTTCATCTTCACAATGGCCAAAAATTAAAACAGGTGATAGTTGGTGTTTATTCAAGAGTTGGATTGAGATGATAACTTTAATCAATGATAGCGATTTATAATTATATTGTCGATGATACCAACACTGGTCTTGGCGAGTTAATTTTAACAAAAGTCCAATATCGCTTCCAATTCTCGCTCACAAATCTGACCGTTGCCGCGTCGGTCGTATCGCATCTTGGTCGTGAGTTTATAGTCCCACCATCAGTAGCGAATGTGTTTCTTGCACCCAAAATATAGGAGAAATTCCTAGCTTGGCGCCGTTGAATGTGGAACGTTTTATTGACAATGTTATTAATACTGCTCATAGTTTGCCGCTCTTAGAGCTCTTTAGGAAATCTGGTTACATAAAGAACGTACGTGAGGTACTACAGACTATGCGCGCTTACTTTTCTCGAAATATCTTGGAGATTCAGCATTGTTCATATATGTATGTATATCGCAGTACAGAGAGCCGTAATGTATGGCTCGAGGCGTCTGTGTCTAATGTAACTTTATATACATGTCTCTTGTTCCTGCAAAAAGACCAACATGTAAAGGTGTGCTTACACTGGTGAGCTTATGTTTTTTTTTCCGATGCTATTCCAGCTACGACTGGACGGGTAGGTGAGTTCACGGGCTCAACTTGAGAGAAATTGCTAACGACGAGGACGGTGACCGGTGCTTTAGTTTACTAATAGGGTGTGTACATAGCCCTATCCGTCCCATAGCTACGCCGAAGCAGTTATGTTTGAGGTCTGGCACACCCACGGAATAGATATTATCTATTCCGTGGGCACACCTGTTGTACCGGCATTCACAATGTCTATGAACTCCACTACAAGTGAGCGTACGTAAACCATGTTTAACTACCTAGTTTTAATTTATTATAATATACAAATGTATTTTTAGTTTTTCAAAAAAATAAATGAATTTCTGCCGTGAAGCAGTAATGCGTTTCGGTTTGAAGGGTGGGGCAGCCGTTGTAACTATACTGAGACCTTAGAACATATATCTCAAGGTGTGTGGCGCATTTACGTAGTAGATGTCTATGGGCTCCAGTTACCACTTAACACCAGGTGGGCTGTGAGCTCGTCCACACGTATAAGCAATAAAAAAAAAATAGGAATTAAATTTTACGTCTTTATATTAGCAGCCGCATGAGAATTTCCACGATGCTATTCGTTCCATTGCGGGTCGGTCGTGACCACGTTTTAGACACGTGTATGCTACGCCAATAAAAATACCTGTTCCGGGACTCTGGCTTTGGTATACAAGCAGCTTTCGTCGATAAAGTCCCTCATCGCGGGTGAAATTGTTGCGTCAACACTAAGATGTGAGCAGAATCTTCTTCTGAGTCGATCTCTTCATTGCTGAAGGTCGTGTCAATTTGAAACGTTGACCGCTCAATGCACAAAGCTTCGCCACGTCTTCCTATCCTCAGCAGTCTTTATAACCTCGGTTATTGGCATGCCGGTGAGCGTCTTTACCAGATCAGACTAGCGGGTAGGTGAGCGTCCGCGTGATCTTCTCCCGTCAACCTAACTAACAACTTCTCTAAGTTATCGGGGCCTCTACGATTTTTTTTATTGTCTAGAAGGGTGGTGTTAAGTCGTTACTGGAGCCCATAGACATTTACAACGTAAATGCGCCATCCACCTTGAGATATAAGTTTTAAGGTCTCAGTATAGTTACAACGGCTGCCCCGTCTTTCAAACCGAAACGCATTCACGGCAGAAATAGGCAGGGTGGTGGTACCTACCCGTGCGGGCTCACAAGAGGTCTTACCAGCAGTAAACGAGCGATGTGACCGAAGTACGTGATAATAGGCAGAGAGAGAGTGGAATAAAAAACGGTTAAAAAGGAAAACCTTCCGAAAAACCCTGCACGAAGAAACATTACTCACTATGTATATATCCTTACCGTGCTCTTCACAAATAACACCCCCGTTGTTAGTTTAGACATGGCGTAGACGATATGTCGTGAGCACATTACAAGGAGACAGTTTTATGTTGCTTGCTCTCCTGAAATATTACAGGCCGGTTCGTATGTTACTTTTTGTCAAATCAATATTATACATGTCCATGTTTGAAGTCGTCGTGGCCTAAAGGTTAAGACGTCCGGTGCATTCGTATGTAGCGATGCACCGGTGTTCGAATCCCGCAGGCGGATACCAATTTTTCTAATGAAATACGTACTCAACATATTTTATGTTCACGATTGACTGCCACGGTGAAGGAATAAGATCGTGTAATAAAAATCAAATTCGCTAAATTGTTATTTGTGTAATTACTGGTGGTAGAATATCTGAGTTCGCATGGGTAGGTACCACCATCCTGCCTACTTCTGCCGTGAAGCAGTAATGCGTTTCGGTTTGAAGGGTGTGGTAGCTTAGAACTCATATCTCAGGAAAGGTGGCGGACTTTACGTTGCAGATGTCTATGGGCTCCGGTAACCACTTAACACCGGGTGGGCAGTGAGCTTGTCCTTTCATCTAATCAATAATTTACAAAAACTATTCTCGAGCATATCTTACGAGAGATAGCCGTGAGGAGGCATAAGTTGATATGCAGCATCCTACACATATCATCTACAATCATCCATCATCATACATGTCAGGATAGCCTCTTATTTACTGTTATTCATATTCAAAGGTGAGCACGTTGTGATATCTATGAACTTTGTTAGCTACTTATTATGTCCACATCAAAAAGTATTCTTCGAAATATCATAGTCAAAATACGCTACGATTTTCACAAAAAAAAACATCAAATCTTTGTAAACTTTCGAATCTATCGACTTACAAGCGAGAGCTTCTAATTAACGCCAGGATTTAATCTAATTTGTTCGGAAACTTGGAACTTTCTGAAAGCTCATGTTTATTTAATAAGCCATCTGTTAATTTCAAGATTTCTTCAAATATACCTATTAAAATAAAATAATAGAAACTTGTATCAGAAATGTGCAAGAAGAAGCTTAATTTTTTTTTTAAATATTAATTAACTAATTGTTGGTATCCATAAATGTTTCAAGTCAACGTTGTTACCTATAGTGTGACATGGAATCGAAGTTTGATCGAAATTCCCAATATTCAAACCAATGCATCATCACTGCTTTGCGGTCGAAATAAACAGGACAGTGGTACTTACCCGCGCGGGCACACAATACACCGTGCGCCTCTGATTCCGAAAAATCTTAAATTTTGAACTACATTTTTTTTATATATTTTTTTATTGCTTACATGGGTGGGCGAGCTCACAGTCCACCTGATTTTAAGTGGTTACTGGAGTCCATAGACATTTACAACGTAAATGCGCCACCCACCTTGAGATATAAGTTCTAAGGTCTCAGTATAGTTACAACGGCTACCTCACCCTTCAAACCGAAACGCATTACTGCTTCACGGCAGAAATAGGCGGGGCGGTGGTACCTACCCGTGCGGACTCACAAGAGGTCCTACCACCAGTAATTACGCAAATTATAATTTTGCGGGTTTGATTTTTATTACACGATGTTATTCCTTCACCGTGGAAGTCAATCGTGAACATTTGCTAAGTACATATTTCATTAGAAACATTGGTACCCGCCTGTGGGATTCGAACACCGTTCTATCGATAGATACGAATGCACCGGACGTCTTATCCTTTAGGTCACGACGACTCCAAAGTAGAAGTCGTTCGTGAGCACATGCTAAGTACGTATTTATTAGAGAAATTACCTCTTGTCAGAGGATTTGATCTCAGGTATAGCTTAATCGTCACCATGTGGACCACCAGTCTTTAGACTTCAGTTCTAAGTTTTCGGACTTCGAAATGGATTTTAATGAAACAAGAATCCGGTATCATTTAAAGTTTTATTAACATTTTTCTAGTTTCCTCTCGCATTTTTGCAGTTAGAAGCACACACATTAAATTGATATCAGTAACGCCTTGCACAGTCTAATTCGAGTGACTATAAAACCAAAAAAGCTCTAATAAATTAAATCAGTAGCGATCTAGTTGATCCTACTCAAGAGAAATACTCGGAAAAGAAAAAGGGGAAAATATCTCAACATCATCTATGAAAAAAGTTAGTAAATTCCTAGTTAATTTGCGTCTGGCTTGTTAGAGAAAGTTCTCGCAATCATTTGATAGTTCTGTGTCCGATCGTCACCAGGTAGGTACCAATTATAATACTTAATTATTTTACACTCATACATCCATGTTAAAATATGGCAACCAACAACTCTCTTGCAAGTGATAAAGCTATATAATATTACGATTGATTACTACACTTCTAAAGTTTATTTGTACCTATTTTTGGGGTGCAGGCTGAGACAACTGGTGGTAGGACCTCTTGTGAGTTCGCACGGGTAGGTACCACCACCCTGCCTATTTCTGCCGTGAAGCAGTAATGCGTTTCGGTTTGAAGGGCGGGGTAGCCGTTGTACTGTTAAAAGTGAGACCTTACAACTCATGTCTCAAGGTGGGTGGCGGCATTTACGTTGTAGATGTCTATGGGCTCCGGTAGCCACTTAACATCAGGTGGGCCATGAACTCTTTCACCCATCTAAGCAACAAAAAATAAATAAAAAAACAACTGTTCTGGTTTACAATTGAGAATTCCACCTCGCATCTCAAGGTTTCGTCAACCACTTAACGACAGGTGGATCGAGATCACGCTTTTTTTTCATAAAAAAATCTTAATCTAAGGTTATAATACAGTTAATATTTATTCAGGCATGTAGGAAAACCAAGGTCTAAGATAAAAATCGACCTCATAAAATAAAACTGTAAATGGAATAGTAACAGTGAATGTTGAGGTCGGAGGCACGGACTGGTCGAGGGCGGGCGGAAGGGCGGTTATTTTATCATCGCACCCAAACTAGGCGTAGAAGGTCGGAGCGGCACCCTAGTTTGTAGGTTATAAGGTTGAAGTTGAGTGTAGAGGAAATGGCGGATTTAACATTAGGGTTTTGGTTGGGCTTATTTTTTTATTTTTTGAAGGGTGCCTTAACTAATGAATTGAGGCAGTCAGGCAAAAGTGGCCTTAACCCACAAGTCATATTCGTGCTTATCTATTGCAATTTATTTAAAACATAATAAATTTTGATACAAAATCGGCCTATCCCTAGTTTCGTCCATAGATACCTGATGCCTTCGTTAACATCATTTTAGCGCGTATTTTTTTGCCTACGAAGTATTGTAAAGGTAAATTCGATCCTCATTATCTCTATACTAACTCGCACTACCTTTCACAATAATATGGCTTCTACGCTACGAATCTATATATTAATACGTGAAGCAAAAACTTTGTATCCCTTTTTACGAAAATTGCGCGGACGGAGGAGTATGAAATTTTCCACACTTATAGAGAATATAGAGAAGAAGTGCACAATGCTAATATTTTTTTTAAATAATACATAAAAGATACATTAAATCAATAAAGGTAACATTACACACACTACATACCATGTATTTGACGCACACACGCATGCATACTATTTATTGTCAAACTTTTATTCTCGACGTCTGTGGTCAAATTGAGAATAGATTAAATATTGTTTGTCTTTATTAATATTTTTTATGGTGTAGTCTTGGCGAAATTTGTGATTATAGAAGTATAAAATACTATTATAATAGTGTACAAACTTACAATTCCAATTAATTATAGTCGAATTTCGACTACTGCGGGACCTCTAGTAAATAATAATAATTTATTCGTAGCTCCTACGATATAACTGTATAAGTTGCTACTTATTTTTTTATTTACTTGCATATTTTTAGTATTTATATGTATTTAATCGTATGTAAGTCTATATTATATTGTACTTATTTTCCACAGTATGTGTATATAAGTATATATTTTTATGTAAGTTTATTAAGATATAGCACCGTCCATGCTAGTTTGATTAATTCTCTCCCTGCAGGGTTGCCTGGAAGAGATCGCTTTCGATAAGACCGCCAATTTATGTCACCGTCTATTAATTGTTTTATATGCTTACTCTGTACATGTGGTGGTAAATAAAGAGTTATATTATTATTATATTACTACTAACTATGATAAGCTTAGGCCACTTTTGCGCTGACAGCCTCAATTATAATGAGTGATTTCTTAATTACGCGGTGATTGATTTCTAAATAATTAAACCATAAACACCAACGCCCATGGTCATCACTAAGAATTTATTAAGCATTATTTGAAGACATGATGATGATAATGAAAAATCACCTACACAAGGGCATTACCACGAATTGTTTTTAGCTTTGGCGGCTGTCTACATTACTGCTTCATTCACTTCAGACGTGCTCCTCATGAATGAAGGTCGTGACCACCTCTATCCAGGACTTTCGTCCTTACGTCCTTGTGCTATTTCATCATGTCTATTACATGCACTATTGTATAACGGGTTCTTACCACGGTTATCAGAGTTCCCGATATTTTGCGGTGCTGCAAGCGTAATTATCTTGTGTAGACTGAAGATTGTGGACGGGTTTAGGAGTAGAAAAATCTGTCTACCTTCTTTCTAGTCCATTTTTGGGTCTGATCATTGGAACTCGATGACTTAATGACTCGCTCGATCGTGGTACCCGTTAAATAAAATTGTGGGTGAGAGTATTACCGTAGGTAGCGGCTATGCTACGGCTGTGCCCCTGGGCCTATCGATGTGAATTAAACGGACCTTTTCATCTGATGATTACGATTTTGACAAGAAAACTTTTTTAGTATACCAACATAGTTATGTTGAGGTATATACTCGTAAATAGATGAGCTCAAGCCCTACCTCTCTACGGTTGCGCACCTCAGAGCCTATAAGTTGTACTTGTATTGAATATTGGATGTATCATTCCTCAATACAACAATAAACATGTGTATTTTGCGACATAAATGGTCAGGACAGTGGTACCTACCAATGCCATCGAAGATAATGACAGCATTGACGTTGAAGTATCTACGGTGAAGCTTACACATCGTTTTTTAAAACGTAATCAAACTCTCTCGCTCTCGCTGCCGCTTATTATCGAACCCGATTCCGAAGCTATAAAACCCTTACACGTGAGATTAGACTGAATCGACACATCAGCGAAGAGACTTTCACTTTTGTGATGTTTGCAGCGGATGACGACATTATGTCATCCGTCACTAAATTAAAAGGAGTTTGAGAAATGATTTTTTTATAGCTGTAGATAGAGAGACGACTCACAGCACAATTATCTTCAAGTCTTCTTCATCTTGCGACTGGTCAAAGTTTCAGTTTGATTGTAACAAAAGTTGACTTACACATCCAGCCAGCCACGCTGGGACAGACAGACTGGTGGTGGATCGAAATTATAACAAATGATTGCTTATTGTTCGGTAATTATGATTTAAAACTGGTGGTAGGACCTCTTGTGAGTCCACGCGGGTAGGTACCACCACCCTGCCTATTTCTGCCATGAAGCAGCGTTTCGGTTTGAAGGGTGGGGCAGCCGTTGTAACTATACTGAGATCTTAGAACTTATATCTCAAGGTGGGTGGCGCATTTACATTGTAGATAT